>NW_023270855.1:51827097-52153383 GCF_011800145.1 Mirounga leonina | reverse complement strand
TCTCAGATCTGCTGTCAAGGATGGCATTCCAGCCCCCCCTCAAAGGAACATCAAGACCTCCAATTCTTGGGCCCAGCCAGCTAAAACATTACTTAAAGTAACTAAAGTCAAGGGGTGCCTGGGTGGCTCAGTCGGTTAGGTGTCTGCCTTCAGCCTGGGTCATGGTCCTGGGGTCCTGGGATTGAGCCCGGCATCGGGCTCCCTGCTCAGCAGAGTCTGCTTCTCCCCCTGCCCCTCCCCCTGCTTGTGCTCTCTCTTTCTCAAAAAAATAAATAAAAATCTTAAAAAAAAAAAAAAAAGTAGGGACACCTGGGTGGCTCAGTCGGTTAAGCGGCTGCCTTCGGGCAGGTCATGATCCCACCAAGGCCCACCCACATCGGGCTCCTTGCTCAGCAGGGAGCCTGTTTCTCCCTCTCTCTCCCTCTGCTTGTGCTCTCTCTGCCAAATAAATAAAATCTTAAAAAAAAAAAAAAAAGTAAAGTCAAAGAAGTTTATATCCCTGCCCTTCCCAGGAGCCCAAAGAAGGTGGCTATTTTACTGAAGGAATGTTCTAAACCACAAGATGGGTGTTGGGTTCTGCTTACCACAGTTTCTTACCAGGATGCCACCCAGAGGAAGAAAGAGCCCAAACTCCTGGGGGAGGTGAGACATGACAGAATGCAGGATCCTGGAAAAAAAGGCCTGGTCCCCTCTGCTGGAAAAGAGAAAAAAAAAGTACAGTGTCACCACTGTAAGAACTGAGATAATTTATCCTCTGCTTTGCCAGTGACCTTCCAAAAAGTACTAAAAGACAAAAAGGCAAAAGGGGAAGGCAAAAAAAGGAAGGGCTCTTTCTTGGAGGAGGAAATACACAGCATCTCTATGATTAAGGTCCTACCCCAAGAAAGCACTCCCTCTCCCCAACCCCAGGAAATGAATGGCTTGGGAGGAGGATTAACGATTATCAGCTTAACTAGTAAAATTGGCCCACTTTTGCTAAAAGATGATTCTGCCCTGGTTGTTCCTCCCAGACAGTCCCTTTTCCCATTACTGAAATGGGACCTGCTGAGCCAACCTCATGAAACAAGCTGAAAGCTTTTGCTATTGGTGGGCGCCAGCCGTTGAGAACTAGTTAACTTTCCTTTATCAGCGGAGGTGGTCAATATGCTGCAGGAACTACCAGCTGAGAAAGGCGCTGAAGGAGTTCAGGCCATCCTCGCTGACTTAGTGAAAGAAGGGACACCAATTCCTGCCATTTCACCTTTTAGTTCCTGATGCAGCCTGTGCTTAAAGCTACTAAGCATAAATGAAGCTGACCATAGACTATAGTTAAACATGATTATTCCCTTCATTAGAGCTCCCCTACCAGATATCACTGCCTTAGTGGATGACATTTGAGCCGAAATTATAAATTTGGCTAATATGTTCTACTCAATAAAAGTTTCACAGGAGAGAAAGGCATCCTCTCCCACAGCCCACATGCTGTGCTCTCTCTCTTTTTTAAATATTTTATTTATTTGAGAGAGAGAGCATGAGCAGGGGTAGGAGGGAGAGGGAGAAGCAGACTTTCCGCTGAGCAGGGAGCCCGACGGGGGCTCGATCCCAAGACCCCAAGATCATGACCTGAGCCAAAGGCAGATGCTTAACCAACTGAGCTACCCAGACACCCCCGTGCTGTGTTCTCTTAAAGGCACTGTGGGACAAACTTGGACCTGCTTCCAATACCCAGGAAGTAGAACGAATCCCCTTAGACTAAATAGATAACGCTAGCCACAAATGACCATCAACTTTAACCTGTACTGTGTGACTGGGCCTCCTCCCCATAGCTAAGGAGCCCAATCTAGACTGCAGCTAAGCAGTTTTATATTCTGCATTTGTCTTCTGAAGGGGCAGGGCAAAAAGCATCTCACCTCATCAGAACCTAGGAGGCAATGAGAAACTGTCTCCTGACAGTTTCCCCGGGGAGGTGAATGGGAGATGGCCTCATGGGGGCTCCTCACAGGCCTTCTATCCTTTCATGTTCTGGGAGAATCACAGGGCATTCTGCCAATATTCAGATTGGCCACAGGTCAAGCCTTTGCCTGCATGGCCTATGTGGATAGATACAAAGATGCAAGGGAGCCACAGCAGAGTCATTTCTCTACAACTCTGGCCCCCTATTTTTCATGTGTCTACCTAAGAGTTCTTTTTAGATGGTTTTTGTTTGTTTGTTTGTTTGTTTGTTTGTTTGTTTTGTGGTAGGCAGAATAATGCCCCTGCCAAAGATGTCCATGTCCTAATCCCCAGAACTTGTGAATGTATCACTTTGTATGCCAAAGGGGACTATGCAGGTGTGGCTAAATTAAGGTTCTTGAGACAGGGGAATTATTGAGGTGGGCCCAATGTAATCACAGGGATCTTTATAAGTGAAAGAGGGAGGCAGTAGGGTCAGAGTCAGAGGAAGAAGTGTGAGAATGGAAGCGGTGATCAGAGTGATTTATGGTCGTGAGCCAAGGAATGGAGACAGCCTCTAGAAGCTGAAAAGGTAAGGAAACGAATTCTCCCCTAGAGTCTCCAGAAGAAACACAGCCCTCTGGACACACTGAATTTGGCCCAATGAGACCCATTTCAAATGCCTGACCTTCACAACTATGAGATAATAAATTTGTTTTGTTTTAAGCTACTAAGTTTCTGGTAACTTGTTATAGCAGCACTAGGAGGCTAACACAGATACTGTAATTAATTGTACCCATAGGGGCTTATACCAGAATTGATTCTGTTCTTTTTTTTTTTTTTTTAAGATTGTATTTATTTATTTATTTGAGAGAGAGAGCGAGAGTGAGCAGGAGGGAGAAGGAGAGAAAACCTGAAGCGGACTCTGTGTTGAGTGCAGAGCCTGATGCAGGGCTCAATCCCAGGATGGTGAGATCACGACCTGAGCCAAAACCAAGAGTCAGACGCTTAACTGACTGAGCCACCCGGGTGCCCCTGATTCTGTTGTTTTAGGGAACTTCAGACAAAACTGACCAGGACCATGACTCCCAGTAGGGTGATGAGGGAGGGATACGTGGAGGATATACTTCAGCCAGGCTCCCCATGCAGAGCCAAGCCAATTAAATCATTAAACTGGGTGCAGCAAGAGGTGTTGGCAGCTGAACACATCCTGCTTCAGCTGCCAGCAGGAAGTCCAAGGTAACACAATTGTTCATTACCACTCGTGCTAAAGTGTTCAGAACACTGTCATCGTATGTGGGAAGTGTACAAAATAGGCCAATAATAATAGGATGAGGCCAAAGGGAATCATATTAGTGCCCAGAAAGTTAATTTCGTTCTGTTAATTCACGTTCAGTATCAAGGGAGGCTGCTGCTCCCTAGAGGTTCTTTGAAGTGTCTAAATGTGAACATCCGTTTCAGAGGTTACCTTGGGGCATGGAGAGGAAGTTTATGGATTGAGACTTTTTTAGAATTTTACTGTGTCATTACAAATTCAGCATCCTCGTCTTACTGCAATTAAACTCACACTTTCCCACCTCCAGAGATCTTGGAGACCGAAACATTGGCCAGATCTCTTAAAAATATTTGTTTCCCTACAGAGTTACTGTTTCAGATGATAAAAAAGTTTTGGAAATGGACAGTGGGGATAGTCGGACAACTTTGTAAATATACTGAATGCCACTGAGTTGTACGTTTAAAGGTGACTGAAGTGGTAAGTTTAAATTTTACCGCAGTTTTTATTTTATTTTTTTTAAGATTTTATTTATTTGACAGAGAGAGAGACAGCGAGAGAGGGAACACAAGCAGGGGGAGGGGGAGGGGGAGGGGGAGAGGGAGAAGCAGGCTTCCCGCCGAGCAGGGAGCCCGGAGGCTCGGGGCTCTATCCCAGGGATCATGACCTGAGCCAAAGGCAGACACTTAACCGACTGAGCCACCCAGGCGCCCCTTTACTGCAGTTTTTAAAAACATTTGTTGTCCTTCATTATCTTATCTCATTGGCTGCATTTTTCTCTGAGCAGTGTGTCAGCTACACACACTTTCCGATCTCCCAGGAGGAGCAAAGGAAGGAGCTAGGGAAAGTGTACAAAGGTTTATTTGGGAATAGCAGAGAACTGCAATTTGGGACAAACAACCTACAGCAAAAACCATACACTAGTTCAACAAACAAAGGAGAGAAACATTATTTTTTGGAGAAGGAGAAAGTTGGGAGGGGTTGTTTTGAACAAGAGTCCATTGCAGAAAAGGAAGAGTTCAGGGTAATGATAGTTTCTCATTGACTGAGTTGCTGGGGAAGTCTATTTCTTATAGGAGATGCAATGTACATCTTCTGTTGGGGAATGTAATTTCCCGTTGAGGATTCTTCTGTTGGGGAGTGTATAATTGATAATTCTTATAGTGATTAAGGAGTGGTATCCTGTAAGTTTCCCCTCTGGCCTCCTGACTGCATTTAGTAAGGTTTCTCAGAGTTTCTGAGAATAAATTACAATTCTATCAGAA
This sequence comes from Mirounga leonina, assembly GCF_011800145.1. Taxonomy (NCBI): domain Eukaryota; kingdom Metazoa; phylum Chordata; class Mammalia; order Carnivora; family Phocidae; genus Mirounga; species Mirounga leonina. The sequence goes on along the minus strand of NW_023270855.1, from coordinate 52,148,934 downwards.
TAGCAGGTTCACTACCTAGTCCTTGACATATCCCAGGGAAACAAATCCCTCAAGCCAAGAAGAATTACAGCAATTCAGAATTCCCTCCCCTTTCACCAAAAGACAATTTAGAGAATTCCTAAGACTTATTGTAGACTGTCCATTTCCAACTTAATGTAATTATCTGCCTCCTTCTATGACGTGACTAATGACATCCCTGACGCTCTGCCATGGCTAATATGGAGAAATTTCCCGCTCTGGGTCTCCCAAACTATAGTAAGCGCTTTTCTTTTTCTTAGTACTTGAAAGGGATGGCCAAGCTCTTAGACTTTTAACTCAAAATCATAATGGAAATCAGAGGCCCATTAGGCGTAACAGTTGCTCTCCTAACCCAGTAAAGACAGTAGCCTCAGCTGCACATCTAGACAAACCATCTTTTTTTTTTTTTTTTAAGATTTTTATTTATTTATTTGACAGAGAGACACAGAGAGAGAGGGAACACAAGCAGGGGGAGTGGGAGAAGGAGAAGCAGGCTTCCCGCTGAGCTGGGAGCGCGTGGCTCAATCCCAAGACCCTGAGATCACGACCTGAGCCGAAGGCCGACGCTTAACGACTGAGCCACTCAGGCGCCCCTAGACAAACCATCTTATTTAAACTTAGGGTCACCTCTTCACCTCCAGCGTAGTGGACTGAGGTGCTGTTGTAGCGTTTTCTCCCTCTTTCCTCAGGTGCAGTTTGCAGCTCCCTTCCCAGGTTAAGGGGAATCACAGACCAGGAGGCTGAACTATATTGAAGAAAAATGAATCATGAATAGTGACTTTATGTGGCCATAGGAAAAGCTCGAGTGCAGCGATGCAGCGATGCAGCGATGCAGCGATTGTATTCATTATCTCCACCGGAAACGTGCAACAAGCTATGCAATGAAGAGTATGATGCGTTCACGTATGCACCAAGATTTGAACGCAAATCTTATTCAGTTAAGACATGTAAGAGCACGGGCTGGGGAGGAAAATAAGCCGCTTCGGACCCAGCGGCCCGCTTCGTTCCCGCGGGAGGAAAACGGCATCTCTCCTCCCCCAGCCCCCAGCTGGTTGGCACAACAGGCCTCTGCAGCGCTCCCTTCCCGCGAGGCCCCGCCCCTTGCGCGGCTCGCGGAGACCCGAAAAGCGCATGCGCAGGGCGGCGGCCATTTTGGCCGCGCGCCACTCCCGCGTCTGAGGGCAAGTCCTCCCCTCTCAGCTGCCGGCCTTGGAGCGCCTACGCGGGAAGGAAGGACCGCGAGGGGGGGGGGCGCAAGGTTGAAGGTCCCTTCCTCCAAGAGCCGGGGCCGGCTGGGTCCCCGGGGCGGCGACGGAAGCCCCGGGGAGAGGCGTGCCGCCCAGGCCTTTTCTGGTCGTGGTGACTCCGGCTCCTGCGACCCCCGCCGCCGGCAGCCTGGCGGTTGTGTTTCCTGCAGGCGGGCACGCGGTGCACTTGTGGGTGTCGGTGATTGGAATTCGGTAAGTTCTCCGCTGGACAGAGGGACCTTTGCAGGTTCTTAGGGAGCACGTGTGTGTGACACAGATAAACGCAGGAGTGAATGAATGCGCCGCTGCCGACGCCCGGCGCTTCCGGCGTAGGAGCCTCTGAGCGGAAGGACGAGGCTGGCCCGTTGCCGTTAGCTGGAATTGAATTGACCTAAAGTAACATGAGTTTGGACGGGTGGGTTTTTCTTTCGCGTATTGGCCCTTAAAATACGCAGCGGCAATGAAACGAGCATCCGTGGAACCTTCATCCACGTTCACTAATTGTTAAGATTTTTGTCTCGTCGTATGTATTGTTAGGATGAACCAGTGAATGGTAAGTTGCAGGCATTGACTTCACCCCTTAATGGTAAGCATGCATCGGGACAATCTTCTACTAAAAACTCCAGGAAGTAGGATTTCTCCAGTTTTCCGAAAGTATCTGTTAGAGTTGTCGGGATTTTTGGGGGGAGCTAGGATCCGAACAAGATTTGCATATTGCATTTTTGTTTTAGCTCTCTGATCCCTTTTACCTGAAATATTTGCCTGCATTTAAAAAAAAAAATAGTTTTGGTTCTTGAACGTTCCGAGAGAATTTTACTGTGAAATGTTGGCGTTCCAATATGATGTTGTTTTCCTATGATTTCATGTATTTATTTATTTGTCAGAGAGAGCGCACAAGCAGGGGGAGCAGCAGGCAGGGGGAGCAGCAGGCAGGGGGAGAAGCAGGCTCCCTGCTGAGCAGGGAGCCCGATGCGGGACTCGATCCCAGGACCCTGGGACCATGACCTGTGCGGAAGGCAGAGGCTTAACGGACTGAACCACCCAGGCGTCCCTTCCTAGGATTTCATTTAATTAACTTGTCTATTTCTTGTAAAGGAGACTTGGGTCTAGAGCAGTACTATGTATATATATTGTGAGGTACAGATGTAATTTTTTATAATCTTTAGTAACCAAATAAAAATTTTAACCTGAGGGGCGCCTAGGTGGCTCAGTCGGTTAAGCGTCTGCCTTGGGCTCAGGTCCTGATCCCAGCATCCTGGGATCCAGCCCCGTTTCCCGCTCCCTGCTCAGCGGGGAGCCTGCTTCTCCCTCTCCCTCTGCCTGCCTGTCTGCCTACTTGTGATCTCTCTGTCTGTCAAATAAATAAATAAAACCTTTAAAAAAGTAAAAATTTTAACCTGTGAAATTATTTTTAATGTGTCTTATTTAATCCAACTTACCCAGTTATCAGTATAAATTAGTGAAATTAATGACTAATGTAGTTAGTAGAGAATTATTAATGAGAAATTTTACATTTCTTTCCTTTTGTAGTAAGTTGCTGGAACCCAGTGTGTATGTACACTGGATCTCAGTGTGGATGCTGAGTTTTCGTTGGAAATTCTTTTTTTTTTTTTTTAAGATTTTATTTATTTATTTGACAGAGACACAGCGAGAGAGGGAACACAAGCAGGGGGAGTGGGAAAGGGAGAAGCAGGCTCCCCGCAGAGCAGGGAGCCCGATGCGGGACTCGATCCCAGGACCCTGGGATCATGACCTGAGCTGAAGGCAGTCGCTTAACCAACTGAGCCACCCAGGCGCCCCTCGTTGGAAATTCTTGATCTGTATTTAGCTCTTACTGTTTTGCTGTAGAAAAAGATCTCCAAACCCAGATTGTTCAAACATACTGAAAAGTTTTTTAGTAACTGAATCAATTTTATTTCTAAATTCTAATTAATTAAAAGTAAATAAAATTAAGAATCTAGTCCCTCAGTCACACTAGCCACATTTCATGTTCACAGTACCCAAAGAACCAGCCAGTGCTTGCCTGGTTAGACTGCAAATTTAGACACTTGAACGTTTCTGTATACTTTGTATGGTATGAGGAAGCAGGTAAGTGCAAGTTGTCCCATTGTTAGGAATGAGAAGCATTTAGTCAAGGTGCACTTCTCTCATAGTCATATTTTTGAGGTAATCCTTGGGTGATACTTGGCAACAGGGGAATCTGTTTCCTAACAGCCTTTTTTTTTTTTTTTTAAGATTTTATTTATTTATTTATTTGACAGAAACACAGCAAGAGAGGGAACACAGCAGGGGGAGTGGGAGAGGGAGAAGCAGGCTTCCCGCAGAGCAGGGAGCCCAATGCGGGGCTTGATCCCAGGACGCTGGGATCACGACCTGAGCCAAAGACAGGCGCTAAACAACTGAACCACCCAGGTGCCCCTCCTAACAGTCTTTCATCCAAGGGTTTCACATCACTTGTCAGTTTTTGCCTCAATCTGTTTTTACATGGGGGAGGGGGTGTTACAAAATGGTGTTTTTCCTGTCATTCCTTCTCCATTCTTTAGCTATTCAGCTTTCTTTCCCCACCTCCCCTGTCCTCTATACTATTTTCTTTTTGGAGTATCACAATATATTCTTGGATTTTCTTTCATTCACTATTATTTTGATGCTCAAACTGTCCCAAATTTGCCCAAGGGTAGTCCTTTTGAATCCTGTGTCCCTTCAGCATGAATCCTTTTAGTCTTTAAACCCTATTAGTCTTTAAAATAAATTCCCAGTTCACTTTGTACTTTTTTTTTTTTTTTAAGATTTATTTATTTGAGAGAGAGAACACAAGCAAGGAGGAGGGGCAGAGGGAGAGGGAGAAGCATGTTGAGTAGGATGTTGAATGGAAGACGCTAGACACAAATTAATGCATATCGTATGATTTTATATGAAGTTCAAAAACAGGCAAAATTACATTGTTAGAAGTCAGAATAGTGCTATTTGAGGAGAAAGGAGTAATTTAGAAGAAGCATATGAGTGCTTCAGGGTGGAGAATTTCATGATAATGTACTGTACACTAGTAATTCTACACTTGTTTGAATGTGTAATTCAATAAAATGTTTGAAAAATTAACTGTAATTTCCAGGTATTTGAAAAGACCAACAAAATGAACATAAAGCATAAATAAAAAAAATAAAAGTATAAGTAAGGAAGGAATTTTTAAAAGGCAGATTTAATGAAAAAAGAACTAAGAGGTTTTTTTAGGAAAAAAGTAGATAAACTTTGGGCAAAGTCTGATTTAGCACTCCACCTACTCAACATTTTATACCCTCTGGTAAGACTCAGGGGATTGGTCAGATCTCTTACATGAGTGTTTCTAAACTGATATGCCATTGAAGTAGAGCAGTATTTGAAATGTATTCTGAGTTTATTTTGTTTACCATGGAATTGTTCTAGTGCTTTGGATCAAAAGTTGAATGTCACTTTTTAGGCAAGTCAGATGCCAGTTTTTCAAGAGCCTTCTGAAATGGTTGTTTTTGTATTCTGTTTTTATCTTTTGCAGAGCTAGTTCTGAGTTTGCTAAGAAAAATCCTTGGGTGTGTGTGTGTGTGTGTGTTGGGGAAGGCAGAGGATAATATTCCTTATCTGTTCATATTTTTTCCCTAGGGCTTAACACCAACTAATAGAATACAGATTTATTGTTTAGTACCTGCTTAGCCCTTTGGAATGTGAAAAATCTAAGGTATGGGGCATTTTCTGTTAATTACACTGTGCTCTCCTCAGTGCACAGTGTATTATGTAGCAAAGGGAAGGACCTTCGTAAAAATTTGCATAATGAATGAAGGCAAAAGCTGATATAAGGACTTGAAGGAAGGCAACTGGGCCTATGTGGTTTTGCCAGCTGGAGGAGCTCAAAGATGTCTGAATTAAATAAACCGTTTGTGCTGGGGATCCTCAAGACCACCCTCATGCTCAGCAATGCAGTAGGACTCACAAGACTCATGCTGGTAAACCCACCATTATAGTTTATAGAATACAGATCAGAATCCGCAAAGGGATAAGGCACATGGGATTAATTCCAAAACAAACCAGGCACAAGCATCCAAGTGTCTTTTCCCAGTGCAGTCAAATGGGCATTGCTTAATATTCCTAGTAATAATGTGTAACATCGCATGTGAAATATTGCCAACCAAGGAAGCTCACCTGGTACATTAGATTATTCAATTGGACTGCTGTAACAAAAATATTATAAATTGGGTGGCTTATAAACAACAAATTTCTCACAGTTCTGGAGGCTGGGAAAAGCAATATCAAAATGCCAGCAGATAGGGTGTCAGGTGAGGACCTACTTAACTGGTTAATGGAAGGCAATCTTCTCACTGTGTTATCACATGGCAGAAGGGGCAAGGTAGCTCTCTGGGGTCTTTTATAAAGGCACTAATCCCATAATTACCTCTCAAAGGCCCCATCTCCAGAAACCATCACACTGGGGATTAGGTGACAATGTATGAAGAGGCAGGGAGGTACAAACATTCAGTCTATAGTCCCTGAGCTTTGGTGTCCAGGTTTTCATTGTGGGTCAGTCCCATAGGCATGTACCACTGACTCTAGCCATGTAGGCTCCAGCCTGAGTTCAAACTGTTAGAACATTGCCCAAAGACTCAGGCATATAAAAACAGATGTTCACCATAAATCACATTGTTAGCATAAACTATCTCGTCCAACTGGTAACTGTGTGGCCCAAGGCTTCAGACATTACCAGGCAGGGTATTCCATGGACTCAGGTTGTCTCCCACAAGCCCCGCCAAGAGTAGATCTGAAGACAGGCTTTTCTCAGGAAAGTGCAGGATTTGAGCAACCCAGACCTGCTGAATTAATCATTTCTTGCACACCATTTTATAATCGTTGTCCAGGTATGTTGGCAAATAACAATAACCTTAGGAGTTCAGGCTTTTGAGCTAGAGTAACCTGTATTCAGACTCTGGCTCTTCCTAATTGGTGATTTTGGGCCAGTGACTGCTTCTATCTCAATGTAGATTGCCTCAGCTGTGGAATGACAGTAATAATAACCATGTTGATAATCATATGAGCTACCACTGCTTCTGGCACATAATAGGTATTCAGTAAATGACGATTGTTATTTATATTCATGTGGTATACTCTACAATTTTTAATGGCTTTCATGTAATGTAACTTCATCTTCTACAGAGAGCTGACTAATGAATGATGCTTCATGACAGCTGAGTACTACCTGTTGCTTAAAGACTGATGGTATGTGGCAAGACTCCACTGCTACTTAATCAAGAGGAATTGAAATTGACCTATCTCCATTAAATTCAGACACTGTCTTGAAGGACTTTGGGAACAAGAGGGTTCAGGGAGGTTTTACTGTCATACCCACAGGATGCCAGCCATTGATTTTTTCTCTTGTGGTAAGTCCTTGTTGATGCTCCTGTCAGACTGTTTTACCTGGCTTGTGAACAGCCTGTCTTGTGGTCAGTGTCTAAGCAGACCTGTTTGTGTACTGTCCAGGAGGGGGCTTAAGTAGATAAGAACATTCTGATGTCTACGTCCTGGGATTTGGGAAGGAGGGGTGGGTATTTTTGTGGGAGAGACTCTGCTTAGTCACGTGATGAGATTCATTATTGTTGGCCAAAGAAAACAACTTTACCTCTCTGGACTTTAAATTTCTTTTTCTGTAAAATGGAATTTTTCCTCCCAAAGCTCAAAACCCTTCTGATTTCAGATGAGGATGAGGTAGTCTGCTTGGGTATTTTATGGCAACAGCAGGTGTGTCAATTTAGAATTAGTGTGGAGTAGCTTCTAGCCTGAGTGGGAATTTTGGGCAGTTTGGGTTCTCAGGTTTTATTTCTTCTCCCCAAGGTCACCTTTTTTTTCTGTCTTTGTGAGGAGAAGTCAGAAGAGGAAAGGATAGTGACCAGGTGTCTGACAAATTATTCTCAGGTAAGTAGGAAATTTATTCTTTTATAAAAGCTACATGCTTCTTCCTACCAGGTAGACATGTTTTCTTCTAGTGGAACAGTGTTTCTTTATGTATATAGGGCCTGCCTAGGGACTGAGTACCCAGATAAATTTCCTCAGGTTTCAGGATTTTTTATGTAGTTGACAGATGACATAGGGAAATGATACTATTATCCCAGTATTTACTAATTCAGTCCAACTCTCATCTGTGCTGATTGTGTGCTCTTAGTGTGCTATGATACACTGTGAGGGAGTGGACATGTGTTTCTCAGAATTTGTGCTATCGCCGGAGGAATGATTCATTTACTCGCCAGCATTTATTGTGTGTGTAATGTGCTCAGATTATGGTAAGTCTTGTCAATAGAGAAGAATAAGACTAGAAAAATGTACAATGTAGCTGTGGTGAGATACATTCAATTGGGTAAAAGAGGTGCTCTTAAAGCTCTATGACTGGATGAGGTCACCAGTGAGTATGTCCAGGTAGAGAGGAGAATGGGCATGAGGACCATCAAGCCCTGGGAGAGATGATGGGAGAACGTGGAACGCTATCTAAGCTTTGGGTCTCCCATTCTCTTTCTCCAGTGAACATGGGTTTAGATGGCAATTGCCTGAGGCTGGGATGTTTGTGATGGTTTAGGACCCAGTGACCTTTGAGGATGTGGCTGTGGAATTCACCCAGGAGGCGTGGATTTTGCTGGATCAAACTCAGAGAAGGCTGTGCAGAGATGTGATGCTGGAGAACTACAAGAGTCTGGCTGCAATAGGTAAGGTTGGTGCCATGTCTTCATTTAGCTTTTTCTGGAACAAATCTCTCTTAAATGACTGTATTCTAGACTGTGCTGACTAATGGCAATGCAATGGTAAAAAGAGCAGACATTGTTTCTGTTCTTGTAGATCTTATCTTGAAGTGGCTTCCTCTTGAAAATGAAGATCTGTTTGTCGTTCTGGTTTTATTTTCTCTATGGATTGAAAGGCTTAGGACTTCAAAAATGTTTCGAAATACAAGTTTGAGCCGGGGTTTCAGGGGAAAGATCGGCACCCTTTTTGGTGAACAATGAGAGAGTATGTGTTTGCATTTTAGTTTCATTTGAAAGTTTATTGGTCTGAAAAACAAAGTTTATTGGTTTGATAAAGTTGTCACGAACATTTTATTGTTTCTCAAGTTATACCTGACAGTATTTGGTATCCCTGGAGGGGGGGGTCCTGATTTATGGAATTATTTGTCATCCCTTACATGTTCTTGTATCAAGCTTCTTTCTCTGAGAGCCAGGTACCAGCTGTGCAGACCAGGTCTGATCTTTCAGGTGGAACAAAAAGGAGAGTGGAGGATAGTAGGAAGGGTTTGCAAAGTAAGGGAAAAGGGAGAGGTGATTTCTTTATGAAAAACAGCAGGAATCTAGGAACTGTGGTCTATTTGGAAATGTTAAATAGGAAGCTTTTGAAGATGGATTTTTCCTGAGAATGCTGGTGCCTTTGGTTTCTGTGGTTCCTTGGGTACTTTAGACTTCTCTTTAACTTTCATCCACTTTTCTGAAACTTCCTTTTGGCCTTCTTTAAATTTTGCATTTAGCTCTTTATTCATTTTCTTTCATCTTTGCTTTCCTGGTTATGCTGCTTTCTGTTCACCATCAGTCTCAACATTTATAAAATCATTTCTTAGGAAATCACCTACCAACTTGACCAGCACCTTATCATTGCCAGACTCTTAATGTAGTCAGATTTCTCAATCTCTGTGTATTCATTTCTTTTTATTTTATATTTTAAGTCAGTCTTTGAAAGTAAGTAGACATCGGCCTTTATTTTTTTTTAACACTTTCCTTCCATCATTTATTTCTCCAAGACCTTAATGTGTTTTTTAATCTTATTTCAGATTGGGAGATTTGTCTTAATACCAAATGGTCAGCACCTCAGCAGAATATTTTGCAGGGGAAAACACCCAGTGTGGTAGAAATGGTAAGATTCTCAGTGTGTAATTCCTTGCCTTCCACAGCAGTGGAAGATTGGAAATTCCATAAGATAGAAGAGCAACATGATAACCATAACAGACATTTGGGGCTAGTGTTATTCATCCCAAACGAAACTGTTTCTCACAGTCTCTGAGCATTATGAATTTGACAAACCCTTTAAATACTCCCCGAGATATATTCACACAGTGTTCACTCAGTATTTCCATATACATAATTTAGATACAGTTTTGGATAAGTAATTTCATCTCAATCAATTATCAACTAAACTCTGTAAGAATCCCTGTGAAAGTAAAGACTACAACAGAACTTTTTAGCAGAATGGTCACTTCATTCTGCTTGAAAGCACTCAGGTCTGGAACCATGCATTGCATGCAGTGAAAATGGAAGAAAAAACAAAAAACTTCAGTCATACTGATTTGTTTCCTGTGTAGTAGAACAGAATTCAAGGTAGAGGGGAGGATCTTTGAGTGTAATAAAGCTGAAAAACTTTTGTAAGTCATCGTAATCTCTTCATCAACAGGAGAGAAGCCATACTGGAGAGGAATTGTTTAATTTTAACCATTGGGAAGAAGCCTTGAGTGAACACTCCTGCTTTAAGATTTACAGATTACTCACATTAGAAAAAAACTTGTGAGTGCAACCAGTATGTAAAAGCCTTCACAAAGAACTCTGCCCTTAATCTATACAACAAAACCCATGATGGAGAAAAGCCTCCTAAGTGTAATCAGTGGTGAAACAGTTAGCCAAAATCCACATCTGTTCGTGAGAAAACTTACACTCGAAAGAAACCGTATAAATGCACGGACTGTGGGAAAGGCATTCCTTCTTCCTTACACCTTAGAGAATGTGTAAGAATTCATGGTGGAGAAAGGCCACATACCTTTAAGGAATGTAGGGAAGCTTTTTCTCATTCTACAGGCCTTTTTGAGTATATGCAAATGAACAATAGAAAAAAGTCCTACAAATCTAAAAAAGTGGGAAAACCTTTATTTGATCTTGTCTTATTCATCATTTAAAAACTCAAAGTGAATTAATGCCTATGGAATGTAAGAAATTTGAGAAAGCCTTTCCTTGTTCCCTAAATCTTGCTAAATGTATACAGTTTCATATGAGAGACACACACTGTGTTTGCAAGGAGTGTAGTAAAGAGTTTACTTGTTTCCCAAAACTTAATATTCACATGTGAGTTCACACTGGAGAAAAATCATATGAGTGTAGTAAATGTGAGAAAACCTTTACCAATTCTTCGGGTCTTATAAACACGAACTCACACTGGAGAGAAGCCTTATGAATGTAAGGAATGTGGGAAAGCCTTTAGTAACTCATCTTGCTTTAAAAGTCACATGCAAACTCCCTTGAGTAAAACCCTATAATTGTAAGCAGTGTGGGAAAACCTTTAAGAATTCACAGTATAGAAAGAACTTTTGAATGTAAGGAATATGGGAAGTCATTTAGGTATTCTTTGCACTTTAGTCAACATAACACATACTGGAGAAAAGCCATGTAAATGTAAAAAGGGTGGGAGAGCCTTCACTATTTCATCAGGCTTTACAGTACACATGAGAACTCACAGTGCTGGATGACCTTTTGAATGTAAGGACTGTGGGAAAGCCTTTACTCGGTTCACATCTTTTTTTTTTTTTTTTTTTTTAAAGATTTTATTTATTATTTGTTAGAGCACAAGCAGGGGGAGTAGCAGGCAGAGGGAGAAGCAGGCTCCCTGCTAAGCAAGGAGCCAGGTGCGGGACTCGATCCCAGGACCCTGGGATCATGACCTGAGCTGAAGGCAGACACTTAGCCAACTGAGCCACCCAGGTGTCCCTCAGTCCACATACTTTATTCAACATTTAAGAACTCATAGTGGGGAAAAGCCATATATAGATGAGGAATGTGGGAAAACCTTTACTACTTAATGCCTTACAGAATGCGTAAGATTTCACTCTTAAGCGAAGCTTACGCTTGCAAAGAATATGGGAAAGCCTTTAATACTTTCTCTTAGAAAACACATACTAATTCATAGTGAAGGTAACCTTATTAATGAGGAATGTAGGAAGGCTTTAGCTCTGCCTTATACTTTACTATTCAGCTCTGATTTCACAGGTATGAAAAATCTTATAAATGTAAAAAGTGTAGGATTTTTTTTAATTCTTATCCCCCAGTTTGGGAAAACATGAAAGCACACATTGGGAGAGATCCCATGAGTGAAAGGGATATAGGAAAGCCTTTGATTATTCTTTGTTATTAGGAAACATAATTCACACTGGAGAGGAACTGTAAATTATAAATCTAGAGAAGGTGGAAAAGACTATGTTAATTTATATTACGTGTAATAAATCACATTGGAGAGATTCTGTGTGAGTGTAAAAACAGTGCTTTCAGTAAATATCTTACATATTTTTTTATAAAAATTGAAGTGCTAAAAGGGTTTTTTAAATGAAAAACCTTTGTTACAAAAGGTTTTTTGTTTTGTTTTGTTACAAAAGATTTATGAATAAAACCTAAAAGTGTAAGAAATTTGGGAAAGTTTTAGAGTACAAATCTTCACTTACTGCATACAAAAAAGTTGATACTGGAAAAGAAAACCATTTTTACTTAAATGGGTTGTCTCTGTGTGTGTGTCTTAAAGTAGACCAATAGTTTTAAAGACCAGTGATGTTGAACATCTTTTCACATACTTGTCATCCATTTATCTTTGGTGAAATGTATGTTCAAGTATCTTTTTTCTTGTTAGAGTCTTTGGTTTGTTATTATTGAGTTTGGTTTTCTTAATGAACAGATTTATTGAGGTATAATTGCCATGCAATAAACTGTACATATTTTAAGTGTATGACCTGCGTTTTGATGCATACACACATCCATGAAATCATCGTTTCCTGTACACTAGCAATGAACAAATAGAATTTGAAATTGCAAACACAATACTATTTATACTAGCACAACAAAATATGTGCAAAGTCTATATGGGGAAAATTACAAAACTCTGATGAATGAAATCAAAGAACTAAATAAATGGAGAGATATTTAATGTTCATGGATAGACTCTGTATTGTCAAGATGTTAGTTATTCCCAACTTGACTAGTAGATTCAATCCAGTCAAAATTCCAGCAACTTATTTTGTGGATATTGACAGACTGATTCTGATGTTTATATGGAGATGCAAGACCCAGAATAGACAACACAATATTGAAGGAGAAGAACAAAGTTGGAGGACTGAAACTGCCTGGCTTCAAGACTTAATATAAAGCTGCATTAAGACAGCTGGTGGTGGTAAGAGAATAGACAGATTGATGGAACAGAACAGGTTGCTGAGAAATAGGCCCACTTAAGTAGTCAGCTGATCTTTGACAAAGGAGCAAAGGCAGTGGGAGTGAAGAAAATTCTTTCCAACAAATGATGCTGGAACAATCAGACATCCACATGCAAAAGAATGAATCTAGACACCGAACACTCTTCACAAAAATTAACTCAAAATGCATTGTAAACCTAAGTGGAAAATACAAACCTATAAACTTCTAGAAGGTAACATAGGAGAAAACCTAAATGTCCTTGAATGTAGCAATACCTTTTTAAATATAAAACTGAAGGCTTGATTCGTAAAAGAAATAATCGATATACTGGACTTCATTAAAATTAAAAACTTAGGCTCTCTGAAAGACTTTGTCAAGAGAGTGAGAAGACAAGTTGGGAGAAAATATTTGCAGAAGACACATTTGGATAAAGGACCGTTACCCAAAATATACAAGGAACTCCTAAAACTCAACAGTAAGAAATAGCCTATCAAAAATGGGCCAAAGACTTTAAGAGACATTTCTCCACAGAAGATGTACAGATGGCAAATAAGCATTTATGAAAAGATGCTCTACATCATGTCATCAGAAAAATACAAATTAAAATGAGATAGCACTACACATCTATGAGAATGGCCAAAATCTGGAACACTGACAGCACTGAATGCTTCTTTGCTGGTCGGAAAACAAAATTGTACAGCTGCCTTGGAATAGTTTGGTGGTTTCTTTATTTTATTTTATTTATTTATTTGACAGAGATAGCGAGAGCAGGAACACAGCAGGGGGAGTGGGAGAGCAAGAAGCAGGCTTCCTGCCAGCAGGGAGCCCGATGCGGGACTCGATCCCAGGACCCCGGGATCATGACCTGAGCCGAAGGCAGACGCTTAACAACTGAGCCACCCAGGTGCCCAGTTTGGTGATTTCTTATAAAACTAAATGTACTCTTACTAAATGATCCAGTATCCGGGGTCCTTGGTATTTACCCAAAGAAGTTGAAAACTTATGTTCACTCAAAAACCAACACATGCATGGTGTTTCAGAGTTGTTTTGTTTGTTTGCACATGAATGTTTATAGCAGTTTTATTCCTAATTGCCAAAACTTCAGTAGGTGAATGAATGCCTTCAGTAGGTAAACGAATAAATAAACTGGCACATCCAGACAATGGAATACCCAGCACTTAAAAGGAATGAACTATCAGGCCTTAAAAAGACCTGGAAGCACCTTAAATGCATATTACTAAATGAAAGAAGTCAATCTGGAAGTGTTACATACTGTATGATTCCAATTCTTACGACATCATGGAAAAGGCAAAACAATGGAAATCAGTGGTTGTTGGGTTGGGGGAGGGGCAGCTTGGGGTATGAATAGGCAAAGCACAAGGGATTTTGAAGGCAGTGAAATACCTTGTATGATACTATAATGGTGAATATATCATTCTATATTTGTCCATACCTTAGAATGCACAACACAAAAAGTGAACCCTAAGGAACTATGGGTGATGATATGTCAATGTTGGTTCATCAGCTGTAACAAATTTACCACTCTGGTGTGAAATGTTAGTAATGGTGGAGGTTATGCATTGTGGGGGCAGGAGTATATGGAAAAATCTCTGTACCTTGCTCAATTTCATTGTGAACCTAAAACTGTTGTTTTAAAAAAAAAAGTCTTAAAGTGAATAGAGACCTTTAAATCCAAAAACTTTGGGCAGGGAGCAAGATGAAATAGGTCTATAAGACTCCATTAAAAATATGGTCCTATGGGAAAGCAAGTATGATTCAGGTAGCAGAACTCCACAGAGAATCATTCCTATGATGCAGTACTGCTCCTTAAAGGAATAGACAAGATATTCCTGTCTTTCAGAATTGCTATGGATCATTGGCTATAGTAGGCCTCCCATTCCTCCCACTCCTTCCTTCCTTCCTTTTTTAATGATAAGCAGCCAGCATTTTATTTTTTTTAAGGTTATTTTTTTAGTAATCTCTACACCCAATGTGGGGTTTGAACTCACAACCCTGAGATCAAGAGTCGCATGCTCTTGTGACTGAGCCAGCCAGGCACCTCCCATGCCTTTCTTAATATGAATGTCTATTCTGATTATCCTTTTCTCTTCTCACAATTATATATATATGTATATATATATATATATAAAATATATATATATGGTGTGTGTGGGGGGAGTAAATAACTTGTCTCTTTACTTCACAAATCTTCAAGAGTAACATACTCAAACCAAGCAGTCTTTTCCAGACTTTAGACGTCAAGATTCTGAACATAGAGCTTGAGTCTGATACTATGGGCACAAGATTTTGGCATGGTTCTAATAGGCGGTGACTATTTGTGTATGTGGAAGGTATATAAATAATTTGTGGCAGACTGATGATTTTAAAACTTGGCCCCAAAATTCTTTGACACCGTTCCCTCCCCTTGAATCTGGGCATACTTTTGACTTTCCCCTAGAGGAGTACAATATAAATGATGCCATGTGATTTCCCAATCTAGGCCATAAGAGACCATGCAATTCCCTCCTGGTTATCTTGGCATCTTCCTCTGTTGGGGTACTGCCAGTTGGTATGCTTCCCTTGGAAACCAGCAGTTATACTGTGACATGGAGGGGCTACATGGGGATGTTCCTCTCAACAGTGGAGCAAGATGAAATAGGTCTATAAAACTCCATTTTAGGTCTATAAAACTCCATCAATAGCTAGAGGAATAGCCCTCTACCTGTTTCAAGGAAGGCAACCAGATGCATGTGTGAGTCTCCAGATGACTCCAGGCCCTTGTCTTTGGAGTCATCTTGAGCTGTGTGAGTTTTCCCAGATAAGGCCCTGGTCTTTGTAGAGCAGAGACAATCCATTCATTCCCTTTGTGTCTTGTCCAAATTTCTGACTCATGATCTGTGAAAATAATAAAATGGTGGTCCACACCAGCAGCTTTCAAACTTTTTGACCTCAGGACTCCTGTATACTCCTTAAAATTGAGCATCCAAAATGCTCTATTATGGGCATTGTATCTATGAGTATTTGACATAGTAGAAGTTAAGACAGATGTTTCAAATATTTATAATTCATTTCATAATGTACATACTTAGGAAAATTACTATTTTCCAAAATGAAAACAAAAAATGTGAGAAGTGAGAGTCTCTTCTTGACCAAACTTTAGTAAGTCTCCTGAACCTTTTCCTGGGTCCGTCTGCACTTCCTTATAAAATCCAGTTTTATCAAGAGCCCTGCTAAGTCAGTTTAGCAAGAGTTCCCTTATCCTCCACCATCCTTCCGGTGCTTTCTAATCACCCTGGCCTGTCTTCAGCAAAGATTGTTAGGTCAGTTCAGCCAGAATTCCTAACCCCTCTTGTTTCCTCTTAGTAATTTTCTTTCTTTTTTTTTTTTTTTAAAGATTTTATTTATTTATTTGACAGAGAGAGACACAGCGAGAGCGGGAACACAAGCAGGGGGAGTGGGAGAGGGAGAAGCAGGCTTCCCGCAGAGTAGGGAGCCTGATGTGGGACTCGATCCCAGGACCCCGGGATCATGACCTGAGCTGAAGGCAGTCGCTTAACCGACTGAGCCACCCAGGCGCCCCCTCTTAGTAATTTTCCATCCACTGACCCCTATCCTGCTTCTTGGCTATAAGTTCCCACTTACCATGCTGTATTTGAACTTGAGCCCATTCTCTCCCCCACTGTAAAGTCTTGTTGCAGTGGTCCCTGTACCTATCTCGATGGCTGAAAAAAGTCTGCCTTACCATCTTTAACAGGTGTCATTATTTTTTTTCCTTATCAGATGAATGACAAGCTTTACAAAAAGATTTTTATAAATCATTTTTTCTAGCTTAGTTGGTGACAGCTGGAGTCTCATACATGCTTCTGCATTCAATTTTTTGCCATAAAATTGATGAAATGTATATAGATGAAATGTATATAGAAAATTAAGCTTCAGTGAGATACATGGTTGGAGAAGTATTTTCATACAATTTTGGCTCTTTGATACTTTGCCAGAATTCAACTAATGGTAGTTTCTTAAAGATTTAGTTGCACTGTGGAGTATGAAGTTCTATCAGTGAACTTTTCCTGTTCTGTTACATTAAAATCCATTGATTTTTCTTGCACTTTGGATATTTTACCTGTATGTGATTTTGTGCCATCATGTGTTAACTCATATAGGAAATAGTGTACTACATTATGCATATTTTTCAAATGTTGACTTATTTTATTATGAAGCATCATGCACTAATATAACTATTGATCATAGCAGAAAGGTTTGTAAATGTTGAGAAACTGCCAGCATCATGGTTGCAGATATATACATTTTCCAGATTTTTCTGTTGCCTCAAGGACATTTTTAAGGAAAACTGGATTTCTTTTTTTTTTTTTTAATGTTTTATTTATTTATTCATGAGAGTCAGAGAGAGAGAGAGGCAGAGGCAGAGGGAGAAGCAGGCTCCCCACCCAGCAGGAAGCCCGATGCGGGACTCGATCCCAGGACCCTGGGATCATGACCTGAGCCGAAGGCAGACGCTTAACCATCTGAGCCACCCAGGCGCCCAGGAAAATTGGATTTCTTATTTATCATGAGTATGTGGCAACGAAGAATACAATGACTGTGGCACCTGATGCCACTGCCTTGATTTCTGCCAAGGTGCCAGCAATTTTACCCACCATTGCTTTTATATCATATATAAATGTCAACGTGATGAAATGGTAAATAATAGAACTATTATAACAATAGTTTTGACCTCACAGACTGCCTGAAAGTGTCTTGGGGTCCTTCAGTTTGGCAACCACATTTTGTCTTTTTTTTTTTAAAGATTTATTTATTTATTTGAGAGAGCGAGAATGAGAGAGAGTACATGAGGGGGGGAGGGTCAGAGGGAGAAGCAGGCTCCTCGCTGAGCAGGGAGCCCAATGCGGGACTCGATCCCGGGACTCCAGGATCATGACCTGAGCCGAAGGCAGTTGCTTAACCAACTGAGCTACCCAGGCGCCCGGCAACCACATTTTTGAGAACTGCTGTTATAGATCACTGTGTTTGGGGTAGTTTGTTACACAGCAATAATAACCATAACAGACTTACCCTCTTTTTCTTTTTTATGATTAGTCTCTTCAGTGGTCTAGAGAGTTAACCGAGAAAATTCCAGGGTGCTTCAGAATTTGGCTTGCTTTTTGCCCAAGTACAGCCTAGGTGTTAAGGGCTCAGACTGGAGCCTGACTGCTGGAGTGTGGGTCCTGCCATTGTTGCTTTTGAGCCATGTGCTTGGGGTGCTTCCATAAGCCTCATTTCCTTTTGCTAAATGAGATCATTAATAAGGCAAATGATTGTTACCAAATGTCAGTGGAAACTTTATAACAGTCATGACTCAAGGGTTGGTGAGACCTCCCAACTATTTTGCACTTACTGCATACCACAAAATGCCCTGAAAGCTTTCCATGGATTGAGTCACTTCATCTTCATTACAACTCTGAGGGAGCCACTGTTCTTATTCTGCTTATGTGATTTATATGACATGAAATATCCACCATCATTTCTGGTGGATTCTAGCTCAGTGTTTCACTTTAAACCATCCAGTTTTTAAAGCTAACAGAGTAACCCTAGCCACTGACTCCAGGCTTTCTGGCCTCATCCAGAATTAACAGCAGCCAAATTCTGTTCCTCTGGGTTCCATATTACAAGTGGCCAGATTTTTGGAATTATTGTATTCCCCTCAGCAGAGAACTCACAGTTCAATTGGAACACAGATAACCACACAGAAACCCATTGTTGATGTTGCAGCTGACCCAGAACTGCCAGCAGAACTTAATCTGCCCTCGCTTTCAAAATGTGGCCAAGTACTAATTGTAAAGAATGTGAAATACGCATTTTGGCAGAAGTGATAGTCATAGGCTGGACCTTGATAGGAGTAAAGACTGACCTATGGTTTTGCAACTGTGATTGAATAATTTTTCTGAGTTTATAAAATAATTTTAATGAATAATTTTTATCTCTTTATTTTTACTCCTCCTGTTTCTTTCCCCTCTTGTTGTGGAAATTACACAGGCAGTTTCATCCATCTGATTGCACATGCACATTGTGTACAGTCTTGTTAGACATCAAATATTCCAGAATATAAGCATGACAGTAATTAAGCACAGGATTTTATTATTAAGCCACTTATTCTGCAGATCCCAAAATGAACCTGAATACCACCATGGCTGGCACCAGAGACCTATTAAATCACAGTAAAATCATATCAGAATAAGACTGACTTTTTTGCTTCTCATTTTGCTTGTTAGTAATCATTCTTCAAATTCACAGCCACAAATAGAAGGGATGTTAATTTTTCTCCACTGTTTTGGCACCTGTGACTGTACAAATGATTTAATTTCAGGTTATCACAGTTATATGTGTTGGTTTTCAGAAATTTTAAGAAAATGAAAAATTTGTTGCTGTCATCAAAAAAATAAATCTTCATTTGTCTATTGTAAAAAACTTAGCATTTGGCAAGGGCAGGTAGATAATTTTTTAAAAGTATACACAGGCATTTAACGAAGCTAGAGATTTTAATTTTGGAACCCTGAGATCCCCCAGATTTAGTTTCTGGGAATTTGTATTGAAAAATGTCTCTGCTCTTAACCCATATGTGGTACAATTTTGCCAGGTTTTGATCTTGGTATAAATGGTGAGAGGGACTTTTTTTTAATCCTAAAGTAGTCATTTTTTTTTTTAATCTGAAAACTTGGTCAATAATGCACAAGCCAGAAATACAAATGCAGACATTTCTAATGGAAGAAGAGCTACGCATTGAGATTGAAAGCCTGTTCTCAATTTGAGGTCCTTTTGGCTATAAGAGCATAAGGATTTTAGGCAAGTGCATTACAAAGTGTTCTTGTTTTGTATGAGCCAGTGGTGGCTTAGTGTAAATAACATGGCTTTTTATAATGCTTGTGAGGAAATCTCCAGCATTTCTACCCTGCTTACCCCAAATCTGGATGGACTGTTAAAGCCCTTAGGGGCTGCAGTAAGAGAAGTGTGTGTTATTAGTTCTCAAATGAGATTCATGCAAATGGGAAATTCACATCTGGTGCAGTAGTTTTTTATGCCAACCTCATTCATGTCCCCAGGTTCTGCTTGGCACCTTGAAGGCATCTGTGTGGGTTCCCTCTGTTTATCTTTGATATAAAAATTAGTGCCCTGCCCCAAATGTTTGTAGCCATGGGAGATAGGATCAGCCCTTGGTAGTCCTTTGAGTAGAAGAGCTTTGAGGTGAGGGCCTAGGGTTCACTGGAGCAGCAGGGAGCAGATCCAGTTGTGAGAAGACATTCAACTAACAATTTCTGGACCATTTGACTCTGGAATTTCCTTTTCCAACCCCCATCCCCCCCAAAACTTAAACAATAGAATCAAATTTCATTAGTGAGCTCTTTTCTAGGCTGTATTTCCTTTTTTTTTTTTAAGATTTTAGTTTTTTATTTGAGAGAGAGAGCACCTGAGAGGGGGAGGGTCAGAGGGAGAAGCAGACTTCCTGCTGAGCAGGGAGCCTGATGCGGGACTCGATCCCGGGACTCCAGGATCATGACCTGAGCCGAAGGCAGTCGCTCAACCAACTGAGCCACCCAGGCGCCCTAGGCTGTATTTCTATGAACAAGTAACCTGATCTGTGCATCTGTATGTGCAGCTTTGTCATTTCCTCTAGGAACGAAAGGCTCTAGGCTTCCAGTGCAGTGCATAAACAATGATGGCCAGGGGCGCCTGGGTGGCTCAGTTGGTTAGGCAACTGCCTTCGGCTCAGGTCATGATCCTGGCGTCCCGGGATTGAGTCCCGCATCAGGCTCCCTGCTTGGCGGGGAGTCTGCTTCTCCCTCTGCCTTCCCCCCTCTCATGTGGTCTCTCTCTCACTCTCTCAAATAAATGAATAAATAAAATCTTTTTAAAATAAATAAATTAAAAAAAATAAACAATGATGGCCAGGGCAGAGTTATTGGCCAAGGCTGTGTGTCTGTCCAGTGGAGCTCAGGAGGGCTAGTGAGCGTTTTACTTCTGTCTCAAAATGTCTTACTTTGTGTCCAGAGCAAAGACAAGAGTCCTTGGTCAATAAGTGTGTAAACGTCCTCACAGTTCAGCTAGAACTTTGTAAGGCTGTGCTCATTATGTGGTAAAGAAAAGACCCTAGCTTCCTTGAAATCTCTTGGGGGAAATATAGATTGAAAATTTTACATTTTTAAATTTTTTTAAGTTTATTTAATCTACACCCAACATGGGGCTGGAACTTAAAACCCTGAGATGCTCCACCAACTGAGCTAGTCAGGTGCTTGCTGGAAATTTTTCTGCTTTAAACACATGGTTCTAATCTATAAATTTAATGTTAGTATTTAGGTTCCTAGCCCTTAAAGGGCCTTCTGATTACTGGAAGGCATTTTATGGAGCCCTCTGCCTGAGAAGCACAGCCCACCACGAAGGGATTGAGATTTCTTTTAACCACAGATCTCCACACTACTGGGTAGTTTCATTAAATAATATTAATAATGGTTCTCTTAATTCTTAAATCCTTGTGTGTCTAGGCAGATGTTTTATTCATGGGGGTGTCAGGAAAAGTCACAAAGGGGGTTATGGAGCTTTTTTAAATCTTGAGTTTTGGAATGTCTAAATATAGGAACAACAACCCCAAAGGACGTAATATCCACCTTTTTCTCTACCAGATTGGGATTGTCACTTTTATATCATGGACTCCGTTTATGCAGATTTAAGTCAATTCTCGGGGCCCTAATAAAATACCATTTTTTGGTGGGTAATTTAAACCGATGATTGATACCCAACGTTTTGTTGTTTAAATTGAGTCCGACCTCGGTGGGGACTTATTTTGGTTAGGAAGATAGGAGGGGCAGTGACCTCACAGGTGAATCCATAATGGCTTAGAAGTGAGGTTTAGGCCCCTTTTCCTGTGCCGCTCAGCCCCTTTTTCAGTCTCGAGAAACTACTTTTTCCCCTTGGGTAGATCTTATAGCGTCAAAGACGGCTCTGCGATCAAAAGCAAGTTGCTCAGCGCTTCGCGTTGCCCGTTTACTCGTTTTTTGTCTGCACCTAAGGTGGGGCGTGAACTCACCACCCGAGGTCAAACGTGGCAAACCCTACAGACTGAGCCAGCCAGGAGCGCTCCCCTTCCTCTGAGGGAATAAAACACTTCCTGCGCTTTTACCCAGCAGCGCCTCGGCCACGCGCAGCCCGTGGCCGGAAGCGGAAGTGCGTCCGGCCGCTGCTCTCTTCCGGGGCCGCTGCGGAAGCTGAGACCCGCTTTTTTGTCCGTTGGCGGTCTACTTCGCCTGGCTGTAGCCCAGGTGTGGTTATGCGGGTTAAAGATTGCTGTGCGGGGCTGGGGAGGGGTCAAGGGCACGGTTTCCAGCACCGCTCTTCCGGGGTCACGGCACTTTCTCCGGGCCTCATCGCGCGCCTTTCCGCACCGGGGCTCCCGGGCGTCCCTGCTTGTCCTCCCGGAGCCTCGGGCCCCGAAAGGAAGCAGGTGGGGAGATGCGGTCAGGGTGCTACTGGGAGGTCTTCAGCCCATCCCCTGTACGCCTCTCTTTAAAATTCTCCCCCAAGTTATTTTTCCACAAGAAAATGCCCTTTTCTGTATTTCATTTTCTGTGTTAACGGCATTGCCTTGAAATACTCGTAAGTTCACAAAGATCTTTCCTCACCACCGACCCCCCCACCCCCGCTTGGAGTTCTGGGGATACATCCTAGTCCCTGTGGACTGACGATTGAGTTGTTCCCCTCTGTATGGGCTTGTGCGTGTTTCTTCCCACTCCTACACCAGGGTAGATTTTTAGAGGTAAAGTTGTTGGGTCGTGTGTAGTATTTCTAGGTACTGCCAACCGCCCTGGTCCATGGGCCTTGTTCTTTTTTTTTTTTTTTTAAGACTTTATTTATTTATTTGACGGAGAGATAGGGAGAGAGGGAACACAAGCAGGGGGACTGGGAGAGGGAGAAGCAGGCTTCCCGCTGAGCTGGGAGCCCCATGTGGGGCTCGATCCCAGGACCCTGAGAACATGACCGGAGCCGAAGGCAGTCGCTTAAGGACTGAGCCACCCAGATGCCCCAGCCTTGTTCTATTTTGAAGCTTCAGAGTGTTTATTTTCCATCCAGCAAGCTGCAGACCTCTTTGGTTTTCAAATAATTTGTAGATTCTTGGATGTTTACATAACGGTCATATCCTCTATGAATAATGACAGATTTATTCTTCCTCTATAATCTTACAACCTGTTATGTCTCCCTATCCTTGTTCCCCCATCCCCACCTGCATTTCTCCCCAACCCTCCCTAATATACAACACTGGCTAAGACTTCAAACTTGACTAGAGGAGTCACCACTGTCTTTTTCCATGTCTCAAAGGCCCTCAGCTTATCACTAGAAGTTACTGTTCTAAGTTCTGATACATTTTCCAGTTAAAGACATTTACTTATGTTCTTTCTTTTCTTTATTTACTAAGATTGTTTTGTTTTTAAAGGTTTTATTTATTTGAGAGAAAGCATGAGCGAGAGGGAGGGGGAGAGGGAGAGAGAGAAGCAGACTCCCCACTGAGGGCAGGGGAGGAGCTCCATCCCAGGACCCTGAGATCATGACCTGAGCTGAAGTCAAGAACTGCATGCTCAACCAACTGAGCCACCCAGGTGCCTCTTGAATTGTGTTTTTTTAATAGAGTTGGTTAAGATTATTTTTAAGTTATGTGAAATGTTGACTATTACAAAACACTCTTTCATTGAGATGATCATGGTTTTCTCCTTTGATCTATGAATAAAACAAATTGTATTAATTGATTTTCTAATAAGCATCTCTGGTGTTCCTGGGATAAACTCAACTTGGTTCTGATATATTAAGATTGTCATTTATTGATGTATTTGGTTTGAACTTTAGGTTATTTGTGTTTATTAATGAGATTTGCCTATCATTTTGTTTTTTTACTGTGGCCGTGTAATGCTTAATGTCAATATTATACCAGTCACAAAGAACGTTCTTCTTCCCTTTATACCCTTAATCAAGGTAATCCCTTTGATTAAGTCAAACTGTTTGTAAATTTTTTATAAAAGAGGTGTGTCCATCTCCTCCTTTCTCCCTTGTGGTAATTGTATAAGGTATTGTAATAGAATAACCAAAATGCAAACATGACATTTTGGGTCATGCACAATTCTGGAGTTTTGCATGATGCCTAAATTTCTAAATAAAACCTAAATATATAACTCTTGCTTTATAGATTCAGTAAGTTATTATCTCTACTAATGTTTAGTAATATACAAATATGTGATTTAACCAGAGTCTTCATAAGCGTGTCTGATCCCTGGAAAATTTTGAGTCAGATTGGAATTCTCTCCTCTTTGAATGGCAGAACTGACTTATACAACCCAAGCCTGGTGTTTTCTTTGTGGGGAAATTTAAATGCCTAGATCTTTATTTTTTTCTTTGTTTTATATTTTGTTTTGATTAAGATATCTGTCCAGGCAGTAAGTTCTTGGGGCTGGGGAGGCCTGAATCTCTCTGAGCAGGTCAGCAACAGCCCAGATTATTTTGGTTTTTTTCCTGCATTTTTTTATTGTGATGAAAAATATATATAACATAAGAGGTACCTGGGTGGCTCAGTTGTTTGGGTGTCTGACTCTTGATGTTGGCTCAGGTCTTGATTTCAGGGTTGTGAGTTCAGGCCCCACATTGGTCTCCATGCTGCATGTGGAGCCTACTTTAAAATATATAATATATATTAATATATATATTTTATTATATATATTTTTAATTATACATATAAACACACATGCTGTATACACACGTGTATATGTCATACATGTGTATATCACATGTGTTATGTACATATGTGTTATATACATATCTATGAAAACATAAAATTTGCCATTATAAGCATTTTAAACATACAATTCAGTGGCATTAATCACATTCACAATGTTGTATAGCCATCACCGCCTAGTTCATTTTTTGTAATTTTAGCACTACTCAGTTTGTTTGTTTCTGTAGAGTAATTTTTTTATTTCTCAAGAAATTTATCTATTTCCTGTGAGTTTTAAGCTTGATTGGCATAAAGTTAATCAAAATATCTTATATGTTTAATCTCTGTAGTGTCTATAATTGTGGGGGGCAGTGTTTCTTAATTTTCTTTGAGCCTTCTCCCTTCTTTTCTTGAATAATCATGCATGACTTCTTCCTATTTCATTAATTTCAAAGGACCTCATTTTTTTTGCTTGATTAATCTCTACTTTTGGGGTTTTGTTTTTTTAAAGATTTATTTATTTACTTTAGAGAGAGAGTGCACAAGTGGGAGGGGCAGAGGGAGAGGGAGAGAGAATCTCAAGCATACTCTGTGCTCAGTGTGGAGCCCGAGGCAGGGCTCGATCTCACGACCCTGAGATCATAATCTGAGCTGAAACCAAGAGTTGTTGGCTGCTTAGCCAACTGCACCACCCAGGCGCCCCTACTTTTTGTTTTCTAGTTCATTTTTTTCTCTTTCCTTCCTTTAACTTTTCTTCTTTTATTTGGGATTTTTTTTTCCTCTAAATTCTTAAACTGAAAACATTAATTTTTAACTTCATTTCTCTCTAATGTGAGTATATGAAGCTTGCCTTTTTTCCCCTAAGGCCTACTTTAGCTGCAGCTTACAAGTTTTGGTACTTAGAACTGATTGATAACCATAGTATGTATTTTCTCATTTCCAATTTAATGTATGATATGTTTTATTCATGAGTTATTCATAAAGATGATGTTCTCTAAACTCCAAATGTATGGCTTTTCATATTAGATCGAACTATATGAACATGCTAACTTTCCACCATTTTTTTTACCTATAGAAATGGCAGTGTTGGAGCACCTGGGTGGCTCAGTCGTTAAGCGTCTGGCTTCAGCTCAGGTCATGATCCCAGGGTCCTGGGATTGAGCCCCACATTGGGCTTCTTGTTCAGTGGGGAGCCTGCTTCTCCCTCTCCCTCTGCCTGCGGCTCGCCCAGCTTGTACTCGCTTGTTCTCTCTCTCTCTCTATCAAATAAATAAATAAAATCTTAAAAAAAAAAAAAAAAGAAATGGCAGTGTCATATGGCTCAACATAATAGTTTTCTTTTTTAACTGAATTTCATTTTGGTCAAGGAACAAAACTGTATATAAATCCTTTGAAAGTTTTAAAACTAGTGCTCACGTCAGCAGCACATATACTAAAATTGAAAGCTTTAAGACTAGCTGTATATTATAGGAAGAGAGCTAGTTTTTGTAAACACTCCATGTGTGATTGAAAAAAATACGTGTATTCTCCATTTATTGAATGTAGTGTTTGTAAGTGTTTTAGGTGAAGCTTGTTCATTTTACTATTCAGATCTTTATATCCTCTTTTTTTTTTTTCCCACTAATTTCTGCATCACTGACAGTATGTTAAAGTGACACTGATGGTGATTTGTCTATTTCTCCTTTAATTTTGTTAGCTTTGATGAGACTGTGAGTGTGCACAACTTCAGAATCTTTATATCTTCCTAGTGAACTGAACCTTATATCCTAATGTAGTTGCCTTTCATAATGCCTTTTTTTTTTTTTAAGATTTTATTTATTTATTTGACAGAGAGACAGCAAGAGCAGGAACACAGCAGGAGGAGTGGGAGAGGGAGAAGCAGGCTTCTTGCCAAGCAGGGAGCCCGATGTGGGACTTGATCCCAGGACCCTGGGATCATGACCCGAGCCGAAGGCAGACACTTAACGACTGAGGCACCCAGGCGCCCTGCCTTTTGTTTTAAAAGGTGTGAAATCAGAGGTACCTGGGGGGCTCAGTCGGTTAAGTGTCCAACTCTTGATTTCAGCTCAGGTCTTGATCTCACGGTGTGAGTTCAAGCCCCATGTTGGGCTCCACACTGGGCATGGAGCCTACATTTAAAAAAAAAAATTTGTGGGGCGCCTGGGTGGCTCAGTTAGTTAAGCGACTGCCTTTGGCTCAGGTCATGGTCCTGGAGTCCCGGGATCGAGTCCCGCATCGGGCTCCCTGCTCAGCAGGGCGTCTGCTTCTCCCTCTGACCCTCCTCCCTCTCATGCTCTCTGTCTCTCATTCTCTCTGTCTCAAATAAATAAATAAAATCTTTAAAAAAAAAATTTGTTTAAAAAAAAAATTTGTGAAATGAAACAATTTTGGTTAATATTTGCTTGGTGTATCATTTTTATTTTTGAGATTCAGTCTTTCTGTGTTTTTTTTTTAAAGATTTTATTTATTTATTAGAGAGAGCACAAGCAGGGGGAGAGGCAGAGGGAGAGGGAGAAGCAGGCTCCCACCAAAGAGAGAGCCTGATGCAGAGCTTTATCCTAGGACCCTGGGATCATGAACTGAGCCAAAGGCAGATGAGTAACAGACTGAGCCACCTAGGTGCCCTTCTTTTGGTTTTAAATGCATCTCATGAAAGAGCATAGAGCTGGAATTCATCTTTTTTTTAATTTTTTTATTGTTATGTTAATCCCCATACATTACATCATTAGTTTTAGATGTAGTGTTCCATGATTCATTGTTTGTACATAACACCCAGTGCTCCATGCAGAACGTGCCCTCCTCAATACCCATCACCAGGCTAACCCATCCTCCCACCCCCCTCCCCTCTAGAACCCTCAGTTTGTTTTTCAGAGTCATCGTCTCTCATGGTTCGTCTCCCCCTCCGATTCCCCCCCTTCATTCTTCCCCTCCCGCTATCTTCTTCTTTTTTTTTCTTAACATATATTGCATTGTTTGTTTCAGAGGTACAGATCTGAGATTCAACAGTCTTGCACAATTCACAGCGCTTACCAGAGCACATACCCTCCCCAGTGTCTATCACCCAGTCACCCCATCCCTCCCACCCCACCCCCCACTCCAACAACCCTCATTTTGTTTCCTGAGATTAAGAATTCCTCATATCAGTGAGGTCATATGATACATGTCTTTCTCTGTTTGACTTATTTCGCTCGAGCTGGAATTCATCTTAACCTAACATGTCAGTCTTTGCTTTTAACCTGTAGAGTTTAATCCATTTACCTGTATATTCCTTGTGATTATTGATATCAGTATTTTCTACTGTCTTGCACTGTGCTTTTTATTTTACCTGCTGCTTTTGTTTGTTTCTTTTCCCTGCTTATTTTTCTTACTTTTGGGATAATTGAGGTGTTGTTTTTTTTTTTCATTCCATTTTTTCTTCTAGACTGTGAGTTAAACCTGCTGATTCCATTCCTTTAATGGTCACCCTAGCTATCTTATTAGGCACACTTAAAGTCAGAAGCTAATCAACATCTCTATTCCCTCCTGCAAGAATATAAGGGACATAAAACTGCAATCACCTCCCTCCCAATTTATGTGTTTTTATTATTCAGTATTAGGATTCTAGCTTGCTTTTCCATCTCACAAATTAGATACTATTATTACCATTTTATATGATCAAGGTTCACTTAGTTTTACCCATTTGATTTTTGTTCAGTCTACTTTTTTAACATTTCAAAATGTTGCACAAATTCCCATTTCCTGGAATACTGAGAATTTACTTTAGTGATGGTCTTTTGATGGGTAAACTCTCTCGGGTCTTTACTTAAAAATGTCTTTATCTTTTCCTTTTAAATTTTTAAAAATATTTTATTTATTTATTTGACAGAGAGAGCAAGAGAGGGAACACAAGCAGGGGGAGTGAGGGGGAGGGAGAAGCAGGCTTCCCACTGAGCAGGGAGCCCAATGTGGGGCTTGATTCCAGGACACTGGGGTCATGACCTGAGCCAAAGGCAGATGCTGAACCAACTGAGCCACCCAGGCGCCCCCCCTTCTTTTAAATTTTTTTAAACTTTTCATAAGGAGATTTTCATGCACATGAGAATAGAACAGTATAGTGAATCCTTATGTCATCAACACTCAGCTTTAATAATTATCAATATTTTACCTATGTTGATCATCATAGCCTGACCGTCTAATACACTATCCACATGTGGCTCTTTAAATTTAAGCTAAAATTTCAAGGAGAACTGTTACAGATTAAGAGACTAATGAGGCAATCCCATCAATTAAAAACGTTTAACAGGAAGTTTTTAGCATTATCTCAATACCTTATCACATCCCTCTAAATGAACAGTATTTCTTGATATTTTCAGTGGTCTTTGGCTAAACAAATTGGGCCCCAAGTTGGGTTTATCACTCCTTGCAGGAGGGCAGAATGCACAGCATTGTGCGCCGTGGGGCCTGTCAGAGGGTGTGGGCTCGTGCCAGGTGCTTTTGGGGGAGGGTTCTGGGTCTGTGATTGGGCTTATCGTAAAGCTTACCTAGAAGGAAGGAAAACTACACAAGGGGGAAGCTGTAACTGATTTCTGAAGAAGCAGCAGTGGCACACATTGCCCAGAAAGGGGGATGTTTGTTTGTTTTTGAGGCCTAGATAATGTTTATGTGTTGTTTGTGTTCAGACATGATTACACAATGGCCGTGGTTTTGTCTTAGTATGTCATGGTCATGGAGCGGCCCTGTCTGCTGTTGCCATTCTGTGAGGTTGCTTATGTTCAACGGGAGAATGCACACACCTAGCTGACAGTACCAGGGCAGCTCCTGGATGTCGGGCTGCTTTTCTCTTTACCAGTAAAGGCTAATACCCAGTCTGTGTTCAGTTCCCCCAGAATGTCTCAAAATGTGTTTTTAGAGTTGGCGTTGTCTGAATCAAAGGCCCACAAGCTGCAGTGGGCTGTTAACGTCTCTCAACCAGTCTCTTTGCCGGTAGTCCTCCCTCTCTGTCCCCCAGACTGGGTTTGGCTGTTTATAGCTTCACGATGTCCTTTTTAACTTGTCCCTCAGTTTCTCCTCTTCCTTCTCTTCTATAAATTGCTAATTACATGAAAGGATTTGTCAGGGTTTTTTGGCAAAAGTACTTCACAATTGGTGCTATTTCTTACATCATATCAGAACTTCCATGCGATCCAGATACCTACTTTGTGATGTTAAAATTTATGAGTTGGTTCCAGTGTCAGCTCGATCCTTCCTTTATAAAGCTCTCCATCTTGTTTATACAGTCTTCATTTGCCCCCTGGTTAATAAGAGTCCTTATTAATTACAAAAGGAGAAAACGACTACTTAATAGAAGAATCTGTGGCATGCCACCTTAACCGCGTGATTAAAGTTATCACCAGTAACGAGACAGACTGGATCATATGCCTCCTGAAGTGGCTCACTGAGAAGGACACGCATCAGCTGTGTAATCCTTCATCCAAAAATGAACTTTCTGAATCTAATCATGAGAAAACATCAGACAAGCCAAAATTGAGATGGAGTCTGTCAAACATCTGACCTGGACTCTTCATATCTTGAAAGTTGAAAGGCTGAAGGACAGGTCAAAGATCAAAGAAGAGTAAAGAACCATGGTTTGAGGGCATGGTCCCATATGAGAAATTTACAAAGTGATTGCTATAAAGGACGTTATTGGACAGTTAGTGAAATTCTGCATATGCAGTGTATGTTACAGAGTAATATTAAATCCATGTTAAACAGTCCTGATTTTGCTCGTTGTGGTTACGTTAGAGAATGTCCAAGTTCCTGCATCACTCTGAAGTATATAGGAGGAAAGGTTCGTGACATCTTCTGTTTCCCCTTGAATAGGTTCTTCTCAACATTCTTGCTGAAGCAGAGAGGGAACACAGGGGTGGAGAGAGAAAGCAAATTTTAATGGTGAAGAGTCTGTGGAAGTTCATCGTATTCACACCATTCTTCTTTTCTTTCAGTGTAAAAGTTTTTTCAAAATTAAAAGTTAAAAGTAAACATCCCCATTCACTTTCCACCTAATAATTTAGTAGCTGTTAATTGTCGTTGCCATGATCCATTAATTTACTAGTGCTTGCGAAATGGTGACTTTCTGACTAGCATTTTCTTTATAATGAAGCTTCTTATAAAGCTTGTATGATTCTTCTGTAAAGAAGAACTTTGCCTCATCACAACAGTTCACCAATCATAAAATATTGTTCACAAAGGAGAGAGGGATATATGCTTGATTCTTTCCTTTTAGAACTTTCAGAATTATGAGTTGATATCCTGGCCTCCTCCAGTACTGACCATTAGGGGTTTTTTTAAATATCGTTATGAACTCATGATTTTGTTTTAGATTTGATGATTTCAACACACTGCAGTCATTATTTATTAAATTGTTCCATCTTAAGCCAGGGGGAGCTCTTTTTTTTAAGTTTTCTCCTGTGTCTTTTTGACACAACCCCATTAGCCTTTAATGGGTTTCTTGCTTTCTGCTATATGATGTTCCAGACTCACCTTGAACATTTTGTGTTCTATACTGGACTCAGCTGTTTTCTCAAATGAGCCCTGGTTTCTTTCATGGACAAATGACATTTAGAGGCATGTTGGTACTAGGGGGGCACATTGCTCCTCAGTGCCTGTTGACTGTAGACATTTTTAGTAGTTCAGTCTGGAAAAAAAGTTTAAAAATAATTGCATACTGTATTCCTGATTCCTAGTTCTTGGATAGGGAGGTAAAATCCTAACAGGGAACTGTACTTTGTGTGTGTGGTCCCTCTGAAGCTAGTATGAGGAAACTTCTAGGTTGTAAGTGTTGAGTATCTGTTAAGCCTAGACTCTCATGACTTCTTTATTCTCTAGATCTGCTTGCTCAGAACCCTGTCTGATAAGGAGGGAGACATACAAGAGGAAGAATGGCTGCAGGATTGCTGACAACTTGGTCACAGGTATAGAGAAAATTACTCTGTTTCCAAAAAACATTGCTGTTCCCAAAGGACATATCTCTTGCCCCTGATGTAAAGCTTCAACTGAACTAGCCTCAAGCTTCCCCAGTTCTCTGGGCCTCTTAGAACAAGACAAAAATGCCTTAGGAAAGGCTTCTATTACTACAACATTTGTTAATTTCTTTTTTTCCCAGATCTTCCTCCAGGTTGACTA
Source organism: Mirounga leonina (assembly GCF_011800145.1). Taxonomy (NCBI): domain Eukaryota; kingdom Metazoa; phylum Chordata; class Mammalia; order Carnivora; family Phocidae; genus Mirounga; species Mirounga leonina. The sequence goes on along the minus strand of NW_023270855.1, from coordinate 52,117,588 downwards.
TTAGTTCCATATTCTGCTGGGTGCTATGCAGGACAAGAGAGATTTTTCACTAGGAAAATCATTCATTTTCCAAGTATTTTTCTCATCCAGCAGTACGGTCAATCTATACTCAATCTTGACTAAGACTGGAAGAGTCCTAGTGGTGCAAAGATCAGGTCAACTATATATTAGACAAGCTGCTAAAAGCATGAGTCTGGATGAGATGGTCTAGGCAGAGCGAAAGAAGAGAGTTCCAAGAACTGAGCCTTGGGGCAGGTAATGGGAGGCCTCTGAAGCACATGTGAACCTGCTGTGTGCTGGCCTCCTTCCCCAGTGCTGGCAGCCTCCCCCACCATTCTTTTGCTACATTGTTAGAGATGGGCCTTGCCTGAGCCACGGTGTGTGTGACGTTTCAGGATTCAGTGACCTTTGAGGAGGTGGCGGTGGACTTCTCCCAGGAGGAGTGGGCACTGCTGGACCCTGCTCAGAAAATCCTGTACAGAGATGTGATGCTGGAGAACTACAGGAACCTGGCCTCCGTGGGTAAGATTGGCCTCATTCCTTCATTTTCTCATTTCTTCATGCAGCAGATGGTCCTTCCTCACATATCCTGTTCCAGGATATGTGAAAAGAATGACAATACATGGTAAACACAAAATGAATGGCCCCAGCCCTTGTGGGGCAGTCTCATGGCTTCCTGTAAAAGTGCACTGATTTCATTATTATTACAAGATTTAGGTAATTTGCAGTATGTGTCTGCTCTTGGGCTTGGATTTCGAGGGTCAGTTCCCTGTGGATAGGGCATACGTAGGTGTCTGTTTGGGGGATCTTATAAAAGAGCTCGGATTTGATTCTTTGGTCACTCCTGCAGTTGTATTTGCCTGTCTTCAGAATCCCTTAATATCAAAGTATCGGAATCAGTTTCATGGACAGATTTCTTGTCTCCTTCACAGTTCCCCCACCTCACATGTCTTTCTCCACGAGCAGGGTATCCTCTCTGCAAACACAGTCTGATCATGGAGGTGGAGCAGGAAGTGCTGGGGACAGAGGAGGGGGCAGTTCTCCAAGGTGCTTATACAGGTGAGCCCCAGGCAGAAAGGAGTCATTAAGGAGCAGGCATGGCGAGTGATGGTCCATTTGGGACTGTCAGTGTGTGGCAGAACTGGGCCATTATGTGAACTTTCCATCTTTCACCATCTCGCCATTCATTCACATTTTCGTGTGGTCTCAGAGAAAAAGCTGTTTTAATTCCTCTTTCAATTTGACATTTCCTTGAATACTTTTTGTTCCATTTTCTCTACTTTGCTTTCAAGATAATACACTCTCCTATTATCTCAAACCTCCAGAATCCTTTCTAAGTAAAATACTTCCAATTTCCATTGCTTGTTCCTATCATTGGCATCTTCTCCCAGAGCCAAGTTCCTGGAACTGTTCCTCTGGTCACAGGCTACATCTTCTTGTTCACATTTCCTTTCCATATTTAGTGTTACTGAAAACAAATCCATAGGGTGCCCACCTTCTTTTTTCTGTTAACCCTATTTTTTATCCCAATAGTTACAAAAATTTTCAATTTCAGACTGGGATATTCAACTGAAATCAAAAGATGGAATTCCTATGCAGAATGTTCCTGGGGAAAAAACTTGCAATGGCATAAAAACGGTAAGATTCACCAGGAATGATTTCTGATTTTTTTTACAGTAGGAGAAGTCTTTGAATGCCATTGAGTTAAAGTACCAGCTTCCAAATGAGGCAAGACAGAGAGGCAGGTGGCATTCACTCACCAGAAAGCTGTCTCAGGAAAGTCTTCCTGAATCTCATAAAATTAGAGAAATCTCTCAACCAAGCTCACCACTTGCTGCCCCACAGAGAACACCAAAAAGTAAACATTTATGTAAATGTGATTCCAGTGTTAAGTGTTTAATACATAGTTAATTCATTCCTCACTCATTATTGGCAAAACTTTGTATTTAGGATGCCTTTTGTTAGGAATGATGGAGTCCTGGGTTAGAGCATTCAGTTGATTCAACTTGTAAGGAACTAATAGGGGAAAAAAATCACATATATGCACTGAAAATAGTAAAAATGTCAGTCATAATCACATACTTCCTATGTATGGCAGAATCCACACAGAAAAGAATTCCCATGAGTGTAAAGAAAGTGAGAAAGTCTTTAGTCACCACTTACTCCTTGTTCTGCAGGCACCAACTCAACCCGGCAAGAAACCCTTGGAATTTGATCATTGTGGAAAATTCTTTAGAAAGAACTATCATTTTACACATACAAGATATTGTGAGGGAGAGAAATGCTACAAATATAAAGAATATGGGAAACACCTTGGCCACACCTCAACTCTTAGCAGTCATGTAAGTACTCACAGTGGAGAGAAAACTCGTGAGTTTAATGATTGTGGCAAAACTTTCAATCAAGAGGCATCCCTTAGGAGACACTTAAGGACTCTCAAAGGAGAGAAATCTCATGCGTGTAATCAATGTCTTATGTCCTTCAGCTTACACCCTTCCTTTTCAGTACATGTGCAAATACCTACTGGAGAGGAACTCTGTGAATGCTGTGATCATGGAGAAAGAGCCTCCCTTGGTGTCCACAAAACAACATGTACCATGGAGGAAAGCTCAGAATGTAAGGAGCACGGGAAAGCGTTCGCCAGCTCCTTGTCCCTTCAGAAATGTGCGAGACCTCATGCTGGAGAGAAGCCTTATGAATGTAGTGACTGTGGGAAAGCCTTCATTTTTCAGTCTTCCCTTAAAAAGCACGTGAGATCTCACACTGGAGAGAAACCTTATGAGTGTAATCACTGTGGAAAATCCTTCAGCCAGAGCTCTCATCTTAATGTGCACAAAAGGACTCACACTGGAGAGAAACCCTACGACTGTAAGGAATGTGGCAAGGCTTTCACTGTTCCTTCATCCCTTCAGAAGCATATGAGAACCCACACTGGAGAGAAGCCCTATGAATGCAGTGACTGTGGGAAAGCCTTCATCGATCAGTCATCCCTGAAGAAACACACACGGTCTCACACTGGAGAGAAACCTTACGAGTGTAGTCAGTGTGGAAAATCCTTCAGCACAGGCTCTTACCTCATTGTGCACAAGAGAACTCATACTGGAGAGAAAACCTATGAGTGTAAAGAATGTGGGAAGGCCTTTAGGAATTCCTCGTGCCTCAGGGTACACGTGAGAACTCACACGGGAGAGAAGCCCTATCAATGCGTTCAGTGTGGAAAGGCATTCAGCACCAGCACTAACCTTATAATGCACAAGCGAATACATACAGGGCAGAAAGTATGAGTGAAATGACTATAAGAAAGCCTTTATTGGACCTTTACACCTCATTCCTCACTTTAGAACTCACACTGGAGAGCAGCCCTGTTGTGACCCATGCAGAAAGCCCAGGCACAATTCTTGACTTACGCTATACTGGGACCAATCTTACGAATGTTATCCTCCTGTGATTGTCTTTATCAGTGAGTGTCTCATCCTGAAAGTGTGACAGCTTGTCAACTGATGAGTATTGAAGGTTATATGGCACTCTAAATTCCCCTTAACCTGCATCACAAAAGTTTTGATAAATAATGTTTTCATCATGATTTAGTACTAAATGTCCAATCCTCATCAAGGTGTCTTGGACCTATAGGTTATTTAGAAATGTATTTTATAATGTGCAGACTGTGCATATTTTAGTTATCTTTTATAGATTTCTAATTTAATTGGATTATACACAGATTCTGTATGACATTATTCAAACAGAAAGTTGTTGGAGACTTGCTGTGTGGCCCAAGGTGTCAGATGCGACAAGTATCCCCGAATCCAATCCTCCCTCCCTTTCCTAAAGTAACAGAACTATAATTGTATTCAAGTTGGTAGTGTGGACAATTTTTTAAGGAACTCTCTCAACTTTCTTTGCCGCCATGAGTGCCTATGAGCCCCTGGTTCTGGCCAGTGAGACATAGGCAGAGGTCACTGCTTGTGGGTTCTAAAAAAGCCCATGGCAAGGGGGGAATCTCAGCTGGCATCTTCACCATTTGCCCTGTGTTTCATCTCTTTTTCTTTCCTAGAAAATAGACCAAGAGGATGATAGTCAGAGGCTACTGATTATACAACAGGGATATACAGTATTATTTGGTTGTATCAACCTTCGGTTGCTTATTTCTGGGCTTCATCTAACCCAAGAAAAATAAACTCCTAACTGATATAAACCATCTGGAGGGAAGCTTCTGTTACAAGGGATTTCAGTTAGCTGATAACATCTCATATGTGGTCAAGTTTTATGAATCCTTTAAGTGTGGTTGAAAACAATGCCTATTCTGTAATTATTTGTATAATCAGTGTGTCTGACAGATGAATCTTTTGTGTTTTTAAAATTTGTATCATTACAGACCTTCTCTCCTCATTTGCCCTTTATTGAGAGAGGTATGTTAAATGTGTTACTATCACTGTGGGTAGTCGGATTGTTTTTTTAAATTCTGTCTCATTTTGAGGCACTATAGCCAGATGCATACAAATGTAGTCATTTTATATTTTCTTTAAAGATTTTATTTTTATTTATTTATTAGAGAGAGAGAGAGCACGAGGAGGGTAAGGGGCAGGGGGAGAAGCAGGGTCTCTGCTGAGGAGGGAACCTGATGTGGGACTCGACCCCAGGACCCTGGGATCATGACCTAAGCCGAAGGCAGACATTTAACCAACTGAGCCACCCAGGCACTCCTGTCCTTTCATTCTTATATAGTGCCCATTTTTATTCCCTAATAATGTTATAATTCACTTGGTATAAATGCAAACTATTGACCTAGCCTTTCACATTTTCTCCTTACCAGTATGTAAGGACGATCAGAAACAACTTACCTCTCTCCTCAGCACTATGTGGTGGTGTTCCCTGCAACACCAAGGGGGATCTCCTCAGCCACTACATCTCCTGTGGGAGACAAAGAGAGCAGGAGGTCCTCAGCAGCCTTCCCTGCCAAGACAGCAGCAGCCCGCACATATATCTCTGTTGTTCCTTGCTTTACTTCTGTGGTGATTTGTTCCCCTGCCTACCTGGTTTCATGTTTCATGAAAAAGGGAAAAGGGTAAGAACATTTTTCCCTGCTCTCCCTAAGAAACCTTAGGAGGTTTCTCAACTCAAACCAATTTGTAAATCTCCTGGTCGGTATGCATGGGCTCTCAAGTGCCATTGCCTAGCAACATGTAAGAGCATCTTGAAAACCAAATGTTATAAAATTGGGATTCCCCCACATTGCTCTTTTGGAGAGAGAGTCCAGTCCCTCTAAGGTTGAAAGGGACAGTCTAGAAAGGGAGGCCACTGCACATAGCAAAGGTCCACTCAGGACTCAGGAGTTTATAGGTAAATACCTAAAGAAAAAAAAATGAGGAAAGATGAAAGACCAAAAGAAAAAAAGTATAACTGCAGGGGCGTTATGTGGCTACAAGTAATCCCTCCCTTCCCAAAGAGCGGGAACTTTAAATCTTCTATACCAAGTAACTGTCAGGTCTAAGAAACATAATGTTCGTCCCCAATTGCTTACTAATTTAAAAACAACAATGAAAAATAAATCCATAGATACAAAGGAGAAAATAAAAGGTAAAGTTAAGTTATATACATTTGTAACATTTAATATAGATGTATATATGTAAATTATAAAATAATTTACACAAAACTAAATTAAAACAAAGATCCATAGTTTGAACCAATTGAAAACCTAGTTTATAAAAGTTTATATGTTAAAAACTTATATAACAAGTTTTATATATAATTATATATATAACAAATTAACAAAATTTACATATTAAAAATTTACATATCAAAAAGAAAAGGCTTTTGAGCCTTCACAATGTAAGTTCTAAATTAAACATAATATTGCTAAAATATACTAATTGACAAGGCTTCATAAACTGTAATCAATACTAGGGCTCAAATGATAGTTATACCTGGGGACCCCACTAAATTTAAACATTATTTCTCCTGTAATCATAAAAAAATAATTGAGATAGAGGAAAATAGGTGTACCTCACTGCAATTGTAGTCGTGTCTAAATTTCCCATAGTTATTGTACCCATTGCCCTAAAATATCCCATCTTAAGCATAGATGCCCTGACAACGATGAAAAATAAATAAAGGTCTTTGGCTTTATTCCTTGATAAAATGTGATTCTGTGGACACTTAGTTAAAATAATTAATATGGCTCAATATGTGTTAAAACTGGCCTAAGTTTTAAAACTTATTATATAAACATAACAAAGAGGTGCTTATTTCTATGGCTTCTCCACTTAATAATTCAATTTTGCCTATTTCAAAACTTGAGAATAAATAAATAACTATATCTATCTTTTGGTTGTTAACTGAGTAAAGAGCAGTTAAGAGTTCCTGGACTGTGTGAATGGCACTGCTAGCCGCATGTGACGAACTGCTGGAATGTTACTGCTTTCCAGCTCTTCCTTTAAACAAAAACAAATGGATGAAAGTCAACCATTAAGACAAAACTGCAAAATTCCTAGAAGAAAGCATAGGAGGAAAGCTTCCTGACATTGGATTTGGCAATGGGTTCTTAGATTTGATACCAAAAGCAACTTGCAATCAAAGAAAAAATTGGTAAGTTGTAGTTTATCAAAATTAAGATCTTTTGTACTTCAGAGGTCAATCATCAGCATTTAAATACTTTTGTACTCCAAAGGACACATCAAGAAAGTGAAAACCCATGGAATGGGAGAAAATATTTGCAATTCATATATGCAAGAAGCAACTTCTATAAAGAATATATAAAGAATTCTTACTAAACAATAAAAAGACAAATAATCCAATTTTAAAATAGACAAGAGATTGGAAGAGACATTTCTCCAAGGACATAACAAATAGCAACAAATACATGAAAAGATACCACTAGTCATCAACATCACTGGTCAGTAGAAAAATGACCCAAATCACAAGGAGATACCACTTCTCACCACTTAGGACAGCTAATACGTGAAAACAAAAATTAACAAGTGACATTGGGAAATAGGAACTCATACACTGATGGATAGAATGTAAAATGGTGCAGCCACTTTGGAAAACAGTCTGGTAGTACTTCAAAACGTCAAATATATAGTTACTATATGACCCAGCAATTCCACTCCTAGGTAGATACCTATGGTAATTTTATGTGTCAACTAGACTGTGTCATGAAATACCCAGATATCTCATTAAATGTTATTTCTGCTGGTGTCTGTGAGCATGTTTCAGGAGATTCGCATTTGAATCAATAGACTGAGCATAGCATATCACCCTCCCCAACATGGGTGGACATCATCCAATCCGATTTAGGGTCTGAATGGATCAAAAAAGCAGATGATGACTGAATTCTCTTTTTCTGTCTGATTGTTGAACTGGGATAGTGATCTTCTCCTGCTCTTGGTGCTCCTGGTTTTCGGGCTTTGAAACAGGGACTGAAATCTACCCCGTTGGCAGCCTGGCTGTCAGGTGTTTGAATGGCACCCCCTACTTTCATAGGTCTCTCGATTGGGGTGGTAGACTGTGAGACTTTTCAGCCTTCATAGTTATATAAGTAGTTCCTTACATAAAAGTCATGTGTGCATATAATAAGTACATATAATGTATATTATGTCCATTGTATGTGTGTAGCTCACCATAAAAAGTTAAGGGCTGTGTGTTCTATTTTTCTGGAGAATTCTAATAACAATACCCAGGATAAATTAAAATATGTCTGCACACACACAAAAATATGTGAATGTTCAGAGCAGCATTACTCATAATACCCACAAAATGTTAACAACCCACATGTGAATCAACTGATAAATACGTAAATAACATGTGGTACGTCCATAGGATGGAATAGCAGTCAGCAATAAAAAAGAATGATATGCACTACAACACATATGAACCTTGAAAACATGCTAAGTGAAAAGAAGCTATTGGCAAAGGATCTTATGATTTCATTTACATGAAATGTCCAGAAAAGGCAAATCTATAGAGTCAGAAAGTACATTCATGGTTACCTACACATTAAGAGAGGAGGAAAATGGGATTATGACAGCCAAAGGGTTCTTTTGGAGTGACAAAGTTCTAAAATTGTGCTAGTTGCACAACTCTGGAATTTAAAAAAATTGAATGTTAAAGTTTCAAATGCACAAATTGTAGGTTATGTGAATTATAGCTCAATAAAGCTGTTCCAAAAAAACAAAAGAAAAAAAATCATGGTATAGCTGCATCATTAGAAGCATAAAAAAATTCTTGTCTCTGAAGTACCTAGAGCAGTAAGGTGCAACATATATTAGCTGCCATTATATTTTTACCACTAAATATTAGAACTTAAGATATAATTTTTAAAAGTATGATACGGGCATTAGTATTACTGGCACAGAAGAGTCTAGAAACGTATACTGGCATATATAGGAATTCATTTAATAAAGATGGAATTTCACATGACTGGGTCAAGAAAAGTTTACTGGTAAGTGGTACCACAACTGGCCATCTTTTCTGGAGGAAAGAAAATAATCGGATCTGGGGCGCCTGGGTGGCTCAGATGGTTAAGCGTCTGCCTTCGGCTCAGGTCATGATCCCAGGGTCCTGGGATCGAGCCTCACATCGGGCTCCTGGCTCAGCGGGGAGCCTGCTTCTCCCTCTCCCTCTGCCTCTCTCCCTGCTCATCCTCTCTCTGTATCTCTGTGTGTCAAATGAATAAATAAAATTTAAAAAAAAAAATAATCGGATCCAATACCCCACACCACATGGCCAAATAAACTCCACCAGGATTAAAGATTTAAATGTCTTTAATAGGGGCACCTAGGTGGGTCAGTCAGTTAAACATCTGCCTTCAGCTCTGGTCATGATCCCAGGATCCTGGGATTGAACCCAGCACAGGCTCCCTGCTCAGTGGGGAGTCTGCTTCTCCCTCACCCTCTTGGCCTTCCCCCTGCTCCTTCTCTCTCTCTCTCGCTCACTCTCTCAAATAAATAAACGAAATCTTAAAAAAAAAAAAAAATGTCTTTAATAAATGTAAGAAACAAATTCGGTATACAGTTTGAAGATATTTAAAGGCAAGAAACAAGTTATTTTGGGGGTGCCTGGGTGGCTCAGTCAGACCGCTGCCTCAGGGTCCTGGGACTGAGCCCCATGTCAGGCTCCCTGCTCATTGGGGAGTCTGCTGCTCCCTCTGTGCTTCCCCCTGCTCATTCTCTCTCTCAAATAAAATTTTTAAGAATTACTTTTAAAAAACAGATTTTTTGGCTACATACATTTAGTATTTTGTACAGCAACACATAAAACAACCTAGCAAAAATAGTTATCAATAGATGCATAAGACACATGTGATAATGCACATGAACAATTCTTAATAAAATGTCTTATTAGAATCAGGGTTTAAACATCTTTATTAACTCCACAAAGGCCATCCACTGAAAACCCCAGCAACCACAGAGAACGTGATTACTGGAGAAACTTCAGATGTATTCCTGAGAAGTGAAGAATGCCCGGTATCAATGCTATTTCAAAAATAAATAAAAAGAGAATTACACATTAGAAGGGGGGCAATAGATTTGCAGAAAATGGCATTACATTGAAAATCCAAAGGAATCACTTATTGGAGTTTAGCATGGTGCCCAAATAAAGACCTAAAGAAGGGACTGACTGGAGGAGCTAGGCTTTAGGGACTGGCAAGAACGTCAGATAGGGGAGAATCCTTGTAAGGGGTCCAGGAACAAGGGGAGGGGCAGGCAGCTCTCCCGTGCTTGTCGTGGGGTCGGAGCCCACCCGCACACTCGCCCTTCCAGCTTACATATTCCGCAATCCGAACAGACACTGGGTCTGTTCCCACCTGCAGCCACGCCCTCGGGAGTAGGCCCCGCCCACGGCGCTGGTTCTAACTTCCGCCAAGTCCCCGGACCCCCTTCCGTCCCCGGCTCCCGCGCCTGGCCCACCCCGACCCGCCCACGCCCACGCGGGAGAAAGCTAGAGCTTTCCCGCCTGACGTGGTCGGATCGGGCTGAAGGCCGGAAAGCGGGGGCCCGCCCCTTCCGGCCTCAGGCAGGAAGCGGAAGTGGGGTCACGGAGGCGCCGGGCTCTTTTCCGCCGCTGGCCTGGTTTCGCTTTGGCTGTGGGTCCACGCAGGCCAACTTCTGGAGGTCAACGCGAGGGAGACGGAAGGACGAGGCTGTGCCGGGCCTCCCAGGAGCCTGCTTAAAGAGACCTGGCGTGTGGGGCGCCTGGCGGCTCAGTCGGTGGAGCGAGCCCCTCTTGATCCTGTGGTCGTGAGTTCAAGCCCTACCTTAGGTGTAGGGATGACTAAAAAAAAATAAACTTTAAATAAGAGAGAGAGCCGGCGCGCACCGCTGTCTTCCGCTGGGAGTGTCCTCGGGAGTAGCTGGACCGGGAAATGTAAGGGCGCTTCCGGGGGGTCGGTTCATAGACGGCTTCCCTCTTCAGTGGCCTGCAAAGCAACCTCTGTGACTTTTCTCCAGGGGGAAAAGCGCTTCCGCCGGTCGAGTTGGTAGATTCCGGCCGTGTCGTCGCGTCCTCACCGACCACGCGGTTCCGGCTCATGCCGGTGAGCACTGTGCGGGGGGGGGGGGGGGGGGGGCTGGTTCCGACCGGCCTGTTTTCCTATTGGGTGCAAAGGAATGTTTCACCTGACGGTTTGGCTTTATTTTTGCGCGTTCTTTACTTTTGACACATTACGTTCAAGTAGGAAGTTAATATACTTAGATGTCTATGGTGTGCGTATTTCTGCAGAGAAGTGGAAGCATATGTAGACCACAGGTCTTTTTAAAAAGAGGGACAAGGGGGCGCCTGGGTGGCTCAGTTGGTTAAGCGACTGCCTTCGGCTCAGGTCATGATCCTGGAGTCCCTGGATCGAGTCCCACATCGGGCTCCCTGCTCGGCAGGGAGTCTGCTTCTCCCTCTGACCCTCCTCCCTCTCATGCTCTCTGTCTCTCATTCTCTCTGTCTCAAATAAATAAATAAAATCTTTAAAAAAAAATAAAATAAAATAAAAAATAAAAAGAGGGACAAGAATACTCACCTGTCTCTTCATCTGAACTTCGTAAGACTACAGCCCCACAAAACTCTAAGCCACAGGCCTCTAACAAAAACAGATGGAGGCTTTTTTGTTCTAGTTCTGGAATAATTGAACTTCACAGTAACAGGATATTTAGACTAAATATATTTTTTCCTTTGAAAAATCTTAAACCTAAATAAAATATGAACATACAGTACTATGAATTTCCATTGAGGGGATTCAACCACTTCTAGCATTTTGCATGTTGGCCCTCTAGATAAATAAGTACATTTTTTGGTGAACGGTATGAGAGGGTAAGTTGAAAATAAATTGCAGGCAGGGTACTTGGCTTTTAAATACTTGGTGATGCATCTGCTAAAGATAAGGACATTGTGCTAATAAAACCACAATAGTATTATTTCCCCCCATGAAAATTTGAAATAATAATGTCCTCTATCCACTCTGACAAAACTGAAATCCTCCATATTGTTCCAAAATAAGCTTTTGGGTGTTTTTGGATCTAAGATGCAGTCGAAGATTATATATGGCAATTTTTTGTCTTTTAGTCTCTTAACCTACAGCATTGGCTATTGTTCTCCATTGTCTTTTTGAAAAGTCACATGTTCTTTTAGAAAGTCACACATTTTGATAATTTCTTTTTTTTAATTGAGATATAATTGACATGACCTTATATTTCAGGTGTATAGCATAAAGATTCAGTATTTGTTTGTATTTGGAAATGATCACCACAGTAAGTCTTGTTAACATCCATTACCACACGTGGTTAGAACTTCTTTTCCTTGTGATGAGAACTTTTAAGCTCTTCTCTCTTACCAACTTTCAAATATGCAACGCATTGTTACTACAGTCTCTCATAGTAATGATAGTCATGTACCTAGGACTTATTTTATAATTGGCAGTTTGTCCTTTTTGACAATCTTCACCAGTTTCTCCACCCCACCCACACCTCTGACAACCACTTCTGCTGTGCAAAAGTTTTTTAGTTTGATGTAGTCCCACTTGTTTCTTTTTGCTTCTGTTGCTTATGCTTATGGTGTCAAATCCAAAAACTCCTTGCCAAGACCAGTGTGTCAGAGAGCTTACTACCTTTGTTTTCTTCTAGGAGTTTTATGGTTTATGGTCTTAAATTCAAGTGTTTAGTCTCTTTTGAGGTAATTTTTGTGTATGGTTCATTTTCATTTTTTACCTGTGGCTGTCCAGTTTTCCCAACACCATTTCCTTTCCCCGTTGTATTTCTTCTCTCCTTTGTCATAAATTAATTGATCATATTTGCATGGGATTATTTCTGGGCCCTCTATTCTATTCCATTGGTCTATGTGTCTTTTTGTGCCCATACCATACTGTTTTGATTACTGTAGCTTTCTAGTATAGTTTAAAATCAGGCATCCAGGATGTGATGCATCCAGCTTTGTTCTTTCTCAAAATTGCTTTGGGTATTCAGAGTCTTTTATAGTTCCATACAAATTTTAGGATTGTTTGTGCTGTTCCTGTGAAAAATGCCACTGGACTTTTGATAGAGATTCCCTCTATACCCACTTTATTGAGAGTTTTTATCATAAGTGGGTATTGAATTTTGGTCAAATGCTTGTTCTGCGTACATTGACATGATCATGTGATTTTTATTCATTTTTTAATGTGGTTTATCATATTGATTCATTTGCAGATATGGAACCACCCTTGCCTCCCTGGATAAATCCCATTTGATCGTGGTGTTTGATCCCTTTAATGTGTTGTTTAATTTGGTTTTGCTAATATTTTAAAAGCATGCATTCAGTACCAAAAATTGAGATATTTTGCATTATTTTCTTCAAAGTTAAAAATTTATTGGACAGGGGCGCCTGGGTGGTTCAGTCGTTAAGCGTCTCAGGTCATGATCCCAGGGTCCTGGGATCGAGCCCCGCATCAGGCTCCCTGCTCAGCAGGAAGCCTGCTTCTCCCTCTCCCACTCCCCCTGCTTGTGTTCCCTCTCTCGCTGTGTCTCTCTCTGTCAGATAAATAAATAAAATCTTTAAAAAAAAAATTTTTATTGGACACTAAATATTTATCAGATATACTTGATTTGTGTTTAGATCATTACAATTGAAAGAGTAGATTCATACTTAAAATCTTTAAAAAAAAAAAAAAGATGGAAGGGTGCTTGGTTGGCTCAGTGGATTGAGCGAGTGATTCTTGATCTCAGGTTGTGAGTTTGAGCCCCATGTTGGGTGTAGGATTACTTAAAAATAAAATCATTAAAAAAAAAAGTAGATTCAGATATACAAATTTTTCCACACACATATATGTGAGCTAAAAACTCCTAGTGAGACATCTGATACATAATGGTCCTCAGTTAATGGCAGTTGATATTAATAATCTTCTGTACACCATGTTTAAGCAGCTTTCATGCATGTCATCTGCACAGAAAAAGTAATTGATCCTGTTGAACCATTACTAATCAATATTTTTTATTAATTAATATGAACCCAACTCCAAATAACCTTATCTCCAGAGGGATGGAGATGGCCCTATCCACTTATATTCCTAAGCTGCTCTGAAATGATCTTGGTTTACACAGTACATCATTCAAGCAGATTTCACCCTTAGCTTTGCAGGATGATGGCCTGGGGTATGTCCCATGATAAGTCCTTGTTAATGCCCTTTTTCAGAGATTCTACCTTAGATTCTGCCTGCACAATATAGAGTCCTGAGGTCAGAGCCTGAGCAGTGCTTCTGGTTCATCTAAGAGGAGCTGGAGTGGGCCAGAGAATGCTCTTCTGTATGTCAGGTTCCTGTTATGTGTACATGGGGTAGAGTTGCTGCATAATCTCATTCATTTTATTGCCTTCACAAAGGAAGAGTCCCATTACTCAAGGCCTAAGCGTATGTACCTGTGAAATGAAACCATGACTCTCCAGATCACATCTCTGTAGGTTTCCCTGATGGTGTAGTAAAGTCTCCTCCTCTTTGGTGAAGTCCACAGGCACATCATTGAAGATCACTAAGTTCTAAACTCACATATGTGCTGGCTTTAATTAAAGTAACATTTCCATCAGTCTTCACTGGGGAATGAAGATGGGAGACCCAGTGGCAATAGAGGGTTTCAAAGTCTCTCTTATTAATTTTCCCCAAGGCACAGTGTTCCTTGCATGAACCAGGCTAATGCACCATCTTGGACAGATTCTCCCCCCCCTTTTTTTTCAATTTTATTTGAGAGAGAGAGAGCGCGTGTGTGAGCACCAGCAAGGGGAGGGGCAGGGGGAGAAGCAGACTCCCCGCTGAGCAGGGAGCCTGATGCAGGTCTTGATCCCAGGACCGTGGGATCATGACCCGAGCTAAAGGCAAATGCCCAACTGACTGAGCCACCCAGGTGCCCCTGAATAAATCCTCCTTGAGGACAATTCTGTGACTTCAGCTCTTCTTGCGCACAGCAACCCCCAAATTATTTCCCCTTTGTTTAACCACCCCCTTCAGTATACCTTCAGGGCATAATGTCCTTGACCTGCCCTGGAGATATGACTATGGCACACATCCATTCTGAAACATTCTCCTCTGGCACACATCCATTCTGAAACATTCTCCTCTGGCACACATCCATTCTGAAACATTCTCCTCTTGTGTGGTACCCCAGCATGTATTCTCAGCCTCTAGGGCTATAATAACACATCTTAAGGGTCATGGGGTTGTGGAGACCTTTTTGTCTTGTGGCTGCCCATGGGACACTTCTGTCTGTGAGTCCTCTTAATAAACCATTTCTCATCAAAGTACACTTGTCCGCCTCCTTTGGTCTTACATCTCCTTTGGCCTTTGGAGTTTGTTTGCATATACCTTTCAGAAAACAGTCCTAAATATTATTCTCTCTGTTGGGAACTCACTCATGTTTGATATACTTCAGTCCTGGCTTTAATGAAACCTCTAAGGCATAAACTTAATACAAGTCTAAAAGCTCTTGTCCAATTTTCTTCTTGCAGCAAACTCCTGAGAAAAGAGACACCCATAAGCACTGATGAATGTACAAACTGTTTGAGGAATGCACACTTTCAGTCTCATCATGTCAAAGCACCAAAATAACATGCAGTCACCATTATGAAATGCAAATACTGAGATTATTTGGTATTCTCTCATCATTCTGATAGATTCCACTTTGTGAGAAAATTCATCAGGGCTCAGAGTGGCTCTGTTCCTTTAGGAAGCTGTGGAAACAGGTCTACCTAGAAGGAAATGTATGTATCTGATGAATGTATTATGTCATTTTTGTTGAAGGACAAACTTTTTTCTTACCTGAGAAGAACCTGTTAAACACTCAGTCTTCATCTTTTTTGCTGCTGTCCTTGTTTCAAGAAAGAACATGTCCTTAGAAGGAAAACCTAGTAGAAAAGAAGAATGAACACCAGAGATGACTATACTTGCCACATTCACCTGACTGGAATTCATTCCATTCTAGCTTGAAATTCCTGAATATTTCTCTGCATTCAAGTAAATCCACACAAACAGACACTGCTGCCATACAATGCCACCGTGGTCCTCTCTCATGCTGCCCTTCAAGAAGAGAATCATGGTGCTTAATTTCACAGAGTCCTTTTTTTCACCAACTCCTTAATATCATTACTAAATTGTTGACATAGCCAAACTCTTCAAATCTATTGTACTGTTTTTTGGCATGTTTAAGTTTGTAATAAATTCAAATGAACCTCACTGTTTTTAACTCCTTTAACCTACATTTATTTCTATAATTTCTTATATTTTTCTCTCTTACTTTCAAACAGGAAATACAGCATAAACCAAACATTCAGTAATTCGGCAGGATATTTTGGGAGAAAAAACATCCAATAGGAGAGGAACAGTAAAATCACTAAGTTTATAAAGCAATATTTTTTATTTTCCACACTTGGAAAAGATTGAGATTTTCCTTAGATGGAACATTTGCCCAAGTGATAGATATTTGAGATAAGGGACATTTTCCAAAGACAAAACAATGTTTCTTGTGAGATATTCTCAGTGTGATGAATCTGGGGATATACTAAACCTACCTTGAAATTTGTCACTTCACAATTCCCACAAGTATTCATTCCCACATATATAAATGGATGTTGAATTTTTAAAAAATGCCATGAAACAAAAGGACTCCCTTTAGGATTATAGGAGGTGGCCCATCATGCTGGCAGAAGGAGTCTATCCAGCTGGAAAGAAATGAACAGGGCAGGAGGTGTATGAATGCACTGGAAATGATAAGAATCCTAATCAGCATGGTAATGCTATTTCTATTTTGAGATGGGTAGGATCAATTAATGAGTCTCAGAAATCTTTGAAGCATCATTCATGCATTCCCCGACAGGCAAGAAGCCATGTTGAATGGGAACTCTGTGTGTGCAACATGGAAAACACTTTGGTGAATGCTCATGCCTTTAGACACACAGGAGAACTCAAAATGGAGGGAACACTTACAAGGATAAGGAATATGGAAAAAGCTCCCTTTCTCTGCAGAAGGAAACCTGTAATGGAGACAGACTTTCTGGGTTTAATCAATACAGAAAAACCCATCTACCTGACTCCAAATATTCTGTACTGGAAAACCAGCACCCAAGAAAAAGCCTTCACATGCGGTGACAGTGGGAAGACCTTCCATGATCAATCTTACTTCAAAGCACAAATGACAACTCATGATGGAGAAGAAAGTCTATGAAAGCAAGGAAGGTGAGACACCTGTTCTTCACGAGTGTGCATGAAGAAACTTGCACTGCTAACGGATTTATGAATGTGAGGAATGTGGTGAAAATATTCCATGTGTGCAAACTGTTAAGTATACATGTGAATTGACATGGGAGAAACCCTATAAATGTAAGGAAGTGGGAAAGCCTTTATTTCATCTTCCAATTTTAAGAGACATACAAGAGCGCCTGGGTGGCTCAGTTGGTTAAGCGACTGCCTTCGGCTCAGGTCATGATCCTGGAGTCCTGGGATCAAGTCCCACGTCCCCTCTCATGCTGCTTCTCTCTCGTGCTCTCTCTCTCTCAAATAAATTTAAAAAAAAGAGAGAGAGACATACAAAATCTGATACTGGAGAGAGTACCTTTGTATGTAAGGAATGTGGAAAGTTTTTAAAAATTCCTCATGTCTTAATCACATTTGAATTCACACTGGAATAAAGTATTACCAGTGTAAGGAATGTGGGAAAGCCTATACTGCATTCTTAAAACTTACTGAACATACACAAGCTCACACTGGAGAGAAGCCTTTTAAATGTAACAAACATGGGAAAGCCTTCACTACTTCCTCACGTTTTATGAATCCTCTCAGAACTCACAATGGAGAGAAACTTTGAGTGTAGTGTGTGTGGGAAAGCATTTGCCAGTTCCCACTTTATCACTCACATGTGTACTCACACTGGAGAGAAATACTATGAGTGTAAGAAATGCAGCAAAGCTTTAATCTCTCAAAAGTAGCAAGACCTTTAAGGATTCATACTGGAGAAAACCCTGATAAATGTAAGGAATGTGGGAAAACCTTCATTAGTTCTTTTTCTCTTGGTAAACATAAAATATTGCACTCTGGAGAAGTAACTTGAATGTAAGGAATGCAGAAAATCCTTCCAAAATTATGTTTTAATCCATTTGAATTCAAACTGGATTAAAACCCTATGGATATGAATTGTGCAAGACTGTTGATTGACTCTCAGATCTGTACCTCTGAAACAAATAATGCAATATATGTTAAGAAACAAAAAGAAGAAGAAGAAGAAGGTAGCAGGAGGGGAAGAATGAAGCGGGGGAAATCGGAGGGGTAGACGAACCATGAGAGATGATGGACTCTGAAAAACAAACTGAGGGTTCTAGAGGGGAGAGGGTGGGAGGATGGGTTAGCCTGGTGGTGGGTATTGAGGAGGGCACATTCTGCATGGAGCACTGGGTGTTATGCACAATGAATCAGGGAACACTACATCTAAAACTAATGATGTATGGGGAATAACATAAGAATAAAAAAAAAAACCTATGGATATAAAGAATGTGGGAGGGCCTACAGTGCATCCTCAAGCTTTACTGAACATATAAAATCACACTCAGGAAAGAAGCTTTTTAAAGATTATTTATTTTAGGGTGAGGGAGGGACAGAGGGAGAGGAAGAGGGAAAATATCCCAAGCAGATTCCATGCTGAGCATGGAGCCCAAAACAGGACTTGATCTCAAGACCCATGAGCTCACGACCTGAGCTGAAACCAAGAGTCAGGCTCTCATCCAACTGAGCCACCCAGGTGCCCTGAGAAGCCTTTAAAATATAACAAATGTGGGAGACCTTTGCTACTTAAATCATACTCATCTTAGAATCACGCTGGAGAAAAGTGTAATGTGTGGGGGAAGGCATTTGCCTGTTATTCATACTTTATCATTTACAGACATGCTCACACTAGAGAGAAGCCTTTCAATATAAGGAATGCATAAAAGCCTTTACTTTTTCCTCAAGACTAACTTAAACATGTTAAGAATTCACACAGGAGGGGCGCCTGGGTGGCTCAGTCATTAAGCGTCTGCCTTTGGCTCAGGTCATTATCCCAGGGTCCTGGGATCGAGCCCCACATCGGGCTCCCTGCTCTGCGGGAAGCCTGCTTCTCCCTCTCCCACTTCCCCTGCTTGTGTTCCCTCTCTCACTGTGTCTCTGTCAAATAAATAAATAAAAAATCCTAAAAAAAAAAAAAACATACAGGAAGGAAACCCTATAAATGACACATTTCTCAGTGATGTGCCTTTCAAAACAAATACATGCAAAGAAACCCAGAGTGTAAATACTTTAAGAAGGTCTTCCAATTATTCCAATTAATATTAGATAAATGAAAATTCACCTTTATAAATGTTAAAACTGTGGTACAACCTGCAGTTCTCCCCAGTTCCTTTAACTGTCATGAAAGCACTCACTCTGGAGAGAAATCCCATCAATGTAAGGAATGTGCTAAAAGCCTCAATACTCCCACTGACTTTGAAGATACGAAAGAAACAAACTGGAGGAATGGTCTCTATGTGTAGACTGTGGTAAAGACATCAATCTCCTGAAAACCCAGTATGCTAGCTCTCACAGTGAAGCCGTGCTATAAGAAACATCTAGAGCACTTGACTGTTTCCTCAGTGAAATACGTTCCTTAAATGTGGTAGATCCTGCAGTGCAGAGAATCTTCTATATGATATGTGGGAAAACTTCATCTCCTGAATTCCTCAATGTTCACTTGTAATCTCATTGTGTGGTATGCTCCATTGGTGTAAGATATTTGTTATTTTACATTAGATAATTGCTCATCCTTAATAAACACAAAGTGACTCACACTCAAGAGAAACTATGGAATGCTGGAAATTATACTGAGTCAGAATCTTAGGTTCTGCTGGGACGCCTGGGTGGCTCAGTTGTTTGGGCATCCGACTCTTGGTTTCAGCTCAGGTCGTGATCTCATGGGTCTTGGGATTGAGCCCCACATCGGGCTCTGCACTCAGGAGGGAGTCTTCTTGGGGATTCTCTCCCTCTACCTTCCCCCAACCCAGCTTGTGCTCACTCACGCACTCTCTCTCAAATAAATCTTTTTAAAAACAAGGATCTTATGTCTGTTGACAGGCATTAGCCTTGTGGGTGGTTGTAAGATCTGTTTTAAACATTCATCATTGTGTCCCAACCTTTTCTGGGGGCATGATGTATCTTTGCCCTGATTGGCCTGGCCTGGCCAGTCTAGTTGCTGCACCTTCCACCTTGCAACCTGCCCAAAAGTGGGCCTACACGAGTCACACTTTATTGTCTTCTACCCACCTGGATTCTCTTACTGGATTGGCATGATCTTACATTTCAAGCATGGGGCCTGCATCACTGTTAAAGCTGTACATCGAGTCCATCTACACTGAATCACACTGGCCAGGGTAGGGGATGTAAAACGTGTCTGTCAGTTTTGGAAAGAAGACCTTGTGTCCCTTTCTCGAACCCAATCCTATCTCATGAAATCTCAGGATGAAGTATGGGATGAGTGGAGAAAAGGTGAGATTACAGCTAGGAACGTGAGGCAGCATGAGCACATGCCCTATGAACACCACCCTACTAACTGGGGAGGCCCTTCTACTCAAGTTCTGCAGCAAGAGGGTAAGAATAATGAATGTGCTCTTCCACCCCTACATCCAACACCACAGCCTGGCAAAACAACCCTACCATCTTCGTAGCTCAAGCAACAGGTGTCACAGTGATGGGGTCTGGCTCTGTGCTTGTCATTCCAACCATGTGCTGTGAAAACAGCCTCAGTGATACAAATTCATACAGCTCTGATGCCCAAGCTGCTTTGGGTTGGATTATGTCATGTGTGGCCATCAGAGTGCAGCTGCTTGATGACACTCTTTGAGGCTTAATGAAACCATTGTAATGATAATCCAAAGCAAGTTTCCCACATGTCTTACAACTTCAGAAGACATTATCTGTGCACCTTTTTCTCTTGCTCTCATTCACTTTTTTACCTGGGAAAAATGTAAATCCCTGATCACTCTTTCCCTGGGCCATTTGTTAGATGGGTCTTTGCAGTGTGGAATCTTGAGAGAGGAGATCATCTCTCCCATAAGATAAAGAGCAGGCTCACTTACTACTTCAAATACACTAGGTTCTGCAAGCTTAGCATTCTTCTCCTTCAGCACCTGGGCCCTTTGGAACCCCTGAGAGACGGGGACAAAGGGAGCCAATTTACACATGCTGATGCTCATGCTACTGGCCATACCATGAGTCAGTTATGGCCTTTGTCTCTGATGTCAGTGTCTCAGCTCCTCTGCCAACATCCTTGAGATAGTGACAGGCTAACTTAACACCTTGAAAGGGAGTAATCAAATCACACGTTCAAGAATTTTGGTAATGGGAATGACATTATAATAGAGTCATGGTTTTCTGGGAGAGGGAAACAATGGTGGCCAGGCTGAGTATCTGCAGTGCAGTAATGAAATTTCTTCTACAAGAGGTTTCCTCATAATCTGAGCAAGAGGGGAATAAAGGCCCTACCCTTCCTACTTCATGAAGTTGGTTAAGTACTATAGTTACATCAGCTTGTTTTTCCTTAATTTGTTAATCTCCCTGTACATACTGTATGTGGAGCTTATCTATTTGAAATATTTTCAAATCCTTTTCTTTCATTTGGAACATTAGCCCATAATATAATTACTAATACGGGTTTATGTCTAGCATCTCATTTTTCTCAGTATTTATCTCCCCCCCCCAATTCGTAAACTAGTATATTGCCCCTATTCCATCAACCTCGTATATAGGCCTTTATTTCCCCTTATTTCTTTTTATGTTAGACTCAGTGGTAAACTCTAATCATTGATTCCTTGCTTTCAATGTAATGATATTTTGTAAATCATATTTTTGTTCACATTTTGCAAAAAAGCACTGACACTGGGCATTCTTCCTTTATTCAAGAATGGTTCTAAAATTACTCCATTAACCATGTTTACTGTGATTTTGAGTGGACTCTTTGTACAGTTAATAAATATATTTTAAAACACTGATTTTTTATTTTTTAGATTTTGTTTATTTATTTGACACAGAGATCACAAGGAAGCAGAATGGCAGGCAGAGAGAGGGAGAAGCAGACTCCCCGCTGAGAGGGAGCCCAGTGTGGGACTCGATGCCAGGATCCTGGGATAATAACCTGAGCCCAAGTCAGACACTTGACTGAGCCACCCAGGAGCCCCTAAAACGCCGATTTAAAACATATTTCATCAAGACTTGTTCATGGGCATCATTAAATGTTTTATATGCATCTACTGAATTGATATCTATCTTGCTACATTAGTGTTTCATGTTTTACTGCACAAATCCTTTTTTATGTAGGCAAAGAAGTGTTTTTAAAAATTGTATCTGGAGGGGCACCTGGGTGGCGCAGTTGGCCATCTGATTCTTGGTCTCAACTCAGGTCCTGATCTTAGGGTCATGGGATTGAGCTCTGAGTTGGGACTCCGCACTCAGCAGTCTGCTTGGGACTCTCCCTCTGCTCCTCCATCCCATGTGTGCTCTCTCTCAAATAAATTTTTAAAAAATAATTGTATCTGGATTTCCTGTAATGATAATCCAAAGCAAGTTTCCCACGTCTTACAGCTTCAGGAGATATTATCTGTGCACCTTTTTCTCTTGCTCTCATTCATTTTTACCTGGGAAAAATGTAAATCCCTGATCACTCTTTCCCTGGGCCATTTGTTAGATGGGTCTTTAAAAGTCCTTTCAAACTCTCAATTATATACAGATTTTATAGTTTGCTTCTTAAATATAATCCATCTAAAAGCACTGAACTCTTTAATCCTCATAGGATATATATATATATATATATATATATATATATATTTTAAGATTTTATTTATTTGACAGAGAGCGAGCGAGAGCAGGAACACAAGCAGGGGGAGTGGGAGAGGGAGAAGCAGGCTTCCCGCTGAGCAGGGAGCCCAATGCGGGGCTCGATCCCAGGATCCTGGGATCATGACCTGAGCCGAAGGCAGATGCTTAACGACTGAGCCACCCAGGCACCCTCATAGGATATATTTTAACATGTGGGGTGGGGTAGTGGATCCAATCCCTTCTTTTACCCAGAAAAGATGGCCAATTGATTCAGTACCAATTATGATTTTTGACCTACAGATACGAAATTCTAACTTTATTAATAAATTCCTGTATCAGTCTCTAGATGCTTCTGCACTAGTATTGCATTTATGCTCATCCCAGTTTTGATTAGTGTTATGAAAGTCTTAATATTTAGTGGTAAATATGTGAAGGTTGGTAATGTTTGTTGCGTCTACCACTGTAGGTGCTCAGCTTGAGGTACTTCCATTGGTGATATCATTTTTACCTAATTCTTGTGATCATTGCCTCTTTATATCTGCACATTTGAGTAACCATTCTTCCAGTCTTTACAGTGTCACATCAGTACAGAAAAGCCCTTCATCTGTCAGCTCAACTTAGGCTACTTCATGGCTTGCTGGCCATGTCTGCAGGCAACTGGGCTTTCATATGTGTCTGTAATTGAAGGAATAAACATCTCTTTCAGACCGTATAGACCGTTTTCATGGATAAAAACGGTCTCATGTCAGGTCCCTGGACTGATGGGTTTTGCCTCTAGAATCAGTCAAGTGGGATTGAGGCTAGACCTGGCTCCTGCCAGGTCTGCATTGGAGTCTATGGTACACAATCCTGTTACCAGGGCAATTGACCTTGTCTTGACCCTGGTCAGAAAGGATATCACTCCAGGACCCTGGTCAGTAGGGCTGAGACTAGGATAAGGGGTCAATTCAGGGTCCAAAGACAGCAGTAATATTTCTGGTTTTGTGGATAGGCAGGGGTCCTAACATGTCACTTGGCAGGCATAAATGGCCCCAGACCACACCTGAGAGGGACTGGAGCCAAGTCACAAGGCTAACTTAGGGTCCACATCCATGACCCAAGTTCTGTAGGCCTGCCTCAGGGCACTGATGGGCGAGTCTTCCCCTGGGTGGGCAGGATTCCTCCTACTTCATGGCTCAGTGTCTGCACCTGGGTTGAGGGCTGCTTCAAGATCAGCAGGGAGACCAAAGTGAGCAGGCCCACCTCCAGGAACCAGATGGACACAAGTCCTTCTGGATTCCTTTGTGGTCTAGACTGTTGAGGGCTAATATTAAAATATTTCTCTAAAAACTTCTAGCAATTGTCAATTACATTATGGGATTAAAGATACCACAGTCTCTTTCCATTATTTTGTCACTTTTTTGTGTTTAAATACATGTAACAAAATTCACCATTTTAAACACTTAGGTGTACAATTCTATTGAGTTGGCATCAAGTGCATTGGTTTTTGTGCAACCATTACCACTATCCATTTCCAGATGTTTTCATATTCCCAAACGGATACTCTACCCATGAAACATTCATTTTTTGTTCTAATTTCCCTCCACCACCTGCCAGTCATGCACTGAGAAAAGCAGTTTCCACCTGGGTTTTGCTGACAGTAATGGAAAATAAAGGTGCAATTAAAGATAATAAAAGAGGGAATGAAAGAAAGAGGACAGAAGGCAAAGAATGAGGCAATATGTCACTTACGCTATGCAATATGCCACATAAAAACACCTAAGCAAACTACCACTCAAATCTAGATTTCTACACTGGAAGGTCAAAATCATGTCAGTGTGTCCCAGGTAGAATCCACTGCAATCACAAACTTTTTCTGAAAAATGGGGTAAATGAGAAAATATCTCCAAGAAATGTCGTAATTCCATAAAATTATACATGTAAAACAACACGAACAGTTTTGATATGGCAAGCGCTTCAATTACAACTGAAGTACCCTTTTCATTCCACTTATGTAAAAAACACACCCAAGTAAATGAATGTGAACATCAACACTTCAGAGGATGATTTTTGAGAAAACCATGCCACATTTGATGTGAGTGCTTCATATCTAATGTTGGGCATCTGAGGAATGGCTATAGGAAATCTGACCGAGACAGAAATTTGGTGCTGTAATTAGGGAAGAAAGGTAACAAAGTAGTTACTGAAGATGTTGCTGAGAAACAAATACAAAGATAAATAGAAGTCATAGGTGCTTTGGGAATAGAGGAAAATAAACAGATCTATCACAAGAGAAAAATAACCAGAAAACTTAAATTCACAATATTTGCATTTGGGGTCCACGAGGTCCTCTTGGTTCTGAGGCCAGTGTCCCATCATGGACCATCTCTCCTAGGCAGAGAAGTCTTCCCAGGACCCCCATCACATCCTTGTTGCCCAGGCTGTCGATGAAGAGTTCAGTATGGGTGTAACCACAGTGCACATCACTGAGGTAATCGAGCTTCCGCAGTTAGAATGGTTCCAGCAGAACTGAGCTAGACTGCCAGGCTTCTCCCATAGGAAAAGGAGATCACAGAGCAGTGAAACCCACAGGTGGAAAATGCTTCATATTTCCCCATGTAGAAGACATTCTTATTGAGGAGGAGACAATCCAAGAGTATGAAAAGAGAATCCCAGTGAGACAAAAGTCAGCTGGCATGGTTACTGACACACACAGATGTTACTGATGAGGGTACCAGATTGCTGGAATTAGGACTTGTGGGTTTTGAGATAATCAGTGTCAGTGTATTATATACTGCCATACACACAGTGCAGTTAAGACTACACCCATACTCAAGAGAATCACCTCATCTCCCAATCTCTTTCAAACACAAACATACGGGAATGTACCCAGGTCACTTTTTAAGTAGGCTCCACGCCCAGCCTGGAGGCCAATGCAGGGCTTGAACTCACAACCCTGAAATCGAGACCTGAGCTGAAATCAACAGTCGGACATTTAACCGACTGAGCCACCCAGTGCCCCATCCAGGTCACGTCTGATCAGGAGTTACCACTAAACTTGATTTGGTGTGTACTCCACTGATTTGATTAAGCCAGAAGGGAAGTGACAGTAAGCTGCTGTAGCCTCCAAGGCCACTCATGACCTAACTAAAGGCTGCTCAAGTGTTACAAGTATCTGAATGTGTTAACTCAAAATTGAAACAAGGTTCTGATGGATTCTGTCTCTATCCAAAGGCCACTTTCAAGAACTGCCAGTGGGGCATCAAGTATAACAGAGTATCAGGACCTGTCCTATTCTCAAGGTTTCCCATCTCATACATCTGAAGTGATGTAAACGAACCAGCACGTCACATGCCAGGTGCAGCTCTTTCTGAACACAGGCAAAGGACATAATTGTTCTTCCAGGCTGTGGTGATTTGGGAACAAAGAGAATATTCTCTGTTCCTAGCCTCTCCATGTACTGCCTGAGGTTAAAGGTATTTTCTAACCTAGTACTAGGTGTGTTGTTCTCTTTCCAAGGCTATGAGATCAGGGTGTATAACCTCACCGTTTATAAAGTCTTTTCTGACCCAGGAAGATCAGGTGTGAGAGAGAAACAAGAGCATTTTCAGGAAATGTAGAGACCTATATCCTCCCCCTTCACCAGCATGAGGCATTGTAGATGGACTCCGTGAGCAGTGAACGGACTCACATGTTCACTATCTTCACAGTATTAGACAAGGTCATATACCTACAGGATCCAGGTAGTTTGTATAACATTAGGTCTAACGGTAGTAGTCCCACATGGGGCCAGGCTGCAAACCAGGTATAGAAACTAGACTGGACTAGCATTGCTATTGGGCAGAAAGCCAGAGCATTCCCAAAAATGTTCAGGGCAGAGTGGCACACGTTCAAACCAGATCTATGAAGCCAGCCTGTAAGTTGAGTCCCAAATGGCTCTTAAACAACTTCACTGTGTTCCTCCAGCACCGTTTGTAGAAGACTCTGCTTTCCCACATTGTTTAACTTCACAGGCATCTAACTAGTGAGTTCTTTCATGTATTGGGACACCTGTAGACCTTTCCACATTCCTCATATGGTTTCCCTCCAACGTGGCTTCATTTTTGAAATGCACTGGAATAACAGTCCTTGTCAAACTTATTACGTACATAAGTCTTCAACGTATTGTGTATTTTTAGGCGTTAAGTCATGACTACGATGTGAAGCCTTTCTCACATTCCTTACATTCAAGGGGTTGCTCTCTGGTATCAATTTTTACATGTTGAGATTGGCCTAAGGAAACAGTGAAGGCTTTCCCTCGGTGTTTACATTCATAGGGCTTATCTCCAGTGTGACTTCAAATGTGCAAGTAGTGAAGGCTTTCCCACAATCCGTATACTCAAAGGACCGCTCTCTACTTTGAATTGTATGTTTATAAAGGTTGGAAGACCAAGTGAAGCCTTTCCCATACTCCTTACTTTAATAGGGTTTCTCTCCAGTGTGAACGCTTAAATGTCAAATCAGGATGAGAGCACTAGTGAAAGCCTTCCCACAGTACTTAACGTTCATAGGGCTACTCTCGAGAGTGATTTCTCAAATGGCTATTAAAATATAAGAAAGTCCTAAAGGCTTCCCCACATTCACCACATTGAAAGGGTTTCTCTCCACTATGAGGTCTCAAACGTTCATTTAGATATGAGGAATTACTGAAGGCTTTCTCACATTCACCACATTCAAAGGGCTTCCCTCCACTGTGAGTTCGTAGATGTTTTTTAAGGACTGAGGGCCAAACGAAAGCTTTCCCACACTCCTTACATTGATAGGGTTTCTCTCCGGTGTGAATTCTCAAATGTACACTAAGTCGTGAGGAATTAGTGAAGGCTTTCCCACACTCCTTACACTTATAGGGCTTCTCTCCCGTGTGAATTCTCAAATGTTCGTTAAGAATTGAGGAACTACTGAGGGCCTTCCCACATTCCTTACATTTATAGGGCTTCTCACCACTGTGAGTTTGAACATGTTTACGAAGGACTGACAGCCAAGCAAAGTGTTTCCCACATTCCTTACATTTATAGGGCTTCTCTCCAGTGTGAATTCTCAAATGTTCATTAAGAACTGAAGAACGACTGACGGCTTTTCCACATTCCTTACATTTATAGGGCTTCTCGCCACTGTGAGTACGCACATGTTTACGAAGGAGTGAGGGCCACTGGAAGTGTTTCCCACATTCTTTACATCGGTAGGGTTTCTCCCCAGTGTGAATCCTCAAATGCACATAAAGCCGTGAAGATGTAGTGAAGGCTTTCCTACATTCACTACATTCAAAGGGTTTTCTTCCAGTGTGAAGTCGAATGATATGATTATTGAGGCACTTGGAATCTGCATAAGACTTCCCACATTGTTTACATTCATGGGGTTCTTGAGCAGCGTGTGTCTGCACATGCTCATTTTGACCTGCTGAGAAAACTGAAGCTTTTATAAATTGCTTCCATTCATTGAAATCTCTTCCATTGTGAGTTCTCCTATGTGCCTGAAAGTGTGAACGACTAATGAACGTTTTCCCACAGTCACTGCATTCAAAAGTCTTCTCTGCTACGCTGGTTCTCTCATACACTGCATGTGGAGTCCGGCTGAAGACTTTACCACACTGATTAAACTCAGAAAGTTTCTCTCTAGTAGAGTTTTTCTTTTGCAGATTAAGGAGGCCATTGTGATACTGATTACACTCAAAACTGTTCCCTCTATTTTGAGTTCTCATGTGGGTCTTAAGGTTTAAATATTTACTCAAGACTCTTCCACCTTGCTCACAGTCAGAGAGTTCTGCTCCATGGTAGGTCCTTTCCTGTTGATGGAAGGGATGAAAGTTGATGATAGGATTTTCAGACTGATTACAAATTTCAACCTTATAATGCAAGAAACATGATGATGATGACTCTTTGCATTTTCATTACATAAATACAGTTCCTGTTGATTTCTTTCAAGTTAAACCAGGGAACTCTTCTACCAAAAACTGATGCCATCTACTCTTAAGATCATTCCATTAAAATTTCGCAAAAATGTTTAAAGACTCAATGACAAGTTATGTATCTGGGAATGTGTACCTGTGGCATCTCGGGAGCAACAATTCTCAAGATAGATTTGGATTATAAATCCCAAATCATCATATTCAGAGTATCTCTGAATTACTCTGTCTTTGGTGGATGCCATTTGTCTCAAATATCTCAACTTGCATTGAATTTTATAACAGGACCATCCATCTTTTTTGAATGTGGAATATAAGAAATGTCACATATCAATCTTACTTTTTGTATTTCAATGGCTGTTTTTCCTCCAAAAAAATCCTGGTGAGATGCTGACCCTTTTGTTTGAGGTTGTGTTTCCCATTCTGAAATAAAACAAAAACACAAATTTAAATATTTGCAGGAAGAAATCATAGGCTAAACAATTTTAAATTAAGCTTGGGTGGCTCAGTTGTTAAGCATCTGCCTTCGGCTCAGGTCATGATCCCAGGGTCCTGCGATCGAGCCCCACATCAGGCTCCCTGCTTGGCGGGAAGCCTGCTTCTCCCTCTCCTGCTCCGCCTGCTTCTGTTCCCTCTCTTGGTGTCTCTCTCTCAAATAAATAAAATTATTAAAAAAAAAAAAAAAGACTCAAGTTTTCTTTATGTTCATATTAAAAATGGTGAAATAACAAGAAAGAAAAAAGGTTCACTGGTTTCTTTATGGGAAAAATATGACAATAGGTGTGCAGGGATAGACTTCAGTGGCTAGTACTAAAAAATAATTTTCTGAAAAACATGTCAAACAATAACAAGATATTATCAAGGTAACATATGATCAAGTAGATACGTGAAAAATACCTGGACAAGGACGATACACCAAAATTATAAACTTTTTTTTTTTAAGATTGCATTTATTTGACAGAGACACAGCGAGAGAGGGAACACAAGCAGGGAGAGTGGGAGAGGGAGAAGCAGGCTTCCCGCAGAGCAGGGAGCCTGATGCAGGGCTCGATCCCAGGTCCCTGGGATCATGACCTGAGCCAAAGGCAGACGCTTAACGACTGAGCCACCCAGGTGCCCCCAAAATTATAAACTTAAAGAAGAATTAGAACAGGTCATTTGTGCGATCATAGAAATTTTAAGTAAAAGAGTGAAGGAAGGTGAAGATATCCAAAAACATCAGAGATAAATGGCTTCAGCCCTCTAAGACAAATGTATCTTAAAAATTTTACACATTAAAGTTGCAAAGATGCCATCCTATAGGTTGACCAGTTAAGTTTGTTAATAACAACACTCACCTTGGAAAACTCCCTTCTCCACTGTCCTCAGCTCTTGTTGTTCCAACCAAGCGATCAACTTAGGTTTCGACAGTTGATATTCTGTCCACAGGAAAAGGCACATTAACAGGAGAGGCTTATGCAAGAGATGACAAAGCTTCCGATGAATCCAAAACTTTATTTCTAATGAAAGCAGAGAAATTATCCCGAAAGGACCAAAAGAGGCAAATACTCCCCTTCTGACAAAAGAGTAGTTATCTCTTAACCCCTGAAAGCCAAATTTGAATGTATGCACATATTTACAGAGCATAAAGGTATTTATTCAAATCGGAAATAAAGGAGATGAAGAAAGGAGATCTTTGTTCTGACGGGGAAACCACTAGAAGAGTGGCCCTCAAATGTTGGGAGTGTCTCACAATCATCAGGATGGCTTACTGAAACACAGAAGATGGGGCAACAACCCCAGCTTAATAATTCAGAATGTCAAAAGTGGCATCTAAGAATGTAAATTCCAAACAGAGTGATGGTGTTGCTGTTGGCCCCATGGCCACGTTTACAGAACACCCATTGCAGATTATAACCCATTAGTGTAGGGACTATGCATCTCTTTCTTCCAGTTATGTTCAGAGGGCATCACCAAGGCTGGAAACACATAAAGTATATGACACGTATCTGGAATGTTGGCAGCCTCACCTACTGCGACCAGGTTCTGATAGTTCTCCAGCATCACGTTTCTGTATAGGTTTCTCTGAGTGAGGTCCAGTAATAGCCACTCCTCCTGGGTGAAGTCCACTGCCACATCCTGGAAGGTCACTGCAATCTAAACCATCACACCCATGTTGGCCTGAGACAAGAAACATCTCCACCAATGTTCACGGGAGAATAAGGACAGGAGACTCAATACCTATGCAGGGTTATGAGATTTCTCATTATCCTCCCACGGTTCCATGATCCTAGGTCCTCTTCTCCCCATCTAAACTCACTCACTGCTCATCTCCACTCATATGGCTTTAATGGCACCTTTTAAGCTTTTGAGCTTATCTCAGCAAAACCGTAGTAGTTCTTATTTCCCTCTATTGCAGTAGACTTCTGAGCACACTAAAGATCCTTGATAAACAGCGCAGAATGACTAAATTCTGTGAGAAAAAGATACTTAACACCTTCCTTACCATGTCAGAGCACACAGCAAAGTGGAAATATGCACCTGGTATCCATGAGGTTCATAGGTGATTAGTGAAATACTAAGATTATTTTCAGAGTAATCCTTTTCAATATGAGAGTTTCCACTTCCAGGGAAAATGCAACTGGGGATTCAGTCCTTGTGTGGGGTTTATTTACTTTAGGAAGCTCAGGACACAGATGTACCTAGAAGGAATGTATCCACCTGGTGGATATAAGTACGGCATTCTGTTGATTGATATGCTTTTTTATTACCTGTTGATAATTTTTCAGCCAGACAGCCACCATCCTTTCTGCCTCTGTGTTTTCCTCAGGAAGACAAAAAGGATCTCTAGAAAGATCTTGGAGAAAAAAAAAAAGAATACTTAGAATGCAGCATGACCGGAATCACCCACCTGAAAAATCATTCCATCCTAGTTTGAGATTCCCATATATCCCTGCACACTCAAGAAATCTCACATAAATACACACTCTACTGGATAAAATATCAGAGTAGCCCTGCCTCACCTGGAGCCATAAAAGGGACGTGTTAGACATACTGCCCATGAGGAAAGGGGTCATCATCTTATTTTACAGGTATGGAAACCTAATCCCTGGGAAATCCGATTCTTTATTTGCCCAAGATAATAAAACTCATCAATGGGATTATGCAGCACCAAGTCCCAAAGCACACACACCAGGAAGCTGACCTAGATAACAGCATTCTCTGGCATATTTCAGCTCTAAGTAAACCAGCAGCCTGACTGCTTAGGCCCTATATTGTGTAGGGGTGACCTTTAAGAATCCTCTGAAAATAAGAATCAACAATGAATTACCGTGGGTCAGATCAATGGCTGCCATCCTGGGAGAGTGATGAAATTTGCCTGATGAGAAATTTGATGCCAAGATCAGTTCAGTGCAACTTAAGAATCTAAGTAAATATGGCAATCTTCATTACTTTTGACAGTGTTACCCAGAGTACTTTTCATATCAATCATTAATCAGCAAGCGTTACTAATCCATTATCAAACATCATACATTAGCTCTCTCTCTGTAGATGATATATGGGAAATTCACTAAAAATATTATAACCTTTGGCATGAAAGTCAGTCATAACTATTACCACTTCCTGACGTTAGATACATAACAGATGTCCGTCTCACTAGGAGCTGTATGTATATCAGCTCACCTAATTATCATAACAACCCTTTACAATGGGTATCATTAGCCCTATTTAATAGCTGATAAAGCTAGATTTTTACTAATCATTGGTCCAGTACCATCCAATTAAGGAAAAAAGAGATCCACAGTTGAATGCAGATAGGCTTCTCTCAAATGTTTGAGATCCTGAGGTTCTTATTCCCAAATATGATCAGACGTCATTCTAGACCTGCATTGTCCATTTTGGTAGCCAGAAGCCACATATGCTATTGAGTACTTGATATGCAGTTAGTAAAACAGGATTTTAGATTTTATTTATTTTTAATTAAATTTTAAATTTAAAACTTTTTGCAATAAAAAATCTTAAAAAAAAAAACTTTTTGCAAATTTACTTATTAGAAAACCTAAATGTTTGCGTAAGCTTAAATATATCTATTTTCTCAACTCTATTTATTACATGATTCAAACGCATAAAATACATCTGATGAAAATTTTGTGTCCAATGAATTCTGAATTCATGAGAAGAATTTAAAATACCTCAATTTTTATATGGGTTACATACTGAAATACTTATATGATTTCCTTGTTTTTTGTTTATTACAGTTACAGAAAAGCTTTAATCATATACTTGGCCTACACATTATATTTCCATTGGCCAGCACTGGCCTACAATACTGCTGGATATTATGAAGAGGAGAAAAATGAAGTGTTTGATTTGGTTAACACCCCTGAGCTTCACTTCATGGAGCTTCGAGTGGCTTGGAGCCCTGTGCCTCCTTTTAATTTATCATAACAGGCTTATTCTTTTGTCCTTTCCACAAATAATTAAGAAATTGTGGTCCTGTGCTAGGCACTATGCAGAAAACAGTGATATATACAGAAAACGTCCCAGGGCTTAATGGCCCAACATTCCAAAGGGACAAGATATTCAATTATTAATGAACACCTCTGTTTTATCAGTGCTTATGGAGCAAAAAATCAAGTAGGTGAGAAAATAGAGTATCCTATACATAAACACAAATATTGTGGGTTGCTTCTTGGGTAATGTAATGACAGAAAAAGGAAAATAACCATAGGCTGTTCTAAACAGGACCCAAAATTTTAAGAAAAATAATGCTGGAAGGATTTTACAAAACTCAGAAGACTCTTTAAGTATTCAACAGCCTCAGGAGGGTCTTGATTGAGGCTCAAAGCAATCAAGGTTTGCCCACTGCCCCTTGCCCTGGCAAAGGAGCAATGCCAAATCACTGTCCTTTACAATGATCTATTTTAGGAGTCTTTCCACAGAACTTCCTTTTCATATTACCACTTCTGTTTTTCCACCAAGTTTTTATTTTATTTTTATTCCTTTCTTAATAAGGCTTCCTTCTTATTTTAATCTTTTAACCTGATACAGTCTAAAGGACAACTCCTATGTTGAAAATTATTGACTCAGGCGCCTGGGTGGCTCAGTTGGTTAAGCGACTGCCTTCGGCTCAGGTCATGATCCCAGGGTCCTGGGATCGAGTCCCACATCAGGCTCCCTCTCAGCGGGGAGCCTGCTTCTCTCTCTGCCTCTGCCTGCCACTCTCCCTGCTTGTGCTCTCTCTGTTAAATAAAGAAAATCTTAAAAAAAAAAAAAAAGAATTATTGACTCTTTAATAAACTGAACAGAGAACAGCAGCCCAAATGCTGATCTACAGAATGGTATCCAAATGATGACAAATGCTGGAAGTTCCAGTTTCGTTACCATAAGCCAAATTAACCCTCACAACACAAGATACTTCATTCTACAGATGAAAAGTGCTATACAATGAAATGCGCAGATCTTAAGTATTCTGAGGATGAGCTTTGACAAATTTACCCATATAAGGAGCAGTTCAAGGAAGACAGAGAATATATTCATCTCTCCAAAAAGCCTTCACCCTTCTGGTTCATTCCCTCACCCTCATTCCAGATGATCATTATCTGATTTCTGTCAATTACTAGATTTGTTGTTAAGCAGTACGCACATCATTTATAAATCTATATCCTGACAATTTTCTCTTGTTTAGAGAAACAATAAGGGAGAAACAGTCTTAAAACTCCCGAGGAAGTGCAGAAATGTCCATTTCTTCTTGTATTTCTGTCAAGCAGTGGTTTATATTTCGTGCAACAATATTGTGGGGGTACATACAAACTTTGAAACTGTACCAATCTTGGAGATACTGAATCTTCTATTGTAAACTGCTCTATCTCCAGTAATGCTTTATATGACAATGTTGTCTGACATAAGGAGGATTTTACAAAACTCAGAAGACTTTCTTTTGGAGAGCTCTTTGGAATGTAAGTGTGTGGGGATCTCAGTCTTCTGAGCACTCACCCACCAGCCAGGAATGTCTGCAAACTGAATACCTATTTCCCATGGATACCTGATGTGTCTGCCCACCAGACATGGCTTGGCTGCAATCGAGAGATTTTCAAATGTTTGTCCAATGCCTGCTGACTACCTCTGCTGCAGGACACCCAGCCAACTTCTTTACAATCAATAGACTGCAATGATACCTTGCAAATAAGATATGACCCAATCTTGGGGAGAAGACATCCCTATAAATCTGACCTTATTACTGTTCAACTCTAGGATCTAACAGAGTGCTCTTTACATCTTTATGTTACTCTTCCCATGTATATCAAGAAATCAAGGAGTGGTTTTTGTCTTCTGATTAGACCCAGACTTATACAGAATTGAAACAGACAGTGATTGCAGGAGATACACATGTAGAGGTGAGATCTGGGGGTTGATTTCATCAAGTCTTTGGTCTGGAGCAAGACGCTGAGCTCCTTGAAAGACACTCAGCTGCATTATGAAAATCAAGCTCTGACCTATGGCTCACTCTGAAGATGTACACAGAAGCACTTGCCTTGGGAATCCAAGTGAATGCTGTTACCTCAGTAATGATGACTACAAAGATTGTGGTGAGAGATAGATTCTTTTTTTTTTTTTTTTTTTTAAGATTTTATGTATTTGACAGAGAGAGATACAGCGAGAGAAGGAACACAAGCAGGGGGAGTGGGAGAGAGAGAAGCAGGCTTCCCGCCGAGCAGGGAGCCCGATGTGGGGCTTGATCCCAGGACCCTGGGATCATGACCTGAGCCAAAAGCAGATGCTTAACGACTGAACCACCCAGGCGCCCCAAGACATTGATTCTTATGACTAGAGTTGCACAGAAAATGGCCTGCTCAGATTTACTAAGACAAGCTCAAACCAAGGTCTGATAACCACAAAGCCTCAAGACAGCTCTTAAAAAGGACATTTCTTGTGGCCACAGGACTGACACAGTTGAAAATCAAACACGAAATTTAATTGCACAGGTAAAATTACAACCACGATTAGAGTGTCTACATCAACTAGTTGTTCATGTGAAAATTAGGGCACTGATACAGGAAGAATGAGAACTTGAAAACGAATGGGGATATTGAGTCAGACAAAGATGAAACTTACAATCGTGAATCCACAAGATACTAACTCTCCCTTATCAGAAGTCTCCTGCCCTTTGGTTTCTGAAATGAGCCTTCCTCTGCTTAAAAATACTGAGGAAATCTCACCTGGGGCAGAAGTCTTAGAAGGAAATGCTCCTCTCTTCAAGATCCACCCAAACCACTGCCCCTAGTGACAATGAATTCACAGTCATGGGGAACAGGGATACAACACAGTGCAAGATAAAATAGCCTGTACAACAAAATAGTTCCAACTAGGATAATATATAGAAGAAACCTGAGTACCCTGTGGGGGAATAAACTGTAAGCATGCCAGACCCATAAGGTTGGAATATAACAATAAACTGTGCCAAATTCATTGACATGGGGGCACTTATTAGACAGTCTGGGTTTAATATATACTATATCTCATGGACCCAGGGAAAGCTCTAATAGCTTACTTGCTTGGCTGATACCAGAGACTCAATGGTGACCTACAGTAATGAGTTCACATGCCAGAACTTCCACAACAAAATGTGAAGGAGCAAATCCTAGGGAGATAGCAATGTAGCACTGGATTTATCCTGTGTGATATACAGCCCCATTCCCCATTCTATGTTGAGGGAACAGAAGATTCTCCACAAAGGTATGGAGAAACGGTAAGTGGACGGCCTCCATCCTAGAGGCCTCTGTGGTTATTCTCCATGACAGGTGAGGTATGACTGTAGGGGCTATACCATCACTGAGATAAACTCCCTGATTTCACTGGGGATGATGAGAAGCCAGAGTAGCAGAAATCAAGGAGGCGGCACTTAGTTGCCGAAGACAAAGAGGGCACATGAACCACGAAGAGCAGTGGGAATGAAACAGGAATCAGAGTGCTTTGGCCTGCAGAGACCTCTCGTGGTGGCTAACTGATCCCAGCCTAATTGGTCCCTTGCAATGAAGAGATATGCGGCCTATTACAGCAGAGGTCAACAAACCTGCACTAACAGTCCATACAGTACTTTTTAGGCAGAGCAGGCCAAATAGTCTCTGTGCTATACATACTCAAGTCTGTCACTGTGGTTTCACAGAAGCCATAGAAAATATGTAAACCAATGAATATGGTTAGGTTTGTCTAAAACTATTTACAAAAACAGGTGGAGAGCCAGATTTGGCCCAGGGTCCAGTTTGCCAACCTATGTACTAGAATTTTATTTGATGTCTGTAACAAGTAGTTTCAAGTACAGTAACCAAAACTCTGATTTGACTGACCACAGTGGAAAGTCACAGCCCCCTACCCAACTTCCAAACACAGACCATATCACAAACTAAGAGCTCCTTCATATCATCACCACTGTTCATACTATAAACCTTCCTACAGACTCTTCATAAGGGGATGTACAGTCATTTACAAGTGACTATGCATGGGGGAAAAGGAAATACTCAGACAGTCTCTAAGAGGGCACTAATTCCTGAGGATCCAAAATATCATTGTGGCACACCACCAAAGTGGAGGCTTATGGTAGTCAGGTGATTTTTTAAAAAGTCTTAACTTCAATGAACTCAGACTGGACCAGCTGCAGCAAGCACCCACCCTATATTTATTTCCTTCCCCAAAACCTAAATATATAATTGGATTTTTTGGCAACTGGCAGAATTTCCTTATCTCTGACCCACCGGGTAAGGACCATTATGGTAGGAAAAGCTAAAAGGAGGATCCTGGAATTCCCCACCACTGGACAAAATAATCCAGAAACAATACCAACACTGCAGGGGGAAATGCAAGGTTTAATGCTTCAAAAGATTAGCTGCATCTATACCCTTCCCGTTTTCATTACTATACAAGTCATTACAGGATAACATTACAATTTAGTCTTTAGGTAACTGATTTTCGTGAGATTGTAACTAAATTTGAGCAGTAGTTACTATAGACTGTGAGGGGGATAAAATGACTTGATGTACATTTATAACTCCTTTATGCAGCATAATATGGAGTACATATCACCCACAAGATAGTATGTGAAAGATCTTTTGTAGTCTCTGGACCTGAAGCTGGCAAACTATAAATCACAGGGCTGTTTTTGTAAATCAAATTTTATTGGAGCAAAGCCATATCCATTTATTTACTAAGGTCTATGGTTGCTTGTGCACTACAAAGGCAGAGCTGAGTAATTCCAGGCCTTATGGCCAACAAATCATAATGCAGTCACGGAAAGAGGACTGCAACTACCTCCATTTTGACCTCAAACTTTGTAATTGATTAAGGTCTTCTTTCCAGCTCATCTCTTAACTCAGACAAAAATCCAAAAGGGCAAAGCATCTCTGATGGGAACTGAAACTTCCTGCTCAAGCTTTAAGGACTACCCTGGGCCAGCAAGACCCCATGTGATTGATTCCAAGGCAATAACTGACCTGATCTTTGCTCACCTGCAAGTACGCACTGACTTCTGTCCCACATGTTCCTTATAAAAAACGAAGTATTTTCAGAACTTCGGCAACCATCTTTGAGATACTAGTTCGCTCTCTTTCTGGTATTGGCCTCACTGACATGTATTTCTATCTTGTTTCACCACCACTCGTTTCTCTGCCTTTGATTTTGTCAGTGACCAGTGGCCGAACCTGGTCTGTTTTAGAACCCCAGAGACGGGTGCTCTTGCATCCCTGAGCCCCAGCTACACTACTACCTTGACCTTTTCTAACAAAAGTCTACCAACCTCTGTACCGTACCCAATTACCATATTACAAAATTACAAGACAAAGAAAACATTTAAACACGTCATGGAAATAAAATCACAAATATCAAGAGTATGTGTTTCTCAAAGAGCATGTGACTCTCCCAAGTCTGTATTATGAAGAAACAACAGCTCTGCTTTAGCTTAAAAGAAACTAAGAGACATAAACATATACATTGTCATATATAAACCCTAACCAAGTCCTACATCCAAAAACATTCAAAAACATATTTTGAAACAATGTATAGGATTTTCGTTTTTACAGAGCAGGTATTAGATAACATTTTTAATTTTCTTGGGTGAAATCAATGTATTATCGTTTTAGTAGCAAAATGGTCCTTATCTTTAGGAAATACATTACCAAGTATTTAAAGGTCAAGTATCACGCCTGCAATTTATTTCCTTTTTACTCTCAAACAGTACACTAAAAAATACATTTCTCTATCCAGAAAGAGCAACCATGCAAAATGCGAAAACGGGTGAATTTACTTCGACGCACATTCATAGCAGTAGTATTTACATTTCCTTTAGGTTTAAGATCTTACGAAACAAAATACCCTTAATCCAAACGTCCTGTAATTGTGAAATTCAATTATTCTACAAGTGGGGTAATAAAGCCTCCATTCTTCTCTCCAAGAGTCCCCTGGTTTGAAACCTGGTGGGGATGGACGGGTTCAGGAGGGAAGGATGATAAGGTAGGTGAAAACTTTCCCTTCAGTACAGAGACGTGTGTATAACCAGCTCCTGAAATATGCACACTGCAGACATCCGACAAAGCCCATTAGCTTCCTACTAAGATACAGTGTGTCCAAAACAAAGACCAGCGTGACAAAGCCACACTCTCAGCCGAAACATTCTCTTCCACACGAAAAGGAAACACAGGCCCTTGTGAACCAACTTTCCCAAAACTCACCAGTCAGGTCCCCGAAAAAGCGAGGACGCGGGGCGGACTCTGGGTCACTCCCAACAGCTGCAATTCTCTTCCTTGCGGAGAAGTCACAAAGGTTGCTTGCACAGCGGATACAAAGACCCCGCGGAAGCGCCCTGACAGCAGGTCCGCAGCGGCTCCGGGCGGGAACCGCCGGCCCCCGCGACCTCTCGGGCGATCTAGGCGGATGCGAACCGAGCGACCCGGCCCCTCCGCAGGCCCATCGGCGACCCTGACTAAACCCGTCCCTGGATTCCCTCCTCTTTCCCTCCCCTTCACGCCGCCCTCACCACAGCCGGCCCACGGACGACCTCTACCATCCCGACGCGCTGAACGCGGCCCAGAAGAGGCAGCGGAAGAGAGCCCGGCGGGCGTGTGACGCCACTTCCGCTTCCTGCCGGGGCTCGAGGGGCGGGGCTTCCACTTCAGACCGCCCAGCTGCTGTTCCCTCCCTCACCGGCTTGGGGTGGGCGGCTGGGCTGGGCGCTTGGTCTGAGGCCGGGATGCGGCCCGGAGGACACGGCTGGGGCTGGAACCAGGTATGTGGGCGCGACTACCCGCGGAGAGCGCGACCCGTGCGCGGGGGCGGCCCGGGCTGGCGTGGGGCGAAGCCCAGCTCCAGTTTGGGCGGTGCGAGGACCCCCTGGACAAACCCCACAGCCTGCGCAGTGAAAGGTTTCCTGCCTCCCTCCCCGCACGTCCTAGACAGCCTTTACAGTCGTCCCATATCGATAAGCCCGAGAATCCAGTTTTTAGGATCCCGTTTTTAGGCCTTTATCTTGGGTGTTATTGGGTGGCCTTTTTGCAGTAAAGAAAGATCTTTTTAAACACGATTGGGTATCCCATCTATTCAAGACTTAGGGGAGGGGAGTGAGAGGGCAATGGACGAAATATGTGAAGGGGATTAAGAGGTACAGTCTTCCAGTTATAAAATAATTAAGACAGGGGATGTAATGTACCCACATGTGGAATATAGTCAATGTAACATTTCACCATTCTTTGTGTGGTGACAGCTGTTAACTAGTCTTAC
Organism: Mirounga leonina; assembly: GCF_011800145.1. NCBI lineage: Eukaryota > Metazoa > Chordata > Mammalia > Carnivora > Phocidae > Mirounga > Mirounga leonina. The sequence continues at coordinate 52,077,617 of NW_023270855.1, read as the reverse complement.
TGTGGTGACCATTTCATGACGTGTATATATGCCAAATCACTGTGTACCCCTGAAACTAATCAAATACTGTATGTCAGTTGTTCATCGATAAAAAGAAACGTGTTGGGCGGGCACCTGGGTGGCTCAGTCGGTTAAGCGACTGCCTTCGGCTCAGGTCATGATCCTGGAGTCCCGGGATCGAGTCCCGCATCGGGCTCCCTGCTCGGCGGGGAGCCTGCTTCTCCCTCTGACCCTCCTCCCTCTCATGCTCTCTGTCTCTCATTCTCTCTCTCTCAAAAAAATAAATAAAATCTTTAAAAAAAAAAAAAAAGAAACGTCTTGTTCATGCGCATCATCAAATGTTTTATGCATCGATTGAATTGATAATCTGTTGCAATGTTAATGTTTCATCTTTAATTGTACAAACATTTAATTGTTTTTTTTAACATCAACAAAAATGTCAAATTTATTAGTTTACATCAACATTATGGAAGTTAAAGAAAATAATTAAGTTGTCTCATGGACTGGAAGGTGACTTATTAACTCCCTCTCATTTCCAAACCTCATCAAGCAGTCACTATGTTTATAAGGTAAGTCAGCTGAATGCTTGAAATCTAGAAGAACTTTTAAGATCTTCAGTTTGTCCTGTTGAATGTTAATAGTATTGACATAAATAAATCCCTTCAGATAAATGTGAATTTATATGTTTGCAATATTCTAGCATACTTGAAAAGCTGTTTTCACAGTCATCACAAGCATGAGGAAAAATTTTAGTATGTTCAATAACAACATGCCTGTTAACATTCATATTAACTCTACTCTGAAAACCACATACTTGACATACAAAGAAGTTTTTACATTTGTCAAAGGGAATTTTGCGGGTGCCTGTGTGGCTCAGTCAGTTAAACGTCCAACTCTTGTTTTGGGCTCAGGTCATGATCTCAGGGTCATGAGATTGAGCCCGTGTCAGGCTCTGCACTCAGTGGGGAGTCTGCTTGAGATTCTCTCGCTCCTTCTCCCTCTGCCCCTCCCCCCCGTGTGCCCTCTCTCTAAATAAATAAATAAAATCTTTTTCCAAAAAAGGCAGTTTTGCTTAAGAGGCTGTACTATCCATGTTCTCCATTGTTATACTTAGCACTTAGTTAATTTACATGCATGTTCATTTACCATATGGCTTTGCAAGTCTTCTGGATCGTTGGTTTCATGTTTACAGAACAGGCACTTGTACTATTCATCACAGTTGTGCTCCTGGAAACGTAGATAGCGTTCACTGCTTGAAGATAACTGTTCATTGCACTGCTCACAGCAATAAAGGTCACTAAAATGGGCGTCCGCAATGTGCTGGCTGAGGTTCTCAAAAATCACTGTTTTGTAATCACAGTATTTACAAATGCAGGGATCCTCTTCATGCAGTTTGGTGTGTTCAATCAGAAGCATGTTAGTAGAGAAACTTTCTTTGCAAATTCGACACACATTTGAATCAGTACCTTTGTGCATCAGCATCATATGCTACTTTATAGCAGAAAAATATTTGCTGTTGAACTCACAAAGTTCACATTTACAGAAGTCATTGCTATTAGCTCTCAGTAAAGGCCGCTTCTGCTGGGCCAGCACATTCAAAGCTTGGCTCCTGTCAAGAATTTTGCAAACTTTAGCTGGTGGCTCCTCATCAGTTTGGTCTTGGAGACTCTCGGAGGAATTGTTTTCTGTCTCCAAATCATACTCTTCAGAAATTGCATGCACTTCTGCAACAATTGGAACATCTTCAGCAGTGTGAACTTCTCTAGGACTCTCCTCTTGAGTTTGTTCGTTGACCGATTCAGGTGAGTCACACTCTTCATCACAGATTTCAGTATCAGCAGATTTTTTTTTCACAAAAGACAGTGTGGTCTAGAATTCTCAGTACAGAACTGGGAACCAGGTAGTTATGATTTCTATTTCTGGCCTTGATTCCATCTGCAAATTTTGGCAAATCATTTGATGTCTCTGTATCAGAGTCATCCTCTTGTCAAAATATTTTAGTCTGGTTTTCTTATAGAACAAATACTATAACTGATCAGAAAAAATTCCATTGAATCCATCTGCAATTCTGCTTATTCCAGAGGAATCTGAGTAACAAGAAGAGTTTAATGTCTTACTTTTTCTTATTTTAGGATATTTATTCATATCTTTTCAATTTGGTATAATTCTTAATACTGTAGTGAGAAGAAATGAATTACAAGGAAGCTTTCACAGATGCTAAAAAATGCCAGGACCCCAGGACTGCAGTACTGTGGCCCTCATGCTCCTGGGCACTGCCCCAGCCTAGCCCCTCTCCCCCCTGCATGCCTCACGCCCTGCCTTCTAGGCCCCCTGTACAAAGGTTTAAATGTTATATAGGTGAAGAAGTCTAGTTTTTTTTTTTTAAGATTTTATTTATTTATGAGAGAGAGAGCTTGGGGAGGGGCAAAGGGAGAGAATCTCAAGCAGACTTCCTGCCCAGCAAGGAGCCCAACGTAGGGCATGATTCCATGACCCAATATCACGACTTGAGCCAAAACCAAGAGTTGGACCCTTAACTGACTGAGCCACCCAAGCGCCCCCAAAGAAGTCTGTTTTTTAAAAGACTATCTGCATTTCCTGCCTTAATTTTAAAAGTCTCTTTAAACTACAGATTTTATTCAGATTTTATCATTTTCTTCTTAAATATATTTAAAGACATTTAAATCTCTAATTTGCATGGAATGTATTTTGACATGTAGTGTGTGGTAGTGGATCCAGTCACATTTTGTCCTCCAGAAAATATGACTAGTTGTTTCAGTACCACTTACTGATAAATTAATTGGCATACTGAATTGGAATTCCACCCTTATTTTTAAAAAGTTCTTTTTTTTTTTTTAAAGATTTTATCTATTTATTTGACAGAGAGAGACACAGTGAGAAAGGGAACACAAGCAGGGGGAGTGGGAGAGGGAGAAGCAGGCCTCCTGCGGAGCAGGGAGCCCGATGTGGGGCTCAACCCCAGGACCCTGGGATCATGATCTGAGCCAAAGGCAGACGCTTAATGACTGAGCCACCCAGGCGCCCCAAAAACAGTTCTTAAAAATACCTGTATCATAAATTAATTAATTAATTAGTTAATTAATTAAAAAATACCTGTATCAGTTTCTAGAAGTCTTGTGTACTAGTAATGTATTTATATATAAACATATCTCACTCTTGATTATGGTAGCTTTATATGTTTTAGTATTTCATGGTAAATATATAATGGCAGGTAATATTTGTTGCATGTAACAGCAGTAGGTATTCAGCTTGGCATCCTTCACAGGTCAGCTGGTAGAGTATGCAGACAAGTGGTGTTGGTGTTAGGGTCTGTGCATTTGAAGGAGCAAACACTTCTTTCGGTCTTTAGAAGCTGCTTTCACTAGATAAAGACCTTCTCCTGCTGGGTTTCAGGCCTGGTGGTTTTGCCTCTGGGATCATAGTTGAGTTGGGTTGAAGCCATGTAATACAGCTGCTCCTGGATCTGTATACTACAATCTGTGGTTGAAAATCCTATCAGTAGGGAAGTGGACCTTGTCTGGTCCCTGGGTAGACAGGACTGCGTCCAGGACCTTGGTCAGTAGGGCTGGACCTGGGACAACAGTTCTCTTCAGGATCCACAGGTGGCAGGGCTATCTTCCCAGTTGTGTGAAAAAGTATGGCTCTCCCACTAGGCATGCATGAATAGCCCCACAACACAGCTGAGAGGGGCTGAAGCCATGTCATAGAACTGCCTTAGGGTCCCCATCCGTGACTGAGTTCTGTAGGCCTGCCTCAGTCGGCACTGATGGATGCGTCTTCCCCTCATGATTCCTACGTCATGGCTCAGAGTGTTTGGAGCTGGGCTGTGGGCTGCTTCAGGTCTGCAGGTTTGCCTCCAGAGTCACAGATGGACACATGTCCTTCTGGATTCTTATGTGGGGAGGACCACAGATCAGAGAGACTGGAGCTGGATCACAGGCTGGCTGCTCAAGATCTGCATCTTAGAGTGAGGTCAGCAGCCTGTTACCTGAGAGGCATGGGTGGAAGTGTCTCCTTCTGGGGACTGCGGGATGGTGCTGGTGCCAAGGCCAAATGGGGCTATAGCCAAGTCCACATGAGGACATGGCTATTTCCAGGTGTGTGGCTGGGACCATGGTCAGCAAGCCGACCACCTGGGCATAGGTCTGCCTTCTCAAAATGTCCCTCCTTGTTCTTGGGCCCTACTGGGGCTTTGTAGTCTTCTACCTGAATTCCAAAATTCCCACAAATGGAGGGGGTCTCTAGAATTTGGAAAAGGCAAGCAAACAGACTTCCTCAAGCACCTCCAGAAAGAAATCAGCCCTGCTGATGCATTTTAGACTTCTGACTTCCAGAAATCTAAAATAATCCACTTGTGTCATTTTAGGCCACTAGACTTATGGCAGTTACAGCTTCAATAGGAAATTAATACACCTCTCTTCCAAAATCTTCCCATCTTATTGCCACTGGCTACGTCAGGTCCCCATCATCTTTTCCCCTCGACTACTTCAACAGTCTCCTAAAATGTTCCCTCTGCCTCCAGTTTCTCCCACTCAGAGCAGTCCTAAAGTCTTCATGCTACACCTGTGATTACAACATGGCCCTAGTGCTCCATTGCTTTCAAAATCCTTAATATGTCAAATTAGATTCTCTCTCTCTCTCTCTCTCTCTTTTTTTTTTTTTAGAGCAGAGCGGGGAGGAGAGGGGAAGGGCAGAGGGAGAGAGAGACTCTCAAGCAGGCTCCATTCCCCGTGCAGAGCCAATGCAGGACTCGATCTCACAACCCTGAGATCATGACCTGAGCCAAAATTAAGAGTCGGATGCTTGGGGCACCTGGGTGGCTCAGTTGGTTAAGCGACTGCCTTCGGCTCAGGTCATGATCCTGGAGTCCCTGGATCGAGTCCCTGGATCGAGTCCCGCATCGAGTCCCGCATCGGGCTCCCTGCTCGGCAGGGAGTCTGCTTCTCCCTCTGACCCTCCCGACCCTCCCCCCTCTCATGTGCTCTCTCTTTCTCAGTCTCTCTCTCTCAAATAAATAAATAAAATCTTTAAAAAAAAAAAGAGTCGGATGCTTAACCGACTGAGCCACCCAGGCGTCCCTCAAATTAGATTCTTAATAGCCTGTCCTCCATCTACCTATCTAGGCTTATTTCTAATAACTCATTCATCCGTTCCATATAGCCTCCTGAAATGCCTTTGTCTTGAATTTTCCATGTTTATGTGTATGTGGTTCCTTTCTCCTCTAGTTCCAACTCGCCTCTCTACTTCCTACCCAAACCATTCTTCAGTTAAATTTCTACTGATTATTTGTTACTCGGTGCTCAAATGTATTGTCCCATTAGAAGTTTTTGCTGAATTCCAAGTGTTGGTGATGTGGAAAATGTGGAACCATCATTCATCGCTCGTGGGAATATAAAATAGTGGATCCACTTTGAAAAAAGTTTAGCAGATTTTTAAAAATGAAACATCAATTTACCATGTGACTCAGTAATTACACCATGAGTTATCAAAGAAATGAAAACACATGTCAACACAGAGACGCACATGCAAAAGTTCATAACAGAATTATTCATAATAACTCCAAACTGGAATATCCAAGTGTCTACCAGCTGATAAATGAATAAACAAATAAAGGTATATTTATACGTTTGAGTACTATTCTGCCATTATAAGAAACAAAATACTGATACGAGTTTTCCACATAGATAACCCTCAAAATTCATTATGCTAAGTGAAAGAAGCCAGAATCAAAAGACCACATATTGTATGATTACATTTACATAAAATATCTAGAAAAAGCCAATTTATAGAGACAGGAAGCAGATAAGGTGTTGCCTAGGACTGAGGTGGGAGTGGACATTAACTGCAACTGGAGGCAAGGGAACTTTTGGAGTGATAGAAATGTTCTAAAATTGCATTTTGGTAATGGTCCCATAATTCTATAAGTTTACTAAAATTGAATGGGTGAATTTCATGGTATGCAAATTATACCTCAGTAATTTCATTAAATAAATATTTTCTCTGGAATTACTTGAGTTGAAAACTTTTACATTTCTTTTCAACAGGTTCTATTACACACCAACATTATTATGCTCACAATTCTGTATTGCAATCATATTTACTTCTTTGGTCCCCTCCTCAATTTGTACACATAGACAGTAATTCAACATTGCTTGAAACTTAATGGAATCATGTATTAGGATCTTGAGGATGTAGCTTAAAACCACAATAACGGGAAACAAAGGTCCAATAGAACAAAGAATAGGCAGAGGACAAGAAGGAAAGAAGGAAGAGGAAAGAAGACAAATAGGAGGCAATATCTCAATGACATGCAACGCAATATATTACCTATAAACCTGAACAAATGAGGGACACGTGGGTGTCTTAGTCAGTTAAGTGTCTGCTTTCAGCTCGGGTCATGATCCCAGGGACCAAGGACCGAGTCCCACATCGGGCTCCTTGCTCAGTAGGGAACCTGCTTCTCCTTCCCCTTCTTCCTGCCGCCCCCCTGCTTGTGTGCTCTCACTCTCTCTGACAAATGAATAAACAAAATCTTAAAAAAAAAAACCAAACCCTGAACAAATGAGGTTTCAAATCAACATCCCCGCTGTTGAAGCTGAAAATCACACCAGTGTTTTCAGGAACACTATGGTAGCAAACTTAGGAGTGTGAGCTCAGGGTCAGGTTTCCACATCCCAATCTCAATCTTTTTTAAAAAGGGAGAAAATATCTTAAGGAAATGACAAGATACACAAATTTACAGAGGTAGAGCAACAAGTACAGTCTTGTTGATATGGCAAGCACTTTGGTTGTGACTATTGTATGATTTCCATTCCGTTTCTTCCAGGGAAAAACAAACGTAAAACCAACTTAAAATGAAGGATATCAGCATTCCAGAGGACAATTTTGGGAGGAAACCATGCTGGCACTTAATATAAGTACTTCACATATAATATTGAAAATCTCAGGAATGGCTATAGGAAAGCTGGCCAAAGAATGTTATGGGCTGTAAATAGGGAAGAAAAAAGAGAAAAATAATTATTGAGGAGGTTGTTAAGGAGAAACTAACACAAAAACAAAACCTAACAAAAGCAAACCCATGGGTACTTTGGGAATAGAAGTGAGGCCTGTCTTTTAGGGGAGGAAAAAAACCCAGAAGATTTACATGTACAATATTTGCCTTTGGAGCTCACAGTGTCCCCTTGGTTCTGAGGCCAGTGACCCATCACAGACAAAGGGCTCGACTGTGGAGTCTTCCCAGGGCCCCCTTCACATCCTTATTCCTCAGGCTATAGATGAAGGGATTCAGCATGGGGGTGACCACAGTGTACATCACTGAGCCAACTGAGCTCTGGGAAGAATGAGTCGCAGAGGGACTGAAATAGAGCCCCAGGCTTGTCCCATAGTACAAGGAGACCACAGAGAGGTGAGACCCACAGGTTGAAAATGCTTTATGTTTTCCTGCTGCAGAGGATATTCTCATTAAAGAGGAGACAATCAGAGAGTATGAAAAGAGGATCCCAAGGAGAGGAAACACACCCAGTATGGCAGTGGACACATATAAGAAGATGTTATTGATGAGGGTGTCAGAGCAGGCCACCTTGAGAATCTGAACCACTTCACAGAAGAAATGTGGAATTTCTGTGCCTGGACAGAAGGTCAGCTGCCTCATCAGTAGGACGTGAATCAGGGAGACACAGAAAATGATGAACCAACACACCGGAACCAGCAGGCCACAGAGTCGTGGGTTCATGATGATGGTGTAGCGCAGGGGGTGGCAGATGGCCACAAACCGGTCGTAGGCCATCACAGTCAGGAGGAAACCATCCATTCCAGCAAAAATCATAAAAAAGTACACCTGAATGAGGCATCCAGTGTAGGAGATGTCTTTGCTGTGTGCCTGGATGTTCAGCAGCATCTTTGGAATGGTGGTAGAGATGAAACAGATGTCAACAGAGGACAGGTTGGAGAGGAAGAAGTACATGGGAGTGTGGAGGTGGGAGTCAGAGAGGATAGCCAGGATGATGAGCAGGTTTCCCAGCACGGTGACCAGATACATGAACAGAAACAACCCAAAGAGGAGGGGCTGCAGTTCTGGATCATCTGAGAGGCCCTGGAGGAAGAATTCTGATACTCTGGTATGGTTTTCTGCTTCCATGTAGCTGATGTACCTGCTAGAGGAGTTGAAAGCAATATTCAGTGAATAGCCAACTGTCACATCAGCCGTCATCACCTTTATAATACCACTGTTAGGTGGACATCCTTCACCCTCCATTCGTCCTTCCAAAGGCAATGATTTCATTCACTCAGCCAAATGGTATCTCATTTTCAAACTAAATGTACTTAGGTATCCTATTAAAAATTTAGCAGATATGTCTGTTTTTTAATTTCCTATTCACAGGTCTAATTCTATTTGAGGCCATGGACATAAACGAATTTCTTCTATATGATCATCCAAAATAAGTGAAGACATCAAATGTCTTTCTTTGATAATCTTCATAATTCAAATATCTCTATACGAGTTATACAATGTGGATTCTCAACTCAAATAGCCTTAATTCGATGAGGTGATGCTTCCTTTCAATGAGACAGTTAACTATTGTCTTATTATTTTTCATTCTAAATATGTGGCTACTGCTATTAACTTCTTTGTGGGGATTCAGAATGCTCATGTACACAGTAGGATGTCAATAAATGATAGCTACTTTTATTTGTTGATCCCTTTGGTAGACAAATATCCCAAAATTCATATAGAGCTGTGATTTAGAATATGGGATCTTGAGTCAGTCTTTCTAGAACAGAAATTTGGTCTACCAACTGACCCTCTGTGTGACCCTGAGAAAGTTAATCTCTTGTAGCTGCAGATACTACACCTCTCCAGTGGGAGTGGTAAGTATTCCCTACAGTGTAATCCTGGTGAGTGAATTAAATGAGATGATGCATGTAATGTTTCTACTGTGGTTCTTGTGACATTCTGTGGACACTTGGAAAATGTGAGTTTCTGTCCTTACCACCACAATAAATCTGTCTTGTATGGCTATCACTTATCAATATTAAACTGAGGCAGCCATTAAAGGTGGAATTCTGATCATTATAAACACAACAGGTCTGGTAACTCTTTTGACCACCTTCCAGCACTTCTCATTAATGAATACTCTATACCTCCCTCTTTCAGATACCACCTGCCAGGTGGATTCTTCTAAGAAGAGAGAAGAGCAAGTGGACTACATAGATGATAGGATGAAACAGAAGCACACAACCATTAAAGTAAAATACAAAGTTTGTGTGAGAGTGTGTGGTCCTGTGTGCCCTGGAGCAGGTGTCTGTTGTATTAAAAATCAGCACTTTTTTTTTTAAGATTTTATTTATTTATTTGACAGAGAGAGAGACAGTGAGAGAAGGAACACAAGCAGGGGGAGTGGGAGAGGGAGAAGCAGGCCTCCCACGGAGCAGGGAGCCCGATGCGGGGCTCGATCCCAGGACCCCGGGATCATGACCTGAGCTGAAGGCAGATGGCTTAACGACTGAGCCACCCAGGTGCCCCAAAATCAGCACTTTCATTGCAAAAAAAATGATTGGTAGATTTGATTTAAAATACTCGAAAACTTCTATAAGGGAAATCATCCTTTAAAAATTAAAAGGCAAAAAATTAAAAGGCAAATTTAACATGAAAATAAATGTTTACATTATGTGTGATAGAAAGGAGGTCCTTGTTATTCCTAATGTCTAGAGATTGCAATTAATTAAAGAGAAATAATTATTGAGAACCAATTTAGTCTGTGGAGGTACATAGAAAAGTCTTTTCTGAAATAGGTATACTTGAGCTGCAAGAGGAACGATGGGTAATCGTTAATCAAGGGAAATAAGGAAAGAGCACATATTTCAGGTCCCAAAAACAGAATTTACACTTTCCCCATGATTGGGTGAGCTTGGTAATGGAAGGGATTTGAGAGGCCAGTGAGATGGAGAGCAGACAGTGAGGTTCAGGAGGGACAGAGTATGTGAGGAGCACAAGTGGAGCACCCTGTACTATTCCTTAATGTACCTCTCACATTGGTGATTTTATGTTTATTTGCGGGTCAGAGGTTGTGACTGTTTTGTTCTCCATTGTCTTTCTAAAGATTTACATGGTGCCTGCACATACTAGGCATTCAACACATGAAATGTTAGGTGTATAATAAAGATTGAGACCAAAAGTGTCCACTTAACACAAAAAAGGAATCTTCAAGCTCATCATATAACTAAATGTAGGCCAAAAAAAGACACGGAATAGTAAAGTTAAATACAATGCAGCCATACCTATTTAAGAAGAGTAATCTATCCTAAAAACATAACACAAGTGTTTTAGGAATGGAAAGCTCATTAATGCTAGGATGTTTGCTAAAAGTATGCATGACAAAAATAGAGAAATGAAGAGGGATCATAACCATAATCACAACGGAAAAACTATTTGAGAAAATGTAACAGTCATTACTGTGGTTAGATTCCTGGAACGAGCCTCTTACTACATGAAACTTCAGTCAGTTTCTTAACCCAATAAAGAATAGTTGTTTAAAACTGCAACCAAGGGGCACCTGGCTGGCTCAGGCAGTAGAGCATGCAACTCTTGATCTTTGGGTTGTGAGTTTGAGCCCCATGCTTGGCATAGAGATCACTTTAAAAAAAAAAAAAAACTGCGGCCAACAGGGTATTCCACATTAATACACTAAATTATTTTTCTTACATTTGTGAGCAGATCAAGACAATCTACTCCAACTCAGTCACTCCATATTCTCTTGAATATTTATAGAGATTAGTAAGATAGGAAATGGATATTATCCTGAATACCAAACGTCAGAAGTGATTGCATCATTTGTAGATATACTGTGGACACTAAAGGAAAACAACAACAATACAGAACGATTAAGTGCTATCAGTAAGACAAATCTTCCAGCAAAAACAGTTAGGGAATATATTTTTAAAAAATCCAATCACTTGAGGAACAAAGAGGACAACACATCATGTATAACACATACCCACTGAGTAGTTAATGATAAATGATGGGACAGGAAATGGAACAGGAACCTAGAATTCATGGGAAAGAATAAAGAGGAGACTCAGTGGAAAATAACTTACTGAAGAGTGTCTCTAGATTCTGAAAGAGAGAGAGGGAAACAGAACGAGAGCTGGGGAAGACTGGTTTAAGTAGCAAGTAAAGCACCTTCAAACTAGAGGCCAGCTTTGTAGGCTGACTAAATATGGGACTGTACCTGTCTCATGACTCTAGAGATAAACCCAGTACCCACTTTCTCACCCTTTTCCCTCCGTACTCCTCCAGCAATGATCCTACCTTCTCTGATGATTATCACTGAAGCTTTCTCTTCTCTGTAGTCTGTCCCAGGAGAGCCCATTTGGGTTTTCCCCTAGGCTGCCATCAGAGAATCATAGGAAAGGGGAAACAGGACATGTTATTATCATCTCAGTGGCTGAATTCTCTAAAGTCCTCATTGAATAAATTGTTCTTCTGACTTTCCTCACTGCAAACAATTCAGGTCCCATGGGATACAAAGATGAAAGAATGGCAAATTTTCAGGCATGTCTGTGTAGGCAACAGTGGGCAAAGATGAAGGTATATTCTCAAAAAAGGAATTCTTCTTTCTTTGGTTTGACTTAAAATGAGAAAATATCACCTAAGAAACATTTAATTCCTACAAGAACCAAAACCAGGAATCAACTTTATGGAATGTTCATTCCTGAAGAATCTTTGGAGATTTCAAAGATCACTTAGTCCACAGTGTCATGGAAGCAAAGAGGTCCTTTCTGAAGAAAAACAGAGTGGTTAATAGTTTTGGTTCTGTTGAAAGGACTAACCAAATGAGGACCGCTGGTGACATGGAGGCCTTCGTTGATATTAGAGAGGGCTCCATTTTTTACCTCTAACATGAGGGATAGGGGCATGAACAATCCAGGTAGAGTGGATTGATAAGTGAGTATTGAGGAAATGGAGGTGCCAATATAAACCACCTATAAAGTTTGTTAGGGAATGTGAGGATATAGGTAAAACCGTGCAGAGAAAAAAATGTGGAGTATGGTTTTAAAATTTTTGTTTAATGGAAAATATGCAACAGGTTTAATTTCAAAGAGTATGATCACATTTAGAGCAGACATTTGCATACAGTAGATATTCTGGCTACACAATTCACAGGATGCATGTACACTCTAAGTCAGTGACAATCATAATGTGCTCTGACTCAAATATATGGGATATGTGGGTCCAGAAGTCAAGGCTTCTTAGTAGAAGCAGCCCTAATGTCATGCCCAGTGAGCCAATTGGACAGTATTTGCTTCAGGTCTCCTCAACACTGGCCTCAGCAGGTTTAGAGGTCTTGACACCTACAAGGGTAGCACTTCCAGAGACATGGCCAAGGTCCTATTGAATTTGAAGTTTTCCAGCTGCCTGGAACTTGAGGTCTGTCATGCCAGAAAGAGGAAACACCATTTTGGCAGGGTTAATTGACCGTGGTCATGAATGTCATTGTGTGAGCATGGCAGTGGGCATGCACTGATACCCTACTGTGTTCAGTCCAAGGATGGGAGCAGCATTCTCAGAGCAAAGACAGTGGTGGGTACAGATGGCTGTCAGGCAGTTATGCTCCCACAGCAGGAGATCTGAGTGGGTGAGGTCAGCTTCTTTAGCTGAGGGCAATTCTCTAACAGGGTTAAAGGCTGAGGGCTGTCAGATGGCTGTACTCCCTGAGCCTGAAGAATAAGCCCTTAATTTTGAAGGGAGGAGTGGGGGACCCAACACAGGGTTTACTACAGTCCACCCCATTAGCATTTGGTTCATGAACTGCAACAATACGTACAGTGTCCGTGAGGGTTTATTTGTGATGCATGAGAGTCAGTAGTTGGGAAGGGCTGTCCTTAGGAAGTGGGAGCCACAGTGAGAACTGAAGGACTGTAGGATCACTGACAATACCGACTGCAGCTTTGACCCTCCTTTTTGCTCATGTTCCAGTGATAAGCTCTCTTGGGGCTACCTCTTCTGGCCCCCTTGGAGACTAATATAGCCAAGGCCAGAATGGGGGTAGGCTTGCTTTGGTCCTCTGTAAATTTGTTAAAGATAACATAGTCTCTCCCCTTTGTGATACACAGAGTGCACCACAAAATCTAATTAAAGTTTAGCTGTTAGTTGGGTGCATATGAAACCTTTGATTTCACTACAGCTCCCCCGTGGAAAAAAAAGGGGGGGCATCCTCTTGATCTATAAAATTTGTGGAGTAACTTCCGGAATTTGCAGAGAATAGCTGTGTAGCACCTGGATTGTCACCCACCCGATCCCCCCATCTGTAAGTTGTCCTGAGTAAAATCCCTGTATAAACTGTATGGAGTCAGGTGCCTGGGTGGCTCAGTCGGTTAAGTGTCTGTGTTTGGCTCAGGTGATGATCCTAGGGTCCTGGGATCGAGTCCCAAATCGGGCTCCCTGCTTAGTGGGGAGACTGCTTCTGCCTCTGCCTGCCACTCCCCGTGCTTGTGCTCTCTCTTTCTCTGACAAATAAAAATTAAAAAAAAAAAATGTATCACGGGTCGTGAGTTCAAGCCCCACCTTGGGCATAGAGCATACATTAAAAAAAAAAATACACACTCCTAATACCCACAAAGTGGAAACAACCCAAATGTTCGTCAACTGATGAATAAATAAATAAAATGGAATATACAATGGAATATCATTAGCCAAGAAAAAGAAATGATGGGGGCGCATGGATGGCTCAGTTGGTTAAGGTGCTAACTCTTGATTTTGGCTCAGGTCATGATCTCAGGGTCCTGGGATCAAGCTCCAAGCCAGGTTCAGTGCTCAGGGAGTCTGCCTGAGATTCTCTCTCCCCGTCTCCCTCTGCCCGCCCCCACCAGAGAGCACGCACGCTCTCTCTCTAATAAATAAAATCTTTTTTAAAAATGATGTATATGGGCGCTTGGGTGGCTCAGTTGATTAAGCAACTGCCTTCGGCTCAGGTCATGGTCCTGGAGTCCCGGGATCGAGTCCCGCATCGGGCTCCCTGCTCAGCAGGGAGTCTGCTTCTCCCTCTGACCCTCCTCCCTCTCATGCTCTCTGTCTCTCATTCTCTCTGTCTCAAATAAGTAAATAAAATCTTAAAAAAAAATGATGTATACTACAAAGCATATGAACCTTGAAAAGCATACTAAGTGAAAAGAAATTATTGACAAAATATTGTATGATTTCATTTCCATGAAATGACTATACAATACGATAGAGAAAGAAAGTAGATTTGTGGATGCTTAGATGTTGAGGGAGGAGGAAAATAAGGGTTGGACAGCCAAGGGTGCTTGCAGAGTGATGCAAAGGTTTAAAATGTAATGTTTGCACCACTCTGTGACATACTAAAAAACATGTATCAGTACAGTTTTAAAAGAGTAAATCATACGGTATGTGAATTATATCTCAATATAGCTGTTGCAAAACACAAAAGGGAAAATCATGATAATAGCTACATAAGTAAATTCATAAAAAAATTTATGTCTCTGAAGAACCTCGAGCAGAAGGATGTAGTAACCATTAACTGCCATTATATTTTTACCACTCAATGCTAAAACATAGTATAAAATTACTGTAAAAAAAGTATATGTCCCTAAGTATATATTGTTGTCATAGAAAAGTCTAGAAACTGATACAGGTGTATATAGAGCAATTCACTGTTTAATAAAAGTGGATTTTCAAATCAGTATGTCAAGGATAGCTTATCAATAGATCATACTACAGTAGACTATCTTTCTGAAGAAAAAGGAAAAATGGATTCACTATCCCACATCATATGCTAAATTGCATTCTTGGAGGAATAAACATCATAATGTCATTAAAATATACATTAAGAAAGAAAATAGGAAATCGATATGGAATGTAGAGTTTGAAGAGAATTTTTTTTTAAAGATTTTATTTATTTATTTGACAGAGAGAGAGACACAGCGAGAGAGGGAACACAAGCAGGGGGAGTGGGAGAGGGAGAGGCAGGCTTCCCGCTAAGCAGGGAGCCCGATGCGGGGCTCGATCCCAGGACCTGGAATCATGACCTGAGCCGAAGGCAGACGCTTAACGACTGAGCCACCCAGGCGCCCTGAAGAGAATCTTTAAGGTAAGGCGGGAACCCTCAAAATTACTTATTAAATGCATCATGGAACACTACATCAAAAACTAATGATGTAACATGCACCCCGATGTTTATAGCAGCAATGTCCACAATAGCCAAACTGTGGAAAGAGCCAAGATGCCCATCGACAGATGAATGGATAAAGAAGAGGTGGTATATATATACAATGGAATATTATGCAGCCATCAAAAGGAATGAGATCTTGCCATTTGCAATGACGTGGATGGAACTGGAGGGTATTATGTTGAGTGAAATAAGTCAAACAGAGAAAGACATGTATCATATGATCTCACTGATATGAGGAATTCTTAATCGCAGGAAACAAACAGGGTTGCTGGAGTGGGGGGTGGGGTGGGAGGGATGGGGTGACTGGGTGATAGACACTGGGGAGGGTATGTGCTCTGGTAAGCGCTGTGAATTGTGCAAGACTGTTGAATCTCAGATCTGTACCTCTGAAACAAATAATGCAATATATGTTAAGAAAAAAAAAAAGAAGAAGGTAGCGGGAGGGGAAGAATGAAGAGGGGGAAATCGGAGGGGGAGATGAACCATGAGAGACGATGGACTCTGAAAAACAAACTGAGGGTTCTAGAGGGGAGGGGGTTGGGAGGATGGGTTAGCCTGGTGGTGGGTATTGAGGAGGGCACATTCTGCATGGAGCACTGGGTGTTATGCACAAACAATGAATCATGGAACACTTCATCTAAAACTAATGATGTAATGTATGGGGATTAACATAAGAATAAAAAAAAGAAAAAAAAACTAATGATGTATGGTAACTAACATAACACAATAAAATAAATTAAAAAATTTTTTAAATTACTTGTTAAAAAAAGCATCCTCTGAGGGGACCCCCGCCCCCCCTCAGCCTTGCCCTCTTGACTTCCAAATGCAGCACAGGACTGGCTCGGGCCCCATCCTAGTCCCTTGGGTCTGTCCCTGCTCTCTGCCCCCGCGCTGGGCCGACTGCAGGACCCTCAGCACCCACGGGTACGAAACCACGGCTTCCCCGCGACAAGCAGTCTGACGTGGCCAGCTGTCCGACTCGGAGCCACGCCCCTTACGGCGAGAGGCAGGAAGCGGAAGTGGCGTCACTCGCCCCCCCCCCCCCCGCGGTGTTTGCTGGGTTGCTCAGCGTCTCCGCGGGCGAGTCAGCTTGGTGGTCTTGGGGCTGAGCGTGTGTTGGGTAGAAGGCCCGCATACAAGGAGAGCGTTAAAACACAGGTGCGACCCAGTCTCCGAGGGGCCTCTTTAGAGGAGTCGGGTCCCCTGAGCTCGCGCCTTTCCTTGCTGGTGCCCGCATTGGGCCGGGCCGGAGGTGAGGTGAGGGCGCGCCTGCGGAATGTTTCTGCCGCAGCGCCTCCCTGTTCAGACGCCTCAGGTAACCTTTGTGACTCCTTTCCAGGAGGAAGCGAATTTCCGCTGAGCGAGGCAGGTTGCCCCTGCCCGGTGCCCAGCGGTTCTCACGACCCCGGCGCTCCTGGCCCTCCTGGTGAGCCCTGGGGGGGCGTTGGTTCAACGAGCCTCTCCTCTTCTCATACGCAGGAGAAAGGTTTTAGCGAGCGTTTGACCTTGTCTTTTCCTGTTTTTCTTTTTTTTTTTTTAAGAGTTTATTTATTTATTTATTTGAGACAGAGAGAATGAGAGAGAGAGAGCATGAGAGGGGGGAGGGTCAGAGGGAGAAGCAGACTCCCCGCCGAGCAGGGAGCCCGACGCGGGACTCGATCCCGGGACTCCAGGATCATGACCTGAGCCGAAGGCAGTCGCTTAACCAACTGAGCCACCCAGGCGCCCTCCTGTTTTTCTTCTTGAACGTTACCTATAGGTAGAAAAGAGACTTACGTTCAAGGGTGTGCGTATTTCTGTATATAAGTAGGAACATGTGTGAGCCGCAAGTCAGTCTTCTAGATGAAAGCAAGAATACTCCGCTCTCTCATGCGCTGTATGTCCTGGGCCCGTGCATCCCCCACAAACCATCAGAAGAAGGGCCTCCAGGAGAAAAAGTTGGGGACTTTATTAACGAGGTGTTTGGACTAAGTGTGTTTTATCCTCTCAATTTTTCTTCTGTAAAATCTGAAACTTTCAACAAAATTTGAACACCCAGTGCAGTGAATGTTTGTTACAGTAGTTTCACCCATTTTTACCAATTTGCATACATGCTCTCTCTGTGGATGGCTGAATGCATTTTATGGTGAACTGAGAGCATAAGTTGAAAAGAAAATGCATACATAAAACTTGACCTTTTTTTTTTTTTTTGCAGATTTCTTTTTTTTTAATTATATATATATTTTTTTATTCTTATGTTAATCCCCATACATTACATCATTAGTTTTAGATGAAGTGTTCCATGATTCATTGTTTGTGCACAACACCCAGTGCTCCATGCAGATGTGCCCTCCTCAATACCCACCACCAGGCTAACCCATCCTCCCACCCCCCTCCCCTCTAGAACCCTGTTTGTTTTTCAGAGTCCATCGTCTCTCATGGTTTGAAAACTTGACCTTTATTATTAACATATGATGTATTATTTGTTTCGGGGTCCAGGTCTGTGATTCATCAGTCCTACACAATACACAGTGCTCACCACAACACATACCCTCCCCAATGTCCATCACCCAGCCACTCCATCCCTCCCACCCCCCACCACTCCAGCAACCCTCAGTTTATTTCCTGAGATTAAGAGTCTCTTATGGTTTGTCTCCCTGGATTCTTCTTGTTTCATTTTTTCCCCTCCTCCCCTATGATCCTCTGTCTTGTTTCTCAAATTCCACATATCAGTGTGATCATATGATAATTGTTTTTCTCTGATTGACTTATTTCGCTTAGCATAATACCCTCTAGTTCCATCCACATCATTGCAAATGGCAAGATTTCGGTTTTTTAATGGCTGCATAATATTCCATTGTATATGTATACCACATCATCTTCATCCATTCATCTGTCAGTGGACAGCTGGGCTCTTTCCATAGTTGGGCTATTGTGGACATTGCTGCTATAATCATTGGGGTGCAGGTGCCCCTTCGGATTACTACATTTGTATCTTTGGGGTAAATACCTATTAGTGCAATCACTGGGTCATAGGGGAATTCTATTTTCAACTTTTTGAGGAACCTCCAAACTGATTTCTAAAGTGGGCTGGACCAGCTTGCATTCCCACCAACAGTGTAGGAGGGTTCCCCTTTCTCCGCATCCCCACCAACATCTGTCATTTCCTGACTTGTTAATTTTAGCCATTCTGACTGGTGTGAGGTGGTATCTCATTGAGGTTTTGATTTGGATTTCCCTGATGCCGAGCAATGTTGAGCACTTTTTCATGTGTCTGTTGGCCATTTGGATGTCTTCTTTGGAAAAATGTCTGCTCATGTCTTCTGCCCATTTCTTGATTGGATTATTTGTTCTTTGGGTGTTGAGTTTGATAAGTTCTTTATAGATTTTGGATACTAGCCCTTTATCTGATATGTCATTTGCAAGTATCTTCTCCCATTCTGTCAGTTGTCTTTGGTTTTGTTGACTGTTTCCTTTGCTGTGCAAAAGCTTTTTATCTCGATGAAGTCCCAGTAGTTCATTTTTGCCCTTGCTTCCCTTGCCTTTGGTGATGTGCCTAGGAAGAAGTTGCTGCAGCCAGGGTTAAAGAGGTTGCTGCCTGTGTTCTCCTCAAGGATTTTGATGGATTCCTGTCTCACACTGAGGTCTTTCATCCACTTTGAGTCTATTTTTATAAGTGCTATAAGGAAATGGTCCAGTTTCATTCTTCTGCATGTGGCTGTCCAATTTTCCCAACACCATTTGTTGAAGAGACTGTCTTTTTTCCATTAGATATTCTTTCCTGCTTTGTTGAAGATTAGTTGACATAGAGTTGATAGTCCTTTTCTGAGTTCTCTATTCTGTTCCATTGGTCTGTGTGTCTGTTTTTGTGCCAGTACCATACTGTCTTAATGATGACAGCTTTGTAATAGAGCTTGAAGTCCAGAATTGTGATGCCACCAGTTTTGGTTTTCTTTTTCAACATTCATCTGGCTATTCAGGGTCTTTTCTGGTTCCATACAAATTTTAGGATTATTTGTTCCAGTTCTGTGAAAAAAGTTAATGGTATTTTGATGGGGAGTGCATTGAATGTGTAGATTGCTCTAGGTAGTATAGACATTTTAACAATATTTGTTCTTCCAATCCATGAGCATGGAACTTTTTTCCATTTCTTTTGCCTTCCTCAATTTCTTTCATGAGTATTCTATAGTTTTCTGAGTACAGATCCTTTGCCTCTTTGGTTAGTTTTATTCCTAAGTATCTTACGGTTTTTGGTACAGTTGTAAATGGGATCAATTCCTTAATTTCTTTCTTCTGTCTGGTTGTTGGTGTATAGAAATGCAACTGATTTCTGTGCATTGATTTTATATCCTGCCACTTGACCGAATTCATTTATTTATTTGACAGAGAGAGACACAGCGAGAGAGAAACACAAGCAGGGGGAGTGGGAGAGGGAAAAGCAGGCTTCCCGCTGAGCAGGGAGCCCGATGTGGATTCGATCCTAGGACCTTGGGATCATGACCTGAGCCGAAGGCAGACGCTTAAATGACTGAGCCACCCAGGCGCCCCAAAAGTCACACAGTTTGAAATTTTGGATTTTATTTTCACAATGTGTTTAGGTGTTTCTTCCATTTCTTGTATTTTCTGTCAACTGGTAATTGGGTCCAGACTAGAGGGGAGCAAACTTTTTTCTGGAAAGGTCCAGAAAGTAATTACTTGATGCTCTCTCTGCAGGCCATAAGTTGTCAGAATTACTCACCTCTGCCTCTGTAGTGTGCAATCACAGACCTGAGGCAACAAATAGGGATAGGTGTGTTCCAAGAAAACCGTTTACCAGAGCGTGTCAATTCCTGGTGTAGAGGCTTCAGAACATCATTTCAGAATATTCTGTAGGTGATGTTTTGCACACCAAATTTCATTTTGTCAGGAAAACTTAAATTTACACCATCCCTCGGATGCCAGGTTTGATTGCTTGCTTGTTAGTGACCACCAGAGCACTCTGTTTTAAAGATAGACTTTTCCTTTGATGTAAGAAAAGTCATATATGGATTGATATTTTGATACTCAGAATATCTTATTTCACAACAGCCTTTCTAACGTTTGCTTCATTTCTGTTAATACGTGTGTGAATAAACTTTTGTATATAGAGTTTCACATTTGTGGGGTTGTGTTTCAAGGTAAGGGTAAGCTGCTCAGGTTGGTTTTCTCAAAGAACAAGTATACATACGTTTTGCTGGATACTGTAAATTCTGTTAGATAATTCTTGTGGCACATGACAGGGAATCACCTTTTTAAAAATTTCTAAAAATTATAGAGACATATAAAGGACAAATTTTATTTTTATTTCCTATGTACTTATTTCAAAAAGAATATCCTGCGCATTTTTATCTGAGTAATACACTCAAATGCCTTCGCAGAAGTACAGTGTTTTGCTTTATGTTATATTGTGTGGAAACGTTTTATATGAGACTTAAGTGGTTTTCATGTTGTAACTCTATTTTTGTCTTCCTTTTCTTTTTATGTACCATACTGTAACGTTTTTGGCAGTGAGTGGCAATCGTCTCACATTCCACAAAGGGTTATTGAATTCTTTTAATGAGCTAGGTTGTGTGCCAGGGGCAGGGAAACAATGGCCATCTAAACAGACATAGAATTGCTACCATAGGGCTTACAGTCTACCTGGGAATACAGATTTCAGATGAATACTGGCACATTTGTAACAGGAACATAAGAATGGATTAATATGAGGTGGTTGTACCTATTGGGAGGGACTGATATTTACATTGTGAAGGGAAGTGTGAGTGGGATTTAGTTAAGCAGGTTTTTGAGTGGTCCTGAGGATTTGTAGAGTGGATAAGAAAAATATCAGATGAAGGGAACTTCGTGGGCAAAATATAGCCTAGTTAGAAGATTAGTGTATTTCTTGAACTGAGGCAAGAGTGTTGGCAGAAGGTGAACAGACAGCAAGTGGTGGGAGATGGAGTGGAGAGCAAGGACAGGACCAGGAGAACAAGTAAGGCAGTCTAGCCAGTATTCTAAGGCCAGGGACACTTCGGAAGTGCCTAAGCCTGGGAATGATTTGAATCCATTTACAGCTTAAATAGAATATACTAACTCCAACTTTGGGAGTGGACTTCAGAAAAGATGAGAGTGAGGGCATGGAGTCAGGATAGAATCTTAGGGTGTGTAAGTTCTTTGTTGTTTTTTAGGAGGCATAAGTTTTAAAACACGATCTTGGTCCCCTAGATGGCGGTGGTTGTTATGGAAAAGAAGAATAGGAAATGATTTGAGAGTCATGTAGAAGGTAAAAGTGAGAATCCAATCATTTCTTCATTTATACATTTACTAGAGTATATACCTGTACTTAGTTAATGCTTAAATGTTTGATTATTGCTTAGGGAAAAAAATCCAATCCAGGGCAGTTCTTAGGGAACTTGTAAACTATTAGAGGAGGTGAACATCTAACCAAGAAAACAAAGTATTGATAAAAATTGATTAGTGTTCTGGAGCCAAAGTAGAGAATAGTATTGTTTTCTCTATATGGGAGTAGGTAAAGGTAAGAAAAGAGAGTTGGTATTGAAGTCTGAAAAAGACAAGGCATAGGAGTTAGCCAGGGTGGAAGTGATGAGAGTAGGCACTGGGAAAGTCTTCTATATCAGGTTGATTATGTTGAAGTTTGAGAGAAGGGAGTGTGTCAAGACTCACTCCCAGATTTCATAGAGACATTTTTTTTTAAGATTTTTATTTATTTATTTGACAGAGAGAGAAACAGCAAGAAAGGGAACACAAGCAGGGGGAGTGGGAGAGGGAGAAGCAGACTTCCCGCTGAGCAGGGAGCCCGACGCAGGGCTAGATCCCAGGACCCTGGGATCATGACCCGAGCTGAAGGCAGATGCCTAACGACTGAGCCACCCAGGTGCCCCTCATAGAGACATTTTATTTGGTTGAGAAAAATGCTGAGGTAGGAATCTAATTATCAGTGTATTACTGACAGGAAAAGTGATACCTCTTCAAATTATGTGAATCAGGAGAAAATAAGAGGGGCGCCTTGGTGGCTCAGTTGGTTAAGCATCCGCCTTTGGCTCAGGTCATGCTCCCAGAGTCCTGGGATCGAGCCCTGCATCGAGCCTGCATCAGGCTCCCTGCATCGGGCTCTCTGCTCAGCGGGATGCCTGCTTCTCCCTCTCACACTCCCCCTGCTTGTGTTCCCTCTCTGGCTGTCTCTCTCTGTCAAATAAATAAATAAAATCTTTTAAAGAAGAGAGAGAGAATAAGAAAAAAACATGATTGTGATTTAATCTGATTAATAGGACATTCATTATTCAAGGATTTAATCAAAATCAGTGACTGAGCATTAAAAATAATTTCTCAGGGCACTTGGGTGGCTCAGTCGCTTGAGCATCCAACTCTTGAATTCAGCTCAGGTCATGATCTCAGGGTCCTTAGATTGAGCCCCACATCCAGACTCCATGCTCAGCAGGGAGTCTGCTTGAGATTCTTTCCCTCTGGTCCCCCCCCCCCCCGCCCCATGCACGTGTGCTATCTCTCTTCCCTTCCTCCTTCCCTCCCTCAAAAAATTAATTTTTTTTAAAAAGTTCTCCATTCGGGGCACCTGGGTGGCTCAGTTGTTAAGTGTCTGCCTTTGGCTCAGGTCGTGATCCCAGGATCCTGGGATTGAGCCCCGCATTGGGCTCCCCGCTCCGCAGGAGGCCTGCTTCTCCCTCTCCCACTCCCCCTGCTTGTGTTCCCTCTCTTGCTGTCTCTCTCTCTGTCAAATGGATAAATAAAAGCTTTTAAATAAAAAAAAATAATAAAGTTCTCCATGAAAATTCACACATTATCAATAATCTTAGAAATGTGGGTTTTTGGAGTTTTCGTTTTTGTTATTTTAGAAATGTTTGTTTTCATAAACAGAAAGTCACAATCTCTCTTAGTGATTTGGCAGTCTACTGTTGGGTTTCTCTTCCTATGCAAACTGGATTTCTGATTTCCTAAAGGAATGTCTTTAGGAACCATACATCTGTGACTCCTTATAGACACACCTCTAGGGGTTTGGAATCAGTCCATATGTAAATGACTAGATTTCCCTGCCCATGCAAACTGCCAGAAATCTCTCAAGGGTCCATGAGGCTTGGAAATATTGCCTCTCTGTTTATCTTTTAGACATTCCAATGAGCTAGCTGGCCATAAGGAAACAATTGATGAAGGTGTTCTGTTTGGTTTTGTTTTTTAAGTAAGCGCTATGCCCAATATGGGGCTTGAAGTCATGACCCTGCGATCAAGAGTCACATGCTCTCCCAGTTGAGCCAGCCAGGCACCCCTGATGAATGTTTTAAAGGTAGAGTTGCTGAGGATCCACATTTACTGCTGGTTTGGGAGATATTGGAAATAATTTTTTTTTTTTAAGATTTTATTTTACTTATTTGACAGAGAGAGAGAGAGACAGTGAGAGAGGGAACACAAGAAGGGGGAGTGGGAGAGGGAGAAGCAGACTTACCGCGGAGCAGGGAGCCCAATGTGGGGCTCGATCCCAGGACCTGGAATCATGACCTGAGCCGAAGGCAGATGCTTAACGACTGAGCCACCCAGGCACCCCTCATTTAACTTTTGTCTATGAGGGTTGTTTTTGTTTTTGCTTATTTTTATTTTATTTTTAATTTTTTTAAAAGATTTTTATTTATTCATTTGAGACAAAGAGAGAGAGAGCACAAGCGGGGGAAGAAGCAGAGTGAGAGGGAGAAGCAGGCTTCCTGCCGAGCAGGGAGCCCAATGTGGGGCTTGATCCCAGGACCCTGGGATCATGACCTGAGCCGAAGGCAGACGCTTAACGACTGAGCCACCCAGGCACCCCTGGAAATAAATTTTTAAAAAATTTTCAATATGTACTAAATTTTTACATATGCATCCTCCTATGACAAAACAGTAAGGTGTGCACATGTATATCAAGTAAACATAAATACTGTTGCTATCAGCACTATTTGAAAGAGCCTTAAATTGGATAAATTTCCAAGCATGGAATAACAGAAGAATGAGTAAATTGTTGTATTTTCATACTGTTGGAATACTTTGTAACAATGTGGGTGAACTTGACCAAACATAATGTCAAGTGACAGAAGCTAGGTACAAAAGTGGATGCCCCTCCCCAAGGCAAGAATTCAGCCCTTATTATGGTAGATATGTATTTATCTCTTGCTGCCTAACAAAATATGACAAATTTGATGGGTTACAACATCTTGCATTTATTATCTCACTGTTTGTTTGGGTCAGGAGTCTATATATGGCTTACACAGGTTCTCTACTCAAGATTTCAGAAGGCTACAGGCAGGATATTGCTTGGGTTTTGTTTTTATCAGGCTTCAGTAGGAAAGAGTCACTAGAGCTTAACTAGGGAAGAATCTGTTTCCACACTCACTTTAGTAGTTGTCAAAATTCATTTCCTTGCAGCTGGGGGCTAGCCTCAGCTCCTAGAAGCCATGTGCATTTCCTTGCCACTTGGCCAGTTAAGGAAAATATCTTAATCAGAGGGAAAGCCTAGACACTCTTTAAAAGACTTCCATCTGATTAAGTGAGGCCCACCAGAATAATTTCCTACTGATGAACTCAGAATCTACTGACTTGGAACCCTAATTACACCTATAGAATCTCTTCATATTTGCTATATTGTATTACTTAAAAGCAAGTCACAGGTCTTGCATCCACTCAAGAAGAGGAGATTGTCCAATGCCGTGTCCACACATGGAGTGCTTGGAGGACAGTCCATGGGGCACAAGCTAATTGTGGTTTAGTGCAAAGACAGAGTTGGGCCAACATGTAGTATGCATCCTGGAACACAGTGTCACATGTCATGAGGGATATAGTAAAGAAGCTATTAGGTTCACCTGTGTCCGGAGGGATATGGAGTGTGTCTGCAAGTGGGAAGCTTTTGAGCATGAGTTGTTACTATTGCAAGGGGTCCATTAAGGAAGGTGGTGACTGCACCAAGGCTATGGTACTGGCACAAAAACAGACATACAGACCAGTGGAACAGAATAGAGAACCCAGATATGGACCCTCAACTCTATGGTCAACTAATCTTCAACAAAGCAGGAAAAAACATGCAATGGAAAAAAGACAGTCTCTTCAATAAATGGTGCTGGGAAAATTGGGCAGCCACATGCAGAAGAATGAAACTCGACCATTCTCTAACACCATTCACAAAGATAAACTCAAAATGGATGAAAGACCTCAATGTGAGACAGGAATCCATCAAAATCCTAGAGGAGAACATAGGCAGTAACCTCTTTGACATCGGCCACAGCAACTTCTTTCAAGATACATCTCCAAAGGCTGGTGAAACAAAAGCAAAAATGAACTTTTGGGACTTCATCAAGATAAAAAGCTTCTGCACAGCAAAGGAAACAGTCAACAAAACAAAGAGGCAACCCACACAGTGGGAGAAGATATTTGCAAATGACACTACAGTTAAAGGGCTGGTATCCAAGATCTATAAAGAACTTCTCAAACTCAACACCCAAAAAACAAATAAGTCAAAAGGTGGGCAGAAGATATGAAAAGACACTTCTCTGAAGAAGACATACAAATGGCTAACAGACACGTGAAAAAATGTTCATCATCATTAGCCATCAGGGAAATTCAAATCAAAACCACACTGAGATACCACCTTGCACCAGTTAGAATGGCAAAAATGCTCAGGGCAAGAAACAACAAATATTGGAGAGGTTGTGGAGAAAGGGGAACCCTCTTCTTACACTGTTGGTGGGAATGCAAGTTGGTACAGCCACTTTGGAAAACAGTGTGGAGGTTCCTCAAAAAATTGAAAATAGAGTTACCCTATGACCCAGCAATTGCACTCCTGGGTATTTACCCCAAAGACACAGATGTAGTGAAAAGAAGGGCCCTATGCACCCCAAGGTTCATAGCAATGTCCGCAATAGCCAAACTGTGGAAAGAGCCGAGATGCCCTTCAACAGATGAATGGATAAAGAAGATGTGGTCCATATATACAATGGAATATTACTCAGCCATCAGAAAGGATGAATACCCAACTTTTATATCAACATGGATGGGACTGGAGGAGATTATGCTGAGTGAAATAAGTCAAGCAGAGAAAGCCAATCATATGGTTTCGCTTATTTGTGGAACATAAGGAATAGCATGGAAGACGTTAGGAGAAGGAAGGGAAAAATGAAGGGGGAGGAAATCAGAGGGAGAGATGAACCATGAGAGATGATGGACTCTGAGAAACAAACAGAGTTTTAGAGGGGAGGGGTGTGGGGGGATGGGTTAGCCCGGTGATGGGTATTAAGGAGGGCACGTATTGCATGGAGCACTGGGTGTTATACGAAAACAATGGATCGTGGATCACCACATCAAAAACCAATGATGTATGGTGACAATAATATTTTAAAATTTTAAATAAATAAATAAGATTACTTGGGGATTGTGAGTTCTGGTTACATGGCATGGGTGAAGCATCACAAGATGTCCTTAGCCCACACCGTTGACCCATCCTGCACCTGCTGGAAGAATCCTGTAGCTGGTGCAAGAGAATTTCCTTGCTTTCTGCAGTGCTCCTTCATTGCCTTCAATTGAAAATCTTCACATGTTCAGTGTAAAAGATAAAAGCCTTAAAGAATCCACTCCTATATTTCATACCAGGTCCTGGAGGGGTTTTGGAGCTGTGATGAATAAATTGGTAACCAGCATTCATATGTACCCTTCTATGTGCCCCTTTGCAATCCCATCTAATAATAAAACAACTCTAAATTTCTAACACAGATACAAGTGAAGAAATTCTCGCCATTCCCCAAAGTGAGAGATGCAAAAATCCCAATAATCATTGTGTCCCCATTGCAGGCCCTATTAATTATTCCAGGTTTAGTCACAGTCTCACTGACTATTCTGTTACCTAAAGACTGAGTTGTCAAGTTAATCTCTAGTACTTGTATATAAGTAAAAATAAGAATTAGAAGTCAATGGTTTATATAGTTGAACACATGCATATAAAGATATATAACAAGTAAAGAAAAAAACCTGCAAAACGACAGTTCTTGCTTCTGTAAATTGGTCTTGGCATAATTGATATGCATGGCTTACTTCAATGCCCAACTCAATATTTTTCTTATCCTCTAACAGAACATCATCTACTCTGGGTTCTGCACCTGGTAGTTACCCAAATTCTGCAGTCCAAAAAGGTCCAAGTCTCTCATCTTGCCTTTTTTTTTTTTTCCAGCTGTAATTTTCTTTTAACCTTTTCTGTGGAGCATGGAAGTACTAGGAAACCTCTTACAATAAATTCTTGCCTCACTTGTATAGCAGTAACCCATTTTCTCTCTGGCAAATGGGATCAATCACCCCAGCAAGTATATAAACTCACTCTCCCTCTTTAAAAAACAGAACAAAAAAAGCATTGGTTTTTTTACAGTTGGCTTAGTGGTATTATAAGAAGCCCCAAATGATAGGGTGCCTGGGTGGCTCAGTTGGTTAAGCAATGGACTCTGATTTCAGCTCAGGTTCATGAGATTGAGCCCTGTGTTAGGCACTCAGCGAGGAGTCTGCTTGAGATTCTGTCTCTCTCAAAATAAATCTTAAACAAACAAAAACCAAGCTCCAAATGACCATGTCTCCATATCATCTTCCCATTTAGTGGAACTATAATTGTGTTGTCTGAGGAAATCATTCCTCATTAGGAACTTAGGTATCCAACCTTCAGCTGTCTAAATTGCTGGGTTTAGAAGCAAATATTCTGTTGATGGAACCATTCCCACGTTGACCGATCAACTTTTGGACCCATGTATTCTGGCTTGGGTAGGGGGTACCATGGAATGCTCTCTGGCTCAAAGCATATACTGTGTCCCATGAGACAGGAGCCCATCACCTTAGCGGGCGGTCTCTTAATGGCACTGTAACTGTGTTTTCAGTAAGCTATTTGACTTTCTATTTACTTCAGCTCCTGAGTCATGGATGTATGAGGTAAGAACATTTGATTCTGAGGACATGCTTCTTTTCTTTCAGTTTGCAGTGAAATGTGTTTCTTAATTAGAAACAAAATGTGTGAGTGCCATGACTAGATAAAGCATTCTGTGATTCCATAGGAAGTGGTACCAGCAGAAGCACTGTAAGCAAAAAGGCAAATCCATATCAGTGTGATTCTGTTCTAGTGAGAGTGAATCTTTGCCACCTCCATGAGAGAAGAGGTCCAATGTTACCAATCTGCACCAAGAGGTTGATTTGTCCTTTTTAGGGAATGTTGTACACTAATTGTTGGTTTCCTCTTTTTACATTTTGGGGTTTTTTTTCATTTAGATAGAATTGACATATAGCATTAGTTTCTGGTGTACAACAATCATCTGGTGATGATTTGATATTTGTATATATTTTGAAACAATAACTGCAGTAAGTCTACTTAAATCCATTACATCTAGTTACAAGTTTTGGGGCTTTTTTTAAATGATGAGAACTTTTAAGATCTACTCTTAGCAACTTTCACATATACAATACAGTATTATTAACTATAGTCACCATGCTGTACATCACATTGCCAGGACAAATTTATTTTGTAACTGGGAATTTGTGCCTTTTGACCACCTTCACCAGTTTCTTCCACCCGTGATCTCTGGCAACCACCAATCGGTTTTCTTTATGATTTGGTTTGTTGATTGTGGATTCCACATGTAAGTGAGATCATACAGTATTCGTCTTTCTCTAACTTATTTCACTTAGCATAATGCCTTTGGTGTCTATCTATATGTTGCAAATGGCAAGATTTCTTTCTTTTTTATGACTGAATAAAATTCCACTTTGTGTGTATGTATATGTATGTGTGTGTATATATACATATCCATATGAACACAGTTCTTAATTCTTTCATCCATCAATGGAAATTTATGTTGCTTCCATGTCTTGGCTATTGCAAATAATGCTGCTGTGAACATCGGGATTCATACAGCTTTGAGTTAGTGTTTTGGTTTTCTGCAAAAACACCTGGAAGTGGAATTGCTGGATCATATACTAGTTCTATTTTTAACTTTTCAAGAACCTTTACATTGTTTTCTATAGTAGTTGCACCAATTTACCTTCCCACCAATAGTGTACAAGGGTTCCCTTTTCTTCACATCCTGGCCAGCCTCAATATTTCTTGTCTTTTTGATAATAGCCATTTTAACAAGTGTAAGGTAATTTCTCATTGTGGTTTTGATTTGCATTTCCTTGATGATGAGTGATGTTGAGCACCTTTTCATGTGCCTATTGGCCATCTGGATGCCTCTTTGGGAAAATGTCTATTCAGATCCTCTGCCAATTTCTTAATACTGTTCTTTGTTTTTATGTAAATGAGTTGTATGAGTTTATCTATTTTGGATATTGTCCTCTTATCTGATACATAGTTTGCAAAAATTTTCACCAATTTTGTAGATTATCTTCAACTTGTCATTTCTTTTTGCTGGTTTATTCTTGCTATTGTTGTCTTTGATTTTGGTATCAAATCCAAAAAAATAGTTGGCAAGATCTATATCCAGGAACATACCCCCTATGTTGTCTTCTAGGAGTTTTATGGTTTCAGGTCTTACATTCAAGTCTTTAATCTATTTTGAGTTAATTTTTCTAACAGTCCAGTTTTATTCTTTTGCATGTGGCTGTCCAGTTGTCCCAGCTTTATTTATTGAAGAGACTGTTCTTTCCCCATTGTGTAGTCTCAGCTTGTTTGTCATAAATTAATTGACCATATATGCATGGGTTTATTTCTGGGCTCTATCCTTTAATGAAAGTGGGGTATTAAAATACAATACTATTATTGTATTAGTGTGTTTCTTCCATTATGTCTGTTACTATTTGCTTAATGAACTTAGGTGCTCCTTTGTTGGAGGGATAAATATTTACAAAGGCTATATCCACTTGTTGGATTGACCCCTTATCACTGTATAATGCACTTGTCTCTTATTATACTCTTTTTTCAAGGTATATGTTGTCTGATATAAATAAAAGTTAATCCAGCTTTATTTTGGTTTTCATTTGCATGGAATATTTTTTTCCATCCCTTTACTTTCAGTTTCTGTGTATCCTTATATCTGAAATGAGTCACTTGTAGGAGCATATACATGGGTCTTGAGTTTTTTTATCCATCCAACTATGTCTTGACTGGAGAATTTAGTTCATTTAAATTTAATGCAATTCCTGACAGGAAAGTACTTATTGCCATTTTGTCATTGTTTTCTGGCTATTTTGTAATTCCTCTTTTCATCTCTTGCTCTCTTCCTTTTTAAATTAATGATTTTGTTTAGTGGTATGCTTAGATACCTTTCTTTTTTCTGTATCAACAGATTTTGTTTTGTTACATATAACAGTTTATATTTTAGTTTCATTGCATTCTAAAGCTTTACATTTACTCCCCCCATGCAAAGTTTATGTTTTTATGTCACAATTTATATATTTTATTATGTTAGTCACCATACAGGACATCATTAGTTTTTCATGTAGTGTTCCATGATTCATTGTTTGCATATAACACCCAGTGCTCCATGCAATACGTGCCCTCCTTAATACCCATCACCGGGCTAACCCATCCCCCCACCTCCCTCCCCTCTAAAACCCTGTTTGTTTCTTGGAGTCCACAGGCTCTCATGGTTCATCTCCCCCTCTGATTCCTCCCCTTCATTTTCTCTTCCTTCTAATGTCCTCCATGCTATTCCTTATGTTCCGCAAATAAGTGAAACCATATGATAATTGACTTTCTCTGCTTGACTTATTTCACTTAGCATAATCTCCTCCAGGCCCATCCATGTTGATGTAAAAGTTGGGTATTCATCCTTTCTGATGGCTGAGTAATATTCCATTGTATATATGGACCACATCTTCTTTATCCATTCATCTGTTGAAGGGCATCTCAGCTCTTTTTATGGTTTGGCTATTGTGGACATTGCTGCTATGAACATTGGGGTGCATGTGGCCCTTCTTTTCACTGCATCTATTTCTTTGGGGTAAATGCCCAGTAGTGCAATTGCTGGATCATAGGTTAGCTCTATTTTTAATTTTTTGAGGAACCTCCACACCATTTTCCAAAGTGGCTGTACCAACATGCATTCCCACCAATGGTGTAAGAGGGTTCCCCTTTCTCCACAGCCTCGCCAACATTTGTCATTTCTTGCCTTGTCAATTTTGCCATTCTAACTGGTGCAAGGTGGTATCTCAGTGTGGTTTTGATTTGAATTTCCCTGACGGCTAATGATGATGAACATTTTTTCATGTTAGCCATCTGTATGTCTTCTTTGGAGAAGTGTCTGTTCATGTCTTCTGCCATTTTTTGACTGGGTTATTTGTTTTTTGGGTGTTGAGTTTGAGAAGTTCTTTATAGATCTTGGATATCAGCCTTTTGTCTGTAATGTTATTTGCAAAAATCTTCTCCAATTCCGTGGGTTGCCCCTTTATCTTGTTGACCGTTTCCTTTGCTGTGCAGAAGTTGTTTTTTTTTTTTTTTTAAGATTTTATTTATTTATTTGACAGAGAGACACAGCGAGAGAGGGAACACAAGCAGGGGGAGGGGGAGAGGGAGAAGCAGGCTTCCCGCGGAGCAGGGAGCCTGATGCAGGGCTCAAACCCAGGACCCTGGGATCATGACCTGAGCTGAAGGCAGACGCTTAATGACTGAGCCACCCAGGCGCCCCTGTGCAGAAGCTTTTTATCTTGATAAAGTGTCAGAAGTTCATTTGTTTCCCTTGCCTTTGGGGAAGTGTCTTGAAAGAAGTTGCTGTGGCCGATGTCAAAGAGGTTATTGCCTATGTTCTCCTCTAGGATTTTGATGGATTCCTGTCTCACATTGAGGTCTTTCATCCATTTTGAGTTTATCTTTGTGAATGGTGTTAGAGAATGGTCGAGTTTCATTCTTCTGCATGTGGCTGTCCAATTTTCCCAGCACCATTTATTGAAGAGACTGTCTTTTTTCCATTGCATATTTTTTTCCTGCTTTGTCGAAGATTATTTGACCATAGAGTTGAGGGTCCATATCTGGGTTCTCTATTCTGTTCCATTGGTCTATATGTCTGTTTTTTGTGCCAGTACCATGCTGTCTTGGTGATCACTGCTTTGTAATCATGGCTGACATATCTATCCTGAAGAATATCCCATGTGTGTTTGAAAAAAATATATAGGTTTTATTGCTTTCGGATGGAATATTCTGTATGTATCTGTTAAGTCTATTTGGTCTATAAAGTCAATATGTCCTTATTGATTTTGTGTCTAGATGATCTATCTATTAATGAAAGTAGGATACTAAAATCCTCTACCATTATTGTATTGCTCTCCATTTTTCCCTTTTGGTCTATTAATATTTGCTTTATATATTTAGGTGCTTTTATGTTGGGTGAATACATATTTACAACTGTCCTATCCTCTTGCTGATTGAACCTTTTATCATTTTGTAGTGACCTTTTTGTTGTCAAGCACTGAAATAAAGTTCTCATACACCAATCTGAGCAGCCATGCAGGGCTACCTCTGCAAGGGAGAGCAGGAACAGCTGAATCCTGCATATAGCTTTTATTTTATCAGAAAAGCAAGGACAGATGCCTCAAAGCATGGAAAGGAGTACAAAGCGATGGCAAATATCTTGAAGCCATAAAGCAGCCTGCATTCTCCCCCTAGGCATAGGCTTCAGAGAGGCAGTCATGGGATAAGGGAGGAGTGGGATATTTGGGCTAGCAATTGCCAGGTGCAGAAAGGGGGGACTGACCCCGTTTTCTCATAGCTCCTAACTTATGCCCTGGAGATCATGGGATCCTGCTCCTATTGGGCCACTGTGTTCAATAACCCAAGAACCGGAATGCTGCTGACGTTTCAGCTGCTTCCACGATCACCCCTTAGGGCTTACAATATATTTTCTAAGACTAACTCCACACCTTTGTTTCTTGTTACAGTCTTTGTATTAAAGTCTATTTTGTCTGATTATGCTATCCCAGCTTTCTTTTGGTTCCTGTTTGCATAGGACATCTTTTTCCATCTCTTTTATGCCAGTCTTGGCTTATCAATAAGCAGCACTGTAGTTAGGCCACTCTACTTTCTTTGTATGTTTGTATTTATTTTTAAATAGGCTCCACACCCAGCATGGAACCCAGTGTGGGGCTTGAATTCCCGACCTTGAGATCAAGACCTAAGCTGAGATCAAGAGTTGGACGCTTTACCAACTGAGCCACCCAGGTGCCCCTGTGTTTATTATTCTTTTCCTACCTCAAATTAAATACATAGCCCATTTTTCAGACTTTCTTCTATTATTAATGTAAGCATTTGAAGCTTTGGTTGTATTTGTATTGCTAGAGCTGAATCTCTAACAAAATTTAGATTATTGATAATTTTGTTACTTTTCAATTATAAATACTTAATTTGCACTATGGTGTATAGTTTGACATTGTTTCAAAATGTGTTTGTGTATTTCCACCACATGTTGTATTTTTAATGTTTTTGTTACTGCTTATAACCAAGCTTCATTGTCTTTACAGAATTCTATTAATCTTTTTTTTTAAGATTTTATTTATTTATTTATTTATTTGAGAGAGAGAAACAGCATGAGAGGAGAGAGGGTCAGAGGGAGAAGCAGGCTCCCCGCTGAGCTTGGAGCCCAATGTGGGACTCGATCCCAGGACTCCGGGACCATGACCTGAGCTGAAGGCAGTCACTTAACCAACTGAGCCACCCAGGCGCCCAGAATTCTATTAATCTTTTGAAATGTTTGAGATATGCTTTCTGGCTCTGTATATGGGCAATTTTTAGAAGTGTTCCATGCAAGCTTGAAAAGAATGTTTGCAGCCAGCAATGCTCTGTGTCTCTGGGCCCAGCTCATTAATTGTTTTGCTCAAGCCTTTGTGGTTATTGAATGTTCCTCTATTCTGTTCCAGAGAAAGGTGTATAAAAAATATTCCACTCTAATGGTGGTTTTTATAATTCTCTTTTTATTTGGTCCATTTTTGTTTTCTGTTTTTTTTTTTTTAAAGCTGTGTTATATACAGTTTTGGAATTGCTGTAGCTTTTTGGTGAATTAACTTTTAAATATTATGAGTAACGCTTTATCTCTATAAATGCCCATTTCATTAAAATATCTTATCAGATTTTTATGTATCTTTATCATATTGTTTCGTCTGTATTTCTCAACCTGATTTCTTAAACATTTTATGTGACTTTTTAAAAAATAATACAAGTGATTTCTTAGGAAACACATGTTCAAAATACATTCATAAGCAATAAATGAACAGAGAAAATGGGATCCCCTGCAATGTTCTACCTGCAGGGAAATTAAGTAACTCTTGCACCAAATCCATAATGCTGACAGCTACTTAAGTTTTACTCTGTGGATCAACTAGAGAAAAGAGAAAAGCCCAGGAGGTTTTGGGTTAATGAGAAGTTTAACCTCCACTCCTGACCTGGATGTGACATTGCGCCAATTGTCCCTGCTACTTCCTCTGAACGCTGACAAGCTGCATCACTGATTCAGAGGCTTATCTTCAAAACACTGGGTCTCAGGGTGCCTGGGTGGCTCAGTTGGTTAAGCGTCTGCCTTCGGCTCAGGTCATGATCCCAGGGTCCTGGGATCGAGTCCCGCATCGGGCTCCCTGCTCAGTAGGGAGCCTGCTTCTCCCTCTCCCTCTGCTGCTCTCCCTGCTTGTGCTCTCTCTCTCAAATAAATAAAACGTTTAAAAAAAAAAATAAAGACATATAGCTGTCATTTAAAAACTCTGGATTCTAAATAAATTTCTTTTTTTTTTTAAGATTTTATTTATTTATTTGAGAGAGAGAATGAGATAGAGAGCATGAGAGGGGGGAGGGTCAGAGAGAGAAGCAGACTCCCTGCTGAGCAGGGAGCCCGATGTGGGACTCGATCCCGGGACTCCAGGATCATGACCTGAGCCGAAGGCAGTTGCTTAACCAACTGAGCCACCCAGGTGCCCTAAATAAATTTCTAATTTTGAAATAAATTCAGGCATTCAGAGAGGTAAAAATAGGACATATGTTCCTGTATATCTTTCACCCACCTCTCCTGAAGGTTAACATCTTAGGTAACCATAGTATAATTACTGAAACTAGTTGATAATATTTTATCAATGTTAATTTCCTAATCTACAAACCTTGTTCAAGCTTTGTTTTATTTGGCCTGTTTTTTGGGCCAGGGTGCATTCAGAATCACACATTTCACTAATATTGATAGTTTTTAAATCCACAGTAACAATCCCTATCAATTAATGGAAGCATTTAGTCCATTTATTTGTAATATAATTACTAATATTTGGATTTGTTATCTAATTTTATGCTTTTCATTTGTCTTATTTTTGTTTCTTTCTTTGAATTCCATTTTTTCCTCATTTATTTTTCCTCTTGATGTCCAAAATTTATACACTGCATTACACTGAAAGCCTTGTAGTTTAAGGTCTTAATTAGGGGCACCTGGCTGGCTATCAATAGAGCATGTAACTTTTGATCTTGGGGTAGTGAATCGAACCCCATATTGGGTGTAGAGATGACTTTAAAAAAAA
The DNA here is from genome assembly GCF_011800145.1 of Mirounga leonina. Classification (NCBI taxonomy): domain Eukaryota; kingdom Metazoa; phylum Chordata; class Mammalia; order Carnivora; family Phocidae; genus Mirounga; species Mirounga leonina. Next base: position 52,041,942 of record NW_023270855.1, on the reverse strand, counting down.
GTTAAAAGTCTTAATCAGTATCTCTTCTCTCTTACAAAGCATACAGAGAATTTTGAATACAGTCATTCTAATCAACTACCTTCTGATTTTATACACTAGGTACAGTACTTACAGACAAGTCCAGAATCACACAAGATAAAACAGTAGTAACCACAAACCTGTGGACACAGCTATTAGGAAACAAACTGATAAATAGGCAAACATAATGGACAGTCCCCTAGATGCAGACATTGAAACCCAGAGACATACTGTGATATATGAAGAATGGCTCCAAGTTATTTGTACTTCTTTCCATTGAGGTGATGTTTCTGTATCCTCCCCCTTTGTTCTTTGGCTGACTTTGTGTGTTTTCTTGAACAATATATTTGGAAAATCCATTTGGCATTTTCTACTGAATTGTTACATAGGTACACCCTATCCAACAAAATGTGACCATCAACATAAATGTAAAAGGTTACCCACAGACACTTGATTTGAGTGGCCAGAGAATTCAGTGCCTAGTCTTTCCTAATTTGGGTCTTCAAACAATGAGCCATGTAGGCACTTAAGTCTGTCTTGCTGCCCAACCAAGACAGGGAAGATAATTAATAACGCTGCCGACCTCTGAGTATAGTACCCAGTCCTTACCAGGTAGTAAGCCTGACTAGAGAACCCAGGCAACTAAGAGCCCATCCTACAGCCCTGCTTGGGCAGGGAACCAAGCTAGCATTCCTATACAACTGTTAGCAGCTCCCCCAACTTCAGAGCTCAGGCAGTTGACCCAAAAATAGACATTGTTAGCAGTCCCATCTGTCCAAAGACACTACCAGGAAACAATCCAGAAAGCTACTGACCTGACTGGTAAAGAACTCTCTCTGTCAAAGTTAACCTATAAATCCTGAAAGAGGAGACCACTTATTCAAAATGTGCAGATACCCATGTAAGTAATCAAGAATCATGAAAAATCAGGTAAACGTGACACTGTCAAAGGAAATTAATACAGCTCTAATAACTGACCCTAAAGAAATGGAAATCTATAAAATGTCAAAATATTACTCTTAAAGAAGTTTAGTGAACTACAAGAACACACTGATGTATAACTAAACAAAATTAGGAAAACAATGCATGGAGAAAATGAGAAGTTTGACAAAGAAATAGAAACCATCAAAAACAACCAAACAGAGGGGTGCCAGGCTGGCTTAGTTGGTAGAGCATGCAACTCTTGATCTCAGAGTCATGAGTTTGAGCCCTGCATTGGGTGTAGAGATTACTTAACCTTTTTTTTTTTTTAAACAAATCCCAGAGATGAAAAATACAATTAATGAACTGAAGAATTCAATAGAAAGCTTGAAAAGCAGATATGACCATGCAGAAGACTGAATCAGTGTCCTAGACGACTAGACAGTTGAAAGTACTCAGAGCAGCAAAAAGAAAAAGGAATGAAAAAGAGGGAAACTTACAGGACTTAATAGGACATAATTAAAAGAAACAATATCTGCATTATGGGAAATCCAGAAGAAGATTTAAAGCAAGGATAGCTAAAAATTTCTCAAACCCAGAGAGAAATGGACATCCAGATCCATGAGACCCATAGGACCCCCATTAGGTTGAACGTGAATAGGGCTACAGCAAGACACATTATAATTGTCAAAAGTCAAAGACAAAGAATTTTGAAAGTGGCAAGAGAAAAGAGATAATTTATATACAAGGGAACTCCTGTAAATGATGGGTGGATTTCTCTGAAATTTTTCAGGCCAGGAGTGAATGGAATGATATATTCAAAATATTGAAAGAATTAAATTGTCAACCAAGACTTCTATACCTGGCAAAGCTGTCCTTCAGAGAAATAAAGATGCTTTTGACCAATCAAAAGCTGTGGGGATTCATCACCACTAGACCTGCTTTACAAGAAATACTAAAGGGAGTTCTTTGAGTGGAAGTAAAAGGACACAACTGACATCATAAAAACATAAGAAGATGGAGTAAAACTCACTTGTAACAGTAAATATACTCAAAGTTGGATTCTGTAATATGGTAATGGTGGTGCATGATTCACTTACAACTCCAATATAAAAGTTAGAAAATATAGTAAAATATCTAGAAGTATAATGATTTGTTATTCTATACACAATATATGTTTTAAAAATATGTAAGCTGTAACATCATTAACCTGAAACGTGAGAGGGAGAAGTAAAAGTATAAAATTTAGGAATGCCACTGAAGTTGTTAACAGTTTTAAAAGGGTGTTAAAATTTTAAGATATTTTATGTAAGCCTCATAATAACCACATGGGGGGGAAAAAAACCTGTAGTAAAAATACATAATAGGGGCACCTGGCTGGCTCAGTTGGTAGAGCATGCAGCTCTTGATCTCTGGTTCATAAGTTCGAGCCCCACATTGATAAAGAAGTCAGAAACTGATACCAAAAAACATCAGAGAAAAACAACAATCCAACAGCAGGATAAAAACAAGGAATAAAGGGTCAATAAGACAGAAAACAATGAACAAAATGGCAATAGTGTCCTTACATATCAATAATCATTTTAAATATAAATGGATTAAATTCTCCAATCAAAAAATGCAGAATGGCTGAATGGCTAAGACAACAAGATCTGGCAATATGCTTCATACAAGAGATCACTTTAGCCTTAAAGATACACATAGACTAACAGTGAAGGGATTGAAAAAGATACTCAGCAAATGGTAACCAAAAAAGGAAAAGAAAAAAGCCAGGGGTAACTACACTTAAAGCAGACAATATACTTTAACCTAAAAATGGTAAAAAGAGACAAGGCTATTACATAATGATAAAGGGATTAATCATTCAAGAAGATTTAACTATTGTAAATATTTATGCATCCAACATCACAGCATCCAAATATACAAAGCAAAAACTAGCAGAGCTAAAAGCAGAAATGCATTAATATTGGGGGACTTTAATACCCCACTCACAACAATGGATAGATCATCCAGACAGAATCAATAAGGAAACAGCAGATTTTAACAAAACCATAGACCAAATGGACCTAACAGACATATACAAAACATTCTGAAAATAAAATACAAATTCTACTTAAGCACATCTGAAATATTATCTAAGACCATATGATAGGCAAAAAAAAAAAAAAAAAAAAAAATTCCTAGCAAATTCAAGGATTGAAATCCTACCAAGAATCTTTTGTGACCACAATGGCATGAAAATATACAAAAATAATGAATCATGGCTCACTACATCAAAAACTAATGATGTATTGTGTGGTGACTAATATAATAAAATTTTAAAAATTAGTAAAAACAAAAAAGTAAAACAGGAAGAAAACTGGAAAGTTCAAACATACTTCAAAATTAAACAATCTACTGAATAACCAATGAGTTAAGGGGGAAATAAAATAGTATCTCAAGACAATCAAAAGAGGAAACACAGCATATGAAAATCTACAGGATGCAGCAAAAAGATTTCTAAGAAGGATGTTCCTACCTAACAATAAATGCTTACATTAAGAAACAAGATAGATCTAAAAAAAAAAAGAAGAAGAAGAAGAAGAAAGGAAGGAAAGGAGAAAGGAGAAGAAAGGAGAAAGGAGGAGAAAGAGAAGAAGAAAGAGAAGAAGAAGAAAGATCTCAAATAGACAACCTAACAACCCTTTAGGAACTAGAAAAAGAACAAAACAAACTGAGCCCAAAATTAGCAGAAGGAAAGAAATAAGACTTAGAGGAGAAATATAAATAGAAAAAGGGAAAAAATAGAAAAGATAAAAGTGTTCATTCTGTTAAAAAAAATAAACATAATTGAAGTCCCAAAGATGGCAGAGGAGTAGGGGACCCTACTTCAACCGGTCCCCTGAATTTAGCTGGATATCTACCAGACCACTCTGAACACCCACGAAATCAGCCTGAGATGTAAGAAGATATATCTGGATCTCTACAAACAAAATATCTCCAGCAGGTGGTTTCAAGGTATGAAGCAGGGAGCCATGATTCTCTGGGCAGATATTGGAAGATAAACAAAAGGGGGAGGGAGCCTTCGGGATCCTGCACCAATGGAGTGTGAAAGCCTCCCATGCTGCGGACCAGGCTCACAGACCAGTAGCAGTGGGGAAAGGACTTTAGGGCAGCCCCCCAGACTGAAACCTGGAGCTGCGGGGGCACACCTGTGAACTGGGGGCAGCTGGTGGTTTTAGAAGCACAAAGGGCAGAGACGTGCCTGGACCTGGAGGCAAGGGTCTGGGAGTACTGCTGTGGGGGGCACAACCTAGGACGCTGCAGTTTTTAGCAGCACAGACAGAACCAGAGAAAGTGTGGCCTGGAGAGCTCATGGAAGAACAGACTGTGATCTCTTTTCTTATTTTTTTAAATTTTATTTTATTATGTTAGTCACCATACAATACATCATTAGTTTTTGATGTAGTGAGGCAGAGGTTTGGATGTGGTCATTTTGCTCTGACTCTCAGAAGAGATGGAGAAAGCCACCATGGAAAGCCACCAGAGAGCAAAAGCCCCCAAAAACCAGTTTTCACTGAGCTCATCCCCCCCCCGAACAGGGGGCCAGGCAACTCTGCCCAACAGGGTTGCCTGCATAACAGTGCAGCAGGCCCTTTCCCCAGAAGACAGGCAGGAAGATCAAGAGGCCAACAACCCTAAGGTCCCTATAAAACAGGTGCATTTTGTTTGGGTTGTGGTCAATAATTTGGACTCTGTGCATTTCCTCAGCCACCCCTCACCAGAATGAGTAAGAGGAGGAACCCCCAAAATAGGAAAGACTCAGAGACCATGACCTCTGCCACAGAACAAATGGATATGGATATAAGCAAGATGTCGGAAATAGACTTCAGGGTAACAGTTATGAAGACAATAGCTAGGATGGAGAAAACGATTAACAGCAACATAGATTCTCTAAGGGCAGAGATGAGAGCTGAACTGGAAGAACTTAAAAATGCTATCAATGAGATCCAATCTAATCTAGATACTCTAACAGGGTAAACGAGGCAGAAGAAAGAATGTGATCTAGAAGACAAACTGATAGAAAAGAAGGAATAGGGGGAGGACTAGAACAAACAGCTTAAAATCCATGAAAACAGAATTAGAGAAATAAATGATGCCATGAAACATTCCAATGTCAGAATTATTGGGATCCCTGAGGGGGTGGAGAGAGAGAGGACTAGAAGATATATTTGAGCAAATCATAGCTGAGAACTTCCCTAATCTGGGTAAGGAAACAAGCATTCATGTCCTAGAGGCAGAGAGGACCCCTCCCAAGATCAAGGAGAAAAGATCAATGCCCTGGCATGTAAGAGTAAAACTCGCAAATCTTAGAACCAAGGAAACCAGCTTAAGGGCAGTTAGGGGGAAGAGATTGCTTACATATAGAGGGAGGAACATCAGAATAACGTCAGACCTGTCCACAGAGACCTGGCAAGCCAGAAAGGGCTGGCAAGACATATTCAGGGTACTAAATGAGAACATGCATCCAAGAACACTTTATCTGGCAAGGCTGTCATTTAGAATGGATGGAGAGATACAGAGTTTCCAGGACTGGCAGAAACTGAAAGAATATGTGACTACTAAGCCAGCCCTGCAAGAAATATTAAGGGGGGGGGCCTCTATAAAATGAGAAAGACCCCAAGAGTTATATAGAACAGAAATTTATGGAGAGAATCTATAGAAACAAAGGACTTCACAGGCAACATGACAATTAATTCATATCTTTCAATAATCACTGTCAATGTGAACGCCTAAATGCACCCATAAAATGGCACAGGGTTGCAGATTGGGTAAAAAGACAGGACCTATCCATATGCTCTCCACAAGAGACTCATTTTGAACCTAAAGATACATCCAGACTGAAAGTGAAGGGATGGAGAACCATCTTTCATGCCAATGGTCCTCAAAAGAAAGTTGGGGTAGCAATTCTCATATCAGACAAATTAGATTTTAAGCTAAAGACTGTAGTTAGAGATACAGAAGGACAGTATATCATTCTCTTTTTTTTTTTAAGATTTTTTTTTTTTTTAGAGAGAGAGACAGCGCGAGAGGGAACACAAGCAGGGGGAGTGGGAGAGGGAGAAGCAGGCTTCCCGCAGAGCAGGGAGCCCGATGTGGGGCTTGATCCCAGGACCCTGGGATCATGACCTGAGCCGAAGGCGGACGCTTAACGACTGAGCCACCCAGGCGCCTCCAACACTCTATCATTCTTAAAAGGTCTATCCAACAAGAATATCTAACATTTGTAAATATCTATGCCCCCAACATGGGAGCAGCCAACTACATAATCCAACTATTAACCAAAATAAAGAGACATGTTGATAATAATACATTAATAGTAGGAGACCTCAACACTCCACTCTCAGCAAAAGACAGATCATCTAAGCAGAAAAATTAACAAAGAAACAAGAGCTTTGAATGACACACTGGACCAGATGGACCTCATAGATATATACAGAACATTCCACCCTAAAACAACAGAATACTCATTCTTCTCGAGTGCACATGGAACTTTCTCCAGAATAGACCACATCCTGGGTAACAAGTCAGGTCTCAACCTATACCAAAAGCCTGAGATTATTCCCTGCATATTCTCAGACCAAAATGCTTTGAAACTGGAACTCAATCACAAGAAAAAGTTAGGAAGAAATTCGAACACTTGGAAGCTAAAAACCATCCTGATTAAGAATGTATGGGTCAACCAGGAAATCAAAGAAGAATTTAAACAATTCATGGAAACCAATGAGAATGAAAACACATTGCTCCAAAACCTATGGGATTTGGCAAAGGCAGTCCTAAGGGGAAAATACATAGCCATCCAAGCCTCACTCAAAAGAATAGAAAAATCCCAAATACACAAACTATCCTTATACCTTAAAGAACTGGAGAATCAACAACAAATTAAGCCTAATCCACGCATGAGAGGGGAAATAAGATTAGAGCAGAGATCAATGAATTAGAAACCAGAAATACAGTAGAACATATCAATGAAACTAGAAGCTGGTTCTTTGAAAGAATTAATAAGATCGATAAACCACTGTCCAGACTTATCCAAAAGAAAAGAGAAAGGACTCAAATTAATAAAATTATGAAAGAAAGGGGAGATATCACACTAACATCAAGGAAATAAAACAATTATCAGAAATTATTATCAACAATTATATGCCAATAAATTAAGCAACTTGGAAGAAATGGATGCCTTCCTGGAAATCTATAAACTACCAAGACTGAAACAGGAAGAAACTGATAACCTGAATAGACCAATAACCAGTAATGAGATTGAAGCATGATCAAAAACCTCCCAAAAAACAAGAGTCCAGGACCTGATGGATTCCCTGGGGAATTCTACAAAACATTCAAAGAAGAAATAATACTTATTCTGCTGAAGCTGTTTCAAAAAACAAACAGAAGGAAAGCTTCCAGACTCATTCTATGAGGCCAGCATCACCTTGATCCCCAAACCAGGCAAAGACCCCATCATAAAGGAGAATTTCAGACCAATATATCCCTGATGAATATGGATGCCAGAATTCTCAACAAAATCCTAGCTAATAGGATCCAACAGTACATTACAAGGATCATCCACCACGACCAAGTGGGATTTATCCCTGGGATGCAAGGGTGGTTCAGCATTCACAAATCAATCAACGTGATAGAACACATTAATAAGAGGAGAGAGAAGAACCATATGGTCTTCTCAATCGATGCAGGAAAAGCATTTGACAAAATACAGCATCCTTTCCTGATTAAAACTCTTCAAAGTATAGGGATAGAGGGAACATTCCTCAATTCCATAAAATCCATCAATGAAAAACCCACAGCAAATATCATTTGCAATGGGGAAAAGCTGAGAGCCTCCCCCTTAAGATCAGAAACACAACAAGGATGCCCACTCTTGCCACTATTGTTCAACATAGTACTAGAAGTCCTAGCAACAGCAATCAGACAACAGAAAGAAATAAAAGGTATTCAAATTGGCAAAGAAGAAGTCGAACTCTCTCTTTTCGCAGACGACATGATACTTTATGTGGAAAACCCAAAAGACTCCACCCCCAAATTACCAGAACTCATACAGCAATTCAGTAACGTGGCAGGATACAAAATCAATGCACAGAAATCAGTTGCTTTCTTATACACTAACTATGTAACTGTAGAAAGAGAAATTAGAGAATCGATTCCATTTACAATAGCACCAAAAACCATAAGATACCTCGGAATAAACCTAACCAGATGTAAAGGATCTATACTCTAGGAACTACAGAACACCCTTGAAAGAAATTGAAGAAGACATAAAAAGATGGAAAAACATCCCATGCTCATGGATTGGAAGAATAAACATTGTTAAAATGTCTATGCTGCCCAGAGCAATCTATACTTTCAATGCCATCCCAATCAAAATACCAATTGCATTTTTCAAAGTGCTGGAACAAACAATCCTAAAATTTGTATGGAATCAGAAAAGACCCTGAATTGCCAAGGAAATGTTGAAAAAGAAAAACAAAGCTGGGGGCATCACACTGCCTGATTTCAAGCTATATTACAAAGCTGTGATCACCAAGACAGCATGGTACTAGCACAAAAACAGACACATAGACCAATGGAACAGACTAGAGAGCCCAGATATGGACCCTCAACTCTATGGTCAAATAATCTTCGACAAAGCAGGAAAACAATATGCAATGGAAAAAAGAGTCTCTTCAATAAATGGTGCTGGGAAAACTGGACAGCTATATACAGAAGAATGAAACTCAACCATTCTCTTACACCATACACAAAGATAAACTAAAAATGGATGAAAGACCTCAATGTGAGACAGGAATCCATCAAAATCCTAGAGGAGAACATAGGCAGTAACCTCTTTGACATTGGCCACAGCAACTTCTTTCAAGACACGTCCCCAAAGGCAAAGGAAACAAAAGTGAAAATGAACTTCTGGGACTTTATCAAGATAAACAGCTTCTGCACAGCAAAGGAAACACTCAACAAGACAAAGGGACAACCCACGGAATAGGAGAAGATTTTTGCAAATAACACTACAGACAAAGGGCTGGTATGTAAGATCTATAAAGAACTTCTCAAACTCAACACTCAAAAAACAAATAACCCAGTCAAATAATGGGCAGAAGACATGAACAACACTTCTCCAAAGAAGACATACAAATGGCTAACAGACACATGAGAACATGTTCATCATCATTAGCCATCAGGGAAATTCAAATCAAAACCACACTGAGATACCACCTTGCACCAGTTAGAATGGCAAAAATTGACAGGGCAAGAAACAACAAATGTTGGAGAGGTTGTGGAGAAAGGGGAACCCTCTTACACTGTTGGTGGGAATGCAAAGTGGGACAGCCACTTTCGAAGACAGTGTGGAGGTTCCTCAAAAAATTAAAAATAGAGTTATCCTATGACCCAGCAATTGCACTACTGGGCATTTACCCCAAAGACACAGATGTAGTGAAAAGAAGGGCCACATGCATCCCAATGTTCATAGCAGCAATGTCCACAATAGCCAAACCATAAAAAGAGCTGAGATGCCCTTCAACAGACGAATGGATAAAGAAGATGTGGTCCATATATACAATGGAATATTACTCAGCCACCAGAAAGGATGAATACCCAACTTTTACATCAACATGGATGGGCCTGGAGGAGATTATGCTAAGTGAAATAAGTCAAGCAGAGAAAGTCAATTATCATACGGTTTCACTTATTTGTGGAACATAAGGGATAGCATGGAGGACATTAGAAGGAAGGGAAAATGAAGGGGGGGAATCAGAGGAGGAGACGAACCATGACAGCCTGTGGACTCCAAGAAATAAACAGGGTTTTTAGAGGGGAGGGCGTTGGGGGGATGGGTTAGCCCAGTGATGGGTATTAAGGAGGGCATGTATTGCATGGAGCACTGGATGTTTATATGCAAATAATGAATCATGGAACACTACATCAAAAACTAATGATGTACTGATAATAAAAAAAAATGTAAAAATAAATAGTAAAGCATGGAAAAAAAACCATAATTGACAGATCTTTTGCTGGACTAACCAGTGAAAAAAGAGAGGCCCCAAATCAACAAAATTATAAATGAAAAAGTAGACATTATAACTGATAGAAAGGATAAGAGGCTACTATGAACAACTATATGCCAAAAAACTGGACAACCTAAAAGAACTGTAATAATCTTAGAAACATAAATCTACCAATGAATCGAGAAGAAATAGAATATCTGAACACACCAATTACTAATCAGATTGAATCAGTAATCAAAAACCTCCCAACAGGGGCATCTGGGTGGCTCAGTCGTTAAGCGCCTGCCTTCGGCTTAGGTCATGATCTCAGGGTCCTGGGATTGAGCCCCACATCGGGCTCCCTGATTGGCGGGAAGCCTGCTTCTCCCTCTCCCACTCCCCCTGCTTGTGTTCCCTCTCTCGCTGTGTCTCTCTCTGTCAAATAAATATTAAAAAAAAAAAAAAAAAAACCCTCCCAACACACAAAACCCCAGGACTACATGGCTTTATTAACTAATTTTACCAAACACTTAAAGAAGAATTAATGCCAATCCTTCTCAAAGTCTTTCAAAAAAATTAAAGATGAAGGAACAATTTGAAATGCATTCTGTAAAGCATCTACCAGCATTACCCTAATACCCAAAGCCAGATAAGGACATTACAAGCAAATTATATACCAATGCCATGATGAATATAGATGCAAGAATTCTCAACAAAATATTAGCAAACCAAGTTCAAAAATACATTAAAGGGATTATACACTATGACCAATTGGGATTTTTTTTTCCCCTGAGATGCAAGGATAGTTCAATATACACAAATCAATAAATGTAACATCACAATAAAATGAAACATTAAAATAACATCATCTTAATATAGAAAAAGTATTTGAGGATTTTATGATTTTAAAAAGCCTTGAAAGTTGGGTATTAAAGGAACATACATCATCATAATAAAGGCCATATGTGGGGCGCCTGGGTGGCTCAGTTGGTTAAGCAACTGCCTTCGGCTCAGGTCATGATCCTGGAGTCCCTGGATTGAGTCCCGCATTGGGCTCCCTGCTCAGCGGGGAGTCTGCTTCTCCCTCTGACCCTCTTCCCTCTCATGCTCTCTCTCATTCTCTCTCTCAAATAAATAAATAAAATCTTTAAAAAAAAAATAAAGGCCATATGTGACAAACCCACAGCTAACATTAGACTCAACAGAGAAAAAGATTTTCCTCTAAGATTCTGAAAAAGGGTACCCACTCTCACCACTCACCAGTTAGGCAAGACAAAGAAATCAAAGTCGTCTAAATTTGAAAAGAAGAAAAACTGTTGATATCTGCAAATCATATGAATTTATATAAGAAATCCCAAACTCAACCAAAAACTGTTGGAACTAATCAATGATTTTAGTAACATTTCAGGATATAAAAGAAACATCAGAACTCAGTTGCATTTTTATACACTAATCATAAAACATCTGAAAAAGAATGAAAATAATTCCATTCCCAACATCAAAAACAACAAAAAAAAATACCTAGGAATAAATTTAACCAAAGAAGTGAAAGATCCATATGATGAAAACTATAAGACTTAGCTAAAGAAAAAAAAAAAAAATCAAAGAAGACACAAACAAATGGGAAGACATCCCATGTTCATGGATTGGAAGAAATAATAAAGTGATCCATACTAGCCAAAGCCATCTATAGGTTTAATGCAATCCTCATCAAAATACCAATACTATTCTTTACAGAAATAGAAAAAACAATCCTAAAATTTGTATGTAATCACAAGACCCAAAAGAGCTAATGCAATCTTGGGGAAAAAGAACAAAGCTGGAGGCAATTATACTTCCTGATTTCAAACTATACTACAAATCTAGAATAATAGAAACAGTATGATGTTGGCATGAAAAGAGACACATAGTCCACCCATCTATATGCTGACTAAAAGAGATTCACTTCAAAAAAAGGACACACACAGGGCGCCTGGGTGGCTCAGTCGGTTAAGCGACTGCCTTCGGCTCAGGTCATGATCCTGGAGTCCCTGGATCAAGTCCCGCATTGGGCTCTCTGCTCGGCGAGGAGCCTGCTTCTCCCTCTGACCCTCCCCCCTCTCATGTACTCTCTCTCTCATTCTCGTTCTCTCAAATAAATAAATAAATCTTTAAAAAAAAAAAAAAAGGACACACACAGACTGAAACTGAAAGGATGGGAAAAGATACTCCATGCAAATGGAAACCAAAAGAAAGCTGGGTTATCTTTACTTAGACAAAACAGATTTTAAAACAGACTGTAAGAAGAGACAAAGAACAGCACTAATAATAAAAGGATCAAACAAGTAGATGCAACATTTGTAAGTATTTACACACCTAACATAGGAGTACCTAAATATATAAAGGAAATATTAACAGCCCTAAAGAGAGAAATAGACAATACAATATGTCCACTTTCCTCAATGGATAGATCATCCAGACACAAAATCAATAAAGACACATTAGTCTTAGTTGACACATTAGACCAGATGGGCTTAACAAACATTTCATCCAAAAGCAACAGAGGGGCGCCTGGGTGGCTCAGTTGGTTAAGCGACTGCCTTCGGCTCAGGTCATGATCCTGGAGTCCCGGGATCAAGTCCCACATCGGGCTCCCTGCTCGGTGGGGGGTCTGCTTCTCCCTCTGCCCTCTTCCCTCTCGTGCTGTCTCTCATTCTCTCTCAAATAAATAAAATCCTAAAAAAAAAAAAAAAGCAACAGAATATGTATTCTTAACTGCACATGGAAGATTCTTCAGGCTAGATCACACGTTAAGTCCCAAAAGAAGTCAATTTAAGTACATTGAAATCCTATCAAGCATCTTTTCCAATCACAGTGATATGAAACCAGAAGTCAATTACAAGAAGAAAACTGGAAAATTCACAAATTCGTCGTGATTAAATAATACCTACTGAACAATGGGGTTAAACTGAAAATAAGAAATTAAAAATACCTTGACAGATGAATATGGAAATATACCAAAACTTACAGTACATAGCTAAAGCAGTTCTGAGAGAGAAGTTCACAGCAATAAATGCCACATCAAGAAATAAGAAAAGTTTCCAATAAAGAACCTGTTTACTCTCAAAGGAATTAGAAAAATAAATGAGAGACTCTTGGAAGATGGAGGGATAAGAGCTTACCTCGTCCCATGGACACACTGAGATAAGTTACGTCTATACAGCTAACTGAAAATGACCCGAAAAGTCACAACAACAGACTTTCCACAGTTAATCATAGAGAAGAGGCCACATTGAAAATGGTAAGAGGGGCGGAGACACAGTTGAGAACTAAACCCCTGGTAGGACTGACCACAAATGGGAGGGGCACCACAAACACAGAGACCAGACCCCACATGAGGCACTGCCAGCACTGGGAACCTGCACTGGGAATACAGGTTCCCATAACATCTGGCTTTGAAAACTAGCAGAATTTAAGTTCAGGAGCTTTAAAAATTAGCAGGCTTAGGGGAGTCTGGCTGGCTCAGTCAGTAGAGCATCCAACTCTTGATCTCAGGGTTGTCAGTTCAAGCCACATGTTGCATACAGAGATTTAAAAAATAAAAACTTTTTAAAATCCCTATCTCAGAAATCAGCAAGCTTAAAGCTGAGAGAGCCAGTGGGTGATAGGAAACTGGGTCCCTGCCCTTAAAGAGCCAGCATAAAATATAACTCTGCCCAAGAAACAGCACAGAAGCAGCCATTTGAAAAGTGCCTGGGGTATAAGTGAAGGAGATGTACTGACTAATCTTAGAGCATGTGCTGCTAGGCAGGAATCTTCAGATTTATCCAGGAATAAAAGTGCTGGTCAATGCCATTTCTCTCCCCCTCCTTCAACCTAGGTAGCCAGATGCTTTTGGGAGCCAGCACCAATACTCTCACCCCATGTTCCCCTGCTCACCCATCCCTTCCAACTCACCCACCTCAGTAGGCATCCCTCCAAAAACAACTCCTTCCCTGCTACTCTATACAGGCAACCCTGGCAGAGACCAGTGCCACTCCAAAGTGATTCCTGCCCTGGGAATGGGGGATATAGCCTCACACACCAGCACTCCCACATTCCAGCAACCCAGCCTCTTAGCTGGCCATGCAGAGAGCAAGACTTCAACATTGGTGAGCCTGCAACTGTGCAGAAAGGCTAATTACAGGCATCTAGTCTGGCAGCTGACCTTGCTCACCAATGAGAGACTCTCGGATGCACAGGGAGCAAGCCCTGTCCTTTGGGGCACCTGAAGCTGTGGCAGAGAAGCCACCTAGTCTGATTGCTGGCCTGGTCCATCACCAAGTCCATGGCGACCTCAGTCCTCTCAACAGCACAGGGACCAACCCTGCCCAGTGTGCCCATAGCAGGAAAAATGGGTCATTGAAGTTGACTGGCCTCAAGCCAATTGTGTCTCAGCCTTGATAATAGGGGAATAGCAGCCCACACACAGGACACCCTGGAGCACCTGATTCTGGAGACCAGGGAGAATTGCACTACAGGGCACCATAGGACTTCTACACAAGGCCACTACTTTCAAGACCAAGAGATGTGGCTTACCTACATAATACACAGAAGCAAACATTTAGACAAAATGAGGAGACAGAGGAATATGTGCCAAATGAAAGAACAAGATGAAATCACAGTAGAAGAGCTAAATGAAACAGAGATAAGCAATAGGCCTGATAAAGAATTTAAAGTGATGGCCATAAAAATACTCACTTGAGAAGAGAGCATGTTCTCAGTGAGAATTGAGAACGTCAACAGATAGAAAGCTTTAAGAATAAGAGAGGGAGAAGGAGGGGAAGATGAGGAAGAGCAGTAGCGGCCACCAGTTAGAGCTGAAGAATTCAATAATTGAAATAAGAGTGCACTAGAGGTAATCAACAGCAGCTTGGAGGATGCAGAAGAACAGATCAGTGATTTGAAAGACACAGTAATGGAAAGCAACCACACTGAATAAAAAAATTAAAAAAAAAAAAACATTAAAAATGAGAATAGGTTAAGGGAACTCAGTAACATCATCAAGTGTAATAATATTCATATTATAGGGATCCCAGAAGTAAAGAAGGGGGCAGAAAGTGAATATGAAGAAATTGTAGCTGAAAACTTCCCTGACCTGGGGAAGGAAACACATCCAAGTCCAAGAAACACTGAGAGCCCCTAAGAAAATAAACCCGAGGAGGTTCACACCAAGACACAAGTATAAATTCCAAGCCTATATCCCTGATGAATATAGATGCAAAACACTCAATACAATATTAAAACAATACATTAAAAGGATCATACACCACAATGAAATGGAATTTATTCTAGGGGTGCAAGGATGGCTCAACATTACAAAATCAATATACACCACATTAATAAAATGAAGCATAAAAACCATATGAATCCTATTGTACACCTGAAACTAATATGTGTATTAATTAGCTGGAAAGAAAAACTTTTAAAATCACCAAAAAAAAAAAAAAAAAAACATATGATCATTTTAATAGATGCAAAAAAAGGATTTAACAAAATCCAATAGTGATTCATAATAACTATCAACAAAGTGAATATAGCGGGAATGTATTGCAACATAATAAAGGCCATTTATGACAAGCCCACAGCTAACATCATACTCTAGGGAAAATCTGAAAACTTTTCCTGTAAGATCAGGAACAAAGCAGCAATGCCTACTCTCACCACTTTTATTCAACATAGTGTTGGAAGTCCTAGTCAGAGCAAGAAAAAATAGTGTAGCAAAATTGGAACTGAAGAAGTAAAATTGTCACTATTTGCAGATGACATGATATCATATAAAAAAAAAAAACCCTCAAGACTCCCCTAAGGAAAAATAAAACTATTAGAATAAATGAATTCAGTAAAGTTGCAGGATATAAATCAATATACAAAAGTCTATTGTGTTTCTATACACTAATAATGAACTGTTACAGAAACTAAGGGGGCACCTGGGTAGCTCAGTTTGTTAAGCATCCAACTCTTGATCTCCACTCAGGTCTTGATCTCAGGGTCATGAGTTTGGGCCCCACATTGGTCGCCATGCTGGGCATGGAGCCTACTTAAAAAAGAGAGAGAAATTAAGAAAACAATCCCATGTACAACTGCATCAAAAAGAGTAAAATACCCAGGAATAAATTTAATGAAGCAGGTGAAAGATCTGTATGGTGAAAACTATAAGACAGTGATAAAAGACATTGAAGAAGACATAAATAAATGGAAAGATTCCATGCTCATGGATTGGAGAAATTAATATTGGTAAAATGTACATACAGCCCAAAGCAATCTACAGATTCAGTGCAAACCCTATCAAACTTCTAATGGCATTTCTCATAGAAATAAAACATTCCTAAAATTTGAATGGAGGGGCACCTGGATGGCTCAGTCAGTTAAGTGTCTGCCTTTGGCTCAGGTCATGATCTTGGGGTCCTGGGATTGAGCCCCCCACTGGGCTCCCTGCTCAGCAGGGAGTCTGCTTCTCCATGTCCCTCTGCCACTCCCCCTCCCCCTGCTTATGCACACACACTCTAATAAATAAATAGAATCTTTAAAAAAATTTTGAATGGAACCACAACAGACCCTGAATAGCCAAAGCAATCCTGAGGCAGAAGAACAAAGGTGGAAGCTGGAGGTATCACACTTCCTGATTACAAAGTGTTATCAAAATTATACAAAAGTTATACAAAGTTATAGTAATCAAAAAAGTACAATATAGGCAAAAAACCACACATATTAGTGAAACCTAATAGAGAGCCCAAAAATAAACTCAAGCATTTTTTGTAAATTAATTTATGACAACAGAGTTAATAATATACAATGGGGAAAGGACAGTCTCTTCAATAAATGGTGCTGGGAAAACTGGACCACTTTCCTACACAAAAATTAACTCAAAATGGATTAAAGACTTGAGCTTAATACCCAATACCATAAAATTCCTAGAAAATATTGCTGGTATGTTCCTTGACATTGGTTTTAGCAATAATTTTTGGGGGATTGACACCAAAAGCAAGGCAACAAAAGCAAAAATAAAGTGGGACTGTATTTAACACTGTGTGGTATATTTGAAAGTTGTTAAGAGTAAATCCTGAGTTCTCATCCCAAGGGGAAAAGTTTTTTTTTTTTTTTTAAGATTTTATTTATTTGATGACATATCAGATAAAAGGCTAGTATCCAAAATCTATAAAGAACTCATCAAACTCAACACCCAAAGAATAAATAATCCAATCAAGAAATGGGCAGAAGACATGAACAGACATTTTTCCAAAGAAGACATCCAAATGGCCAACAGACACATGAAAAAGTGCTCAACATTGCTCAGCATCAGGGAAATCCAAATCAAAACCTCAGTGAGATACCACCTCACACCAGTCAGAATGGCTAAAATTAAGTCAGGAAACGACAGATGTTGGTGGGGATGCGGAGAAAGGGAAACCCTCCTACACTGTTGGTGGGAATGCAAGCTGGTGCAACCACTCTGGAAAACAGTATGGAGGTTCCTCAAAAAGTTGAAAATAGAGCTACCATACGATCCAGCAATTGCACTACTGGGTATTTACCCCAAAGATACAAATGTAGGGATCCAAAGGGGTATGTGCACCCCGATGTTTATAGCAGCAATGTCCACAATAGCCAAACTGTGGAAAGAGCCAAGATGTCCATCGACAGATGAATGGATAAAGATGTGGTATATATATATATACAATGGAATATTATGCAGCCATCAAAAGGAATGAGATCTTGCCATTTGCAACGACATGGATGGAACTGGAGGGTGTTATGCTGAGTGAAATATGTCAATCACAGAAAGACATGTATCATATGACCTCACTGATATGAGGAATTCTTAATCTCAGGAAACAAACTGAGGGTTGCTGGAGTGGGGGGTGGGGTGGGACGGATGCGGTGGCTGGGTGATAGACATTGGGGAGGGTATGTGCTATGGTGAGCGCTGTGAATTGTGCAAGACTGTTGAATCACAGATCTGTACCTCTGAAACAAATAATGCAATATATGTTAAGAAAAAAAAGAAGATAGTAGGAGGGGAAGAATGAAGGGGGGTAAATCGGAGGGGGAGATGAACCATGAGAGACGATGGACTCTGAAAAACAAACTGAGAGTTCTAGAGGGGAGGGGGGTGGGAGGATGGGTTAGCCTGGTGATGGGTATTAAAGAGGGCACGTTCTGCATGGAGCATTGGGTGTTACGCACAAACAATGAATCATGGAACACTACATCAAAAACTAATGATTTAATGTATGGTGATTAACATAATAAAAAAATTTTTTTTAAGATTTTATTTATTTATTAGAGAGAGAGAATGAGAGAGAGAGAGCACATGAGAGGGGGGAGGGTCAGAGGGAGAAGCAGACCCCCTGCTGAGCAAGGAGCCCGATATGGGACTCGATCCCGGGACTCCAGGATCATGACCTGAGCCGAAGGCAGTCGCTTAACCAACTGAGCCACCCAGGTGCCCATAATAAAAAATTTTTTTAAAGATTTTATTTATTTGACAGATAGAGACATAGCAAGAGAGGGAACACAAGCAGGGGGAGTGGGAGAGGGAGAAGCAGTCTTCCCGCTGAGCAGGGAGCCCAATGTGAGGCTTGATCCCAGGATCTCAGGACCATGACCTGAGCCGAAGGCAGATGCTTAACAACTGAGCCACCCAGGTGCCCCCAAAAGTTTTCTTTTTTTAAATCTTTTGTATCTATAGGAGATGATAGATGTTAACTAAACTTATTATGGAATTAATTTCACAATATATGTAACTTTATGTCATTATGCTCTATAGCTTAAACTTATACAGTGCTGTGTCAATTATATCTCAATCAAATTTGAAAAAATAAAACATACCTTTAAATGCAAAAAAAAAATCCAAACTTGCATCAAAAGAAAAAAATAAATTTGGTATGCTTATTTCATGGAACACACTACTACAAAGAAAAGTGGTAGTTTATACATTTGTATTAGCTTTCTATTCTTGCCACAAACTTAGTGGCTTAAAACAATACTCATTTATTACTTCACAATATCTGTAGGCTAAAAGTGTTGGCATGGCTTAGCTAGGTCTCTGTTCAAGATTTCACAAGGCAGAAACCAGGCTATGGGCCAGGCTGCATTCTTATCTGGAGGCTCAAATAGTAAAGGATGTACTTCCAATTTTCCTCCAATTGTTGGCAGAATTAATTCGTTACAGCTGTAGAATTCTTGGCAGCTTTTTAAATCAAAGTCAGCTACAGAGAGAGGAAGGGAGAATTAGAGAGAGGCTTTGAATCTCTGATCTCTAGTCCTCTCTGATGGAGCTCACCTGATTATTCAGGCTATCTCCAAGATACACTCCCTTTTGATTAGCTTACGTTCAACTGATTATGGACTTCATATGTGCAAAATCCTTTATATATTTTGCCAACTAATGCACCAAGAGTGATAGCTCCTCACTTCTGCCATTCTCTTGATTAGAAGGAAGTTGTATATCCCACCCACATGCAATTGAAGGAGATTAAACAAAGGCATACAAGAGGGCAGGAATCATAAGGACCATCTCAAAATTCTGACTACACAAGTACTTGCAATAACATGGATGAATTTCACAAACACATTGTTGTAAAAGAAACCAGACATAAAAGAATGCATACTGTATTGGGTTATGTGTAAGAAAAAAAAAATCAAAACCAGGCAAAATTAGTACTAGTTTTGAAAATAAGCACAATTTATCTACTCTGACCCACTGAAGGTATAAAGCTTTGGACCTGGAGCAGCTATTTGAGGAATCCAAAAAATAAATATTTGCAGGTAGACTGATGAAAAACACCAGATTTCAAAGTATCACCAAACAGGCAGCAAATTTATTTTTTTAAAGATTTATTTGAGAAAGAGCAGGAGCAGAGGGAAGTGGTAGAAGGAGAAGCAGGCTCCCCGCTGAGCAGGGATCCCGATGTGGGGCTTGATCCCCGGACCCGGGGATCATAACCTGAGCCAAAGGCAGACAGTTAACCAACTGAGCCACCCAGGTGAACAGGCAGCAGATTTACCAGTTTTTCTCCCTCTGGTATAACCCGGCCTGGACTCCATGCAGTTGAAAATCCAAAAGTAGGTATCAGCAACAACAGAGATTATTCCAGAGGATGCTCTTTGGTCTTGGCACAGGCAGTAGGTAGGCAGTCTCTCAGTGCTCAGTGAGAGAGATAAATACATTTTTTTGTTTTCCACATTTATTTATACTCCAGCCTTGCCTACAGTTTTGCTGCAGATTGTCTTGGATTGCAGTTCTCTCTTATTCCCAAATAAACTCATCTTTGGATGGTAAAATAATAGGCAGTGTCTATTTTTAAGATTAACAACATTAAGCTTTTGATTGCTGAGGCATCTAATTCAAAGACATCCATCTTGGGGCACCGGGGTGGCTCAGTTGGTTAAGTATCTGACTCTTGATTTTGGCCCAGGTCTTGATCCTCAGGATTGCAAAATCAAGACTCCGCCCTGGGCATGGAGCCTGCTTAAGATTCTCTCTCTCTCCCTCTCCATCTGTCACTCCCCCCACCCCCATGCTCTCTCGCTTTCTCTCTCTCAAAAAAAAAAAAAAAAAGACATCCATCTCAAATAAACATATTGCCAGCTGCACAACCGAAGAGTCAGGCTATCCCACCTATGAAGTTCCCCTTTCAGAAAGCCCTGGGTGATCTAGAAAACTGACTTGAGTGACCCTCTTGTTTTGTTTTAAATTCACCAATAAAGAGTGACTCCATGGGGGGAAAAAGTGAATCCATGAAATCCTAGACAACCCCTGCTTGACACCAATAAAGACAGAGTCCCAGGTGTATGCATGCATGCTCATTCTCTCCCTCCCCCTCTCTCCCTGCCCCCACCTTGGTATGTGGCCCTGGGCATGCCTTGTACCATCCAGGACCTTGTTTTTTGTTTTTTCTTTTTGAAAGTTCCCTGATGGTTGTTGCTGAAGTATACCTTGCAATCAATAGGCTGAGACTGACACAAAACAATGCACTCTCAAGTGATAGCACTAGAATACTGAGTGGCACTTAGTAAGATTAAATAAGCTAATATTTTATTTTACTTTACAACTAATATTTTATTTTACTTTATTTTATTTTATTATTTTTTTTAAAGATTTATTTATTTGACAGAGACACAGCGAGAGAGGGAACACAAGCAGGGGGAGTGGGAGAGGGAGAAGCAGGCTTCCCGCTGAGCAGAGAGCCCGATGTGGGGCTCGATCCCAGGATCATGACCTGAGCCGAAGGCAGACGCTTAACGACTGAGCCACCCAGGTGCCCCACAACTAATGATATTTTAAAAGAACACATTTGTATGCAAACATTCCAAATAAAATATTAGCAAAACTAACCTATCTATGACACAAAAGAATAATGCACCATAACCAGGTTTATTCCAGGATTGCAAGAGTGGCTTATATTCAGAAATAGTCTCAACACAATTGATTACTACAGTAGAAAGAAAACTGAACTATTGCAAGGGAAGCTGAAAAAGCATCTGATAAAACTTGGCACTCATTTCTCATTTTAAAAAGTAAATGAGAGAATGCCAATTCCCGGTTTGTTCTGTAAGAACCTGGGAGTGGTCACTCTGTCCCAACAAGGAACAAAAAGCTGAGCAACTGAAAAATCAACAATTATTCTTGACCCAGCAGAGAAATGGATGTTTCAGGGCAAATAACGCCTCTAAAATTGGAGAATGACAAGCTATTACAGAGAATCACAACACTCTAGATAGAAACAAGTGCCCACAAACCTCTGTGGCAACAAGTACCAAGACAGAGATAGATAAATTGCAATTGACAAAGTGATGGAGGCCGGCATGGGCAAGTCTGACATAAAAATTCCAGGGGGACCCAGTCACTGAGAGCCCCCACACATCTGTGGGTTTTACCTGTAGGAGCTCAAACAGGTTCCACCATGAAAACTGGAGAAAAATTCCCTCGAACTTCTGGAAAGGTGGAGGTAAAAGGAACCATTTTGAAAAAACGCCAGAGCATTCTAATCTTCTTAACAAGGTCTGCCCTCAGGAGAAACTATTTAACCAGAGCCTGACCTGCTGGGGATTTATGGGAGCCTAACTCACCTGCAGGAAGGGATATACACAACGCCACCCCAGATAGCCTCCACCTGGGAGCAGAAGGAAAACACCTTCAGCCGACTCTAGCAATCCTATCCCACCAAAGAGGGAAAAAAACAGGAGCCCATGTGAAATTCACAATTCAGAGGTAAAGGGTCACTAAAAGAATGAGATCTGCTCATAGGGTCTGTACAATGCTTCCCTTTCCACCAAACCTTATCATCATCACATAACTCGAGTCTTATTTACAGCAGTTTTATTTACCTAGTTAATTATAACATAATTATATAAAACACACTAGAAGGGAAAAATACATTTGAAGAGATGGTACAAACATCAAAACTAGATTCAGAGATGGCAGGAATGTTGGAATGATCAAATATAAATCAATTGTGACTAAGATGCTATGGTCTCTAATGGATAGGCTAGACAGGATGTGGAAACAGATGGCAGTATTTACAAAATCCACAAATAATAAATTATAAGAAAATATTATGAATTTTTTGACTCTAAATTTGAAATAGAAAAATGCCTGTAAAAACACAACTTGCAGGGCGCCTGGGTGGCTCAGTCGGTTAAGCATCTGCCTTCGGCTCAGGTCATGATCCCAGGGTCCTGGGATCAAGCCCCACATCAGGCTCCCTGCTCAGTGGGGAGCCTGCTTCTCACTCTCCCTCTGCCTACCGCTCTCTCTCTCTCTCTCTGTCAAATAAATAAAATTGTTAAAAAAAAAAAAAAACCACACACACACAACTCGCCTAAACTGACTTAAGATGAAATTGGAAACCTCAGCAGTCCTAAAAACATAAAACTATTTGATGCTTGCTTTAAAATCATTCCAAAAAAGGGAAAACAAAATGCAATAACTAGTGACAACTAATCCAGATGCAAATAATGTAACCAGTGAATTTTTCCTTATATAAAAGTAACCATTCATATCATAGGAAATACTTTTAAACTTTATCAAAGGAGGTGAGGCACCTGGCTGGCTCAGTCAGAAGAGCATGCGACTCTTGATCTTGGGGTCGTGAGTTTGAGCCTCATGTGGGCATAGAGATTACTTAAATAAATAAAAATTTAAGAGAGGAAATACTCCTATCTTCACACAAGAAAACAGGTGAAAATAGAGTAAGAAAAGAATATTACAGGCTAATGTTAATCAAACATACTTATTAAAAATACCTAAACTACCAGTATATATGGCACCTGGGTGGCTCAGTTAAGAGTCTGCCTTTGGCTCAGGTCATGATCCCAGGACCCTGGGATTGAGTCCTGCATCAGGCTCCCTGCTTAGCGGGAAACCTGCTTCTCCCTCTCCCTCTCCCCCTGCTTGTGTTCCCTCTCTCGCTGTGTCTCACTCTGTCAAATAAACAAAATCTTTTAAAAATGATGATAATAATAAACACGAAGATGGGGCCATTCATTGGCCAGGGCACCCAGAGCCAAAATGACTGCCTGAAATTTGGCCAAGTGTAATGTTTCCTGGGGTCCTATTTTTTATTAGCAACATTCTGTTTAAGAGATGGAAAGCAGTTACATCCCACTGTGCCCCATCACATAGCATGGTTAGCGGTGCAATTCATATAGTCCATGAACCCCCATTGCTGTTTACTCAGTGAATCCCAAGGGGTTCCTCAGGTAGCCAAGGGAAGGATGGATGGATTTATTTACCTATTTATGTACTTATTTTCAGCCTTAAGAAAAGGCAAAATTGGGGGCACCTGGGTGGCTTAGTTGGTTAAGCATCCGACTCTTGATTTTGGCTCAAGTCTTAATCTTGGGGTCATGAGATTGAGCCCCGCATCTGCTCCTGCTGGGCATAGAGCCTGCTTAAGATTCTCTCTCCCTCGCCCACTGCCCCTCCCCCCACTCGGGAGCACACATGGACTCTCTCAAAAAAAGGCAAAACTGGGTTATTTAACTTTGAAGCAGTGGAGATGATCACCTCTTTAGTAATAGGGTTATTACGTTTTAATCCTTGGTGACCCTGTTTAACTTACATTGGGCCATATTAATTATTTTAGCAAGGGATTCATAGAGTCCTACTTTATAAAGAACTTGTAAGTGCCAACCTTCATTTAAATTTATTATTTATTGTTGTCATAGATATATCCAAGATGATATATTTTAGGGCAATAGGTTCTAGGAACTTTATTATTTTTTAAAGATTTTATTTATTTGACAGAGAGAGCAAGCACAAGCAGGGAGAGCAGCAGAGAGAGAGGGAGAAACTCACTCCCCACTGAGCAGGGAACCTGAGGGGCTCATTCGCAGGACCCTGGGATCATGACCTGAGTCGAAGGCAGATGCTTAACTGACTGAGCCACCCAGGCACCCCAGGAATATGGGAAATTTAGGTAAGGCTACAGTTAAAGTAAGGCACATGTATTTATCCTCTATTTTATTTTTAATTACTTTTTTTTTTTTTAAGTAGGCTCCATGCCCAGCCTGGAGCCCAATGCGGGGCTTGAACTCATGACCCTGAGATCAAGTGTCATATGCTCAACCAACTGAGCCACCCAGGCACCCCTATTTTTAATTACTTTTTAAAGATTATAGTGGATATCATGTTTAAATTTGATGTGATCCCCAGGTATAACTATATTTGAGACACAGTATTAAGTCTATGAAGCTTTTTTAATTAGTGCATTTTAGTAAATGTTAATGTAGAAGTTATGCTGAAGAGGCACAAAAGCCAATCAATGTCCCTTTTACCTTTTTCTTCCATAACTTTTTTGAGTATACAAATGTTATCACATAGTTGTTATACATGATTATTATGTTTAACTAGTTATAGAAGTTTTTAAGATATGAAATTTTAACATACAAATTTTGGAATTCTAATTGGATCTAATTATGCATCTTTGTTTTCATTATTATATAATTTATTTCAATTCTATATTAAAATATTATGTATGGTTTTTATTTAGCTGTCTTTTATTTTCTCCCCCTGCACTAGGGATTTCTTGTTTTTAAAATCAGTAAGTAATATAAGAGTAGCACTATGGTTTCTATACCTGGCATTTGCTGGGTACCTAAAATTTAAAGTTCTCTTTTTGGGCAGGCTGGGAGTGCTTCCCAAAAAAGCTGCAGCCCTTACTTTTTTTTACGTATTTATTTAGTCTCCTGTCTGACCTCAATTATGTTTCCCTTAAAAAAAAATAGGTATTTACCTGATAAGCTCCTGGTGGCCCCAAGTGGCCCCTCCTATGAGCATCAGCTTTTCTTCCTAGGGTATCCCTATCAACGTTAGAGGGGCTGAGGTTTAAATCCAAGGGAAAAATAATGGCAGAATCCTGATTTTGTGGTAATTTCATTTTCAGGAGGATGCTTTTAGCATGCTGATAGGCAACAGCACTCAAGAATGCCCAAGTATACTGACCAGGGGACTAACAACCTCATATGAGCTGTGAAACCTCCTCAAAGGTCTTAGGGAAGCAAAAACAAAATGTTCCTTCCTTCCTTCCTTTTTTTTTTTTTTTAAAGATTTTATTTATTTATTTGAGACAGAGAATGGGAGAGACAGAGAGCACATGAGAGGGGGGAGGGTCAGAGGGAGCAGACCCCCTGCCGAGCAGGGAGCCCGATGCGGGACTCGATCCAGGGACTCCAGGATCATGACCCGAGCCTAAGGCAGTTGCTTAACCAACTGAGCCACCCAGGCGCCCCTCCTTCCTTCCTTTTTCATTACACACAGATCCCACCAGTCTCCATGGATGGGATCTTCTTTATCCCACTAGGTCAGAGAACAAAGAAGCAAAGGGATTTGCCTTTAAAGCAGCATTTAAATTTTTGGAAGCCAGGATTATCCATAGGATGGACCCCCTCCACCTAACTACTGATGACTGAGAGAGGCCTGTCCAAATTTCAAATCAAATGGGGAAACAATTCCCAAGGAATATTCAATGACAGCTTTCAATGGCCCAGTGGAACACATATATTCACCCCAGACTTATTTGTCCATCAAAGTAGATTTCTCACAAAGAAGGAACAGCACCTGGGACTCAATGCTTGTCTCCTGAGCCCTCCATGGTGGTCCTTGGTGGTGCTCTGATGGTGTTGGCCGCCCAGTGGATCAGTCTCAGCACCCTCACAGTAGTCTTGAGGATAACCATTTTGTGCTTCCCACTTTCGAGGAATCCTTCACTGTGCCTCTTTTAGTATACGCCAATTATCCCTAGATGCTTCCATGATTTCTCATCCAGTAGGACACTTCGTTAATAAAACGTTGATTGGGGACCTCTCATACACCCAATCACAGTTAACTATACAAAGCAAGAATCTGGGGTCAATCTCTTACCACAATTTAGATTGGAAAACCACAGAAGAAGGTGCAGACACTGCATAAGGCAGTAATCGTCAAAGTGCAAGTGCACCAGAACTCGCTGTTTGGTATAGGACAGTTGAGTAAGCCAAGAGCAGTCCAGAGGCATGCCCCCCACCAAAGAGAGTCACCCTGTGCCAACTGATTTGCGCTGGGGTGACCAATTATAAAGGTGACCAGATGATAGCACAGATAGGTTAATGCCACCGAAAGTTTATTACTTACAGCTCCAAGAGAAGGGGGCACACCAGGTAATGCAGGATCAATAGGGAAGCACCAGGTCAGGAGGCAGAAAACAGGAGTGAGGGGAAAGCATAGGTCAGGGCTCTGTTGGGGTTTCTTCAGGAAAGGCAAGGCAGAGCAGGGTAAAGGTAAATACCGTGTAGCTTGAATAATTCCGGTGGGCTCTGAATCACAGTTGTCTGCTACCTAGCCCTAGGTTGATTTAGGGCAGGAGAAATACTGGATTGTTTTGTGAGAGTTAAGATAGAGGAGCTGGTTGGAGTACGGGCTCTGGAGCGGTTGGTTTGCCTATGAGAGGTGAGCTTCCAAAGAAATTAGTTATTTAGCTAGTGCAGGGGCGCCTGGGTGGCTCAGTCAGTTAAGCATCTGCCTTCGGCTCAGGTCATGATCCCAGAGTCCTGGGATCAAGCCCCACATTGGCTCCCTGCTTGGCGGGGAGCCTGCTTCTCCCTCTCCCTCTGCCTGCCACTCCCCCTGCTGGTGCTCTCTTTCTGTCAAATAAATAAATAAAATCTTAAAAAAAAAAAAAAAAGAATTAGCTAGTCCTTTGTCTGGAAGCGGCCGTCCACTGAAAGGCAAGCCAAAAGGGGCACTTACCAGTACATCCAGGAGCTATGGAGGAGGAAGCAGTCCAATGTAATGCACTTTCTCAGGGTGCACTGCTGGCAGTTACCACCAGTTCTCTGCACTTCACAGGGCCCTCCACCCAACCCAGCCCGATAAAGCATGCAGACTGGGGTACAAGGCCAAGCAAGTTCATGTCCTATTTTGGATTCGTGTGTGATGTAGTGGCCGCCAATACCCAGTTCCTAAGGGTGCAACCTATGGCAAGCCTGTCCGTCATGGTGTTAACCAGCTAAAGTTGCCCAACAACTTCAGTCAGTTGCAGAGGAGCGAGCTGGATGCCACTGGGGCTCTGAGAGTCTTGAATTCTTACTGGGTTGGTGAAGATTCCACATACAAATTCTTTGAGGTTATCCTCATTGATCCATTCCATAAAGCTATCAGAAGAAATCCTGACACCAGTGGATCACTAAACCAGTCCCCAAGCACAGGGAAACGGGAGGGCTGACATCTGCAGGCTGCAAGAGCCACGGCCTTGGGAAGGGTCAGAAGTTCCACCACATTATTAGTGTTTCTCACCAGGCAGGATGGAGAGGACACAATATTCTCCAGCCCCACTGCTACTGCTAATATAAGTAATGTTTGTAAAATTCTTACCTATTAAACAATTTAGGTAAAAAAAAAAAAAAAAAAAAAAGCTAGTCCTGGAGGGGCAGTCTCTCCAGGCAGCAAGACCCCAAAGATGTTAAAGCAATATAATACGCAAAATTAAAAGCATGATTAATACAATGGTTAAGCCAATGTCCAAACACAATGGTTTCCTCTTGGATGGAAGGTGATTCAAGATGGAAAAGATTCACATGGGTAAGGTAATCTTCCATTTCCTTATCTGGAAGGTAGATACCTATGGACACACTATTTTGTAGTTTATTAGCAGCACTTATGATTTTCACACTATATTCTATATGTATGCTAGAATTATAAAATTTAAGAATGGGAAAAAAAGGGATGCCTGGGTGGCTCATTCGATTAAGCATCTGACTTCGGCTCAGATCATGATCTCAGGTCCTGGGACCAAGCCCCGTGTTGGGCTCTGCACTCAGCAAGGAGTCTGCTTGTCCCTCTCCCTCTTCTTCTTCCTCTCCCCCACTCGTGCTCGCTCTCTATTTAACAGAATGGTGGGGAAATAAAAGTATTAAAATAATGTAGT
Organism: Mirounga leonina; assembly: GCF_011800145.1. Lineage (NCBI taxonomy): Eukaryota > Metazoa > Chordata > Mammalia > Carnivora > Phocidae > Mirounga > Mirounga leonina. Next base: position 52,013,543 of record NW_023270855.1, on the reverse strand, counting down.
AGAGGTGGGGTGCCTGGCTGGCTCAGTCAGGAAAGCATGCAACTCTTGATCTTAGGACCTTGAGTTTGAGCCCCACATTGGGGAGTTTACTTTTTTTTAAGTAAGTAGAAGGAGGGGGTCGCCTCGGTGGCTCAGAAGTTAAGCATCTGCCTTCAGCTCAGGTCATGATCTCAGGGTCCTGGGATGGAGCCCTGCATCGGGCTTTCTGCTCAGCGGGGAGTCTGCTTCTCCCTCTCAATCTCCCTCTGTGCTCTCTCTCAAATAAAATCTTTAAAAAAAGGAGGAGGAGGAGGTAAAGCAGAAGAGTCAGAGAGATGGTAGTATGAGATGGACTGACATTGCTGGCCTTCAAGAAGGAAAAAAGATCCAGGAAAAAAAAGGAGAGAAGGGCATCTAGAAGCTGGAAAAAGGAAACAGATTCACCCCTAGAGCCTCCAGGGAGGAATACAGTCCTATTAATATCTTGATTTTAGTTCACTGAAACCCTTTTCAGAGTTCTGAACTCCAAAACTGTAAGGTAGTAAAATTTTAGTTGTCTTATGGCATTGTTTGGTAGTTTGTTATAGCAGCAATAGTAAACTAATAACACAGTGTAAAGCTAGAATATTAAGGTACAGATTGTGAGGTCAAAGAGAAGTATCTATATTTAGGATAGAATGGATAGGGTAGAATAGGATGGACAATGTATATACTAATTTCTCAGAAATCTATTGCAAAAAGACCTTGGCACATGCTGTTCTATAAAGCCAGCTTTTGAAAAAGGTCCTCAGTGACTTTTATGGTTAAATCCCATCCTAGTTCAACTCACCCAAATCAGCATTTGGTATAGTGGATCAGTCACTGCTCCTTGCCTTGGATTCATGGACACCAATCTTAATTCTATTGCTATTTCATGGGCCACTACTTCTCAATTCATTCAGTACTTCCTCCCATGACTCCAACTGCCAAAGTTGACTCCCAGGGCTTGCCAATCCTCAGCTGAAATTATCTAATTGAATGGTTTTAAGTGCCATCTATACACTGATGAATCTGAAATATAAGTGCTCAGCCTGATAAGCTTTTTTCAGGTACCAAGAAGTCTACACATAAGCAGTGCAATGGCTGGTGCAATACTACAAGCAGAAAACATCTCTGTGTTTTTCAGCTATACCTTATCTGTCTGTAGCTTTTGTCCTCATAGTACACAATGTATCATCTGAACTATAGGAATGTACCTGACTTCCACGAAGGAAGGAGAAAGAATGAAGAGCAATCCTTGAAGAGAAAAAGCCACTGGAGACTGTCCCCTTTTTAAAAGCTTTCCCAGAATGCACACTGATGTCTTCTGCCTACTTCTTATTAGCCAGGATTATGAAATAGTCTTCCTATAAACCCAAGGAAACCTGAGAAGTAGGAATGATTTTTTTTAAAACTATGTGCCTGGAGATAATCTGGATTCTATTTATAAGGGACAAGGAATATCGTGATGACTAAATACTACTTGCCATAGAAAGCAAGAATTGTCCTATATCAAATAATATGAAGAGCCCCATTTTATGACCCACTTGCAAATAAACTAGAAAGCAGTACCTAAAAATACGATAAAATGCTCTTACATTGCGAGGGCACATGGGTGGCTCAGTCAGTTGAGTGTTCAACTCCCGGTTTCAGCTCAGGTCATGATCTCATAGGTCATGAAATTGAGCTCTGTGTAGGGCTCTGCACTCAGCAGGGAGTCTGCTTGAAAGATTCTCTCCCTCTGTCCCTCCCCCAGCTCACGCGCACGCTCTTTCAAAATAAACAAATATATTTTTTTAAATGCTCTTAGAGGGGCGCCTGGGTGGCTCAGTCAGTTAAGTGTCTGCCTTTGGCTCAGATCATGATCCCAGGGTCCTGGGACCGATCCCCACATTGGGCTCCCTGCTCCACGGGGAGCCTACTTCTCCCTCTCCCTGCTGCTTCCCCTGCTCTGTCAAATAAATAAAATCTTTTTAAAAATGCTCTTACATTGCCAAATAAAGTTCCAAATATCTCATATAATTTAATGAAGACATATATATGGGGAAGTCCTTAGATGTGAACCATAATGAAAACACCATTATATGAAATGAGTATAATATTGAAAAAAATTTTACTTAGAGTATCTTTTTTTTTTTTTTAAGATTTTATTTATTTACTTGAGAGAGAGAGCACGAGCAGGGGGAAGAGACAGAGGGAGAGGGAGAAACAGACTCCCCGGTGAGCAGGGAGCCCGATGCAGGACTTGATCCCAAGACCCTGAGATCATGACCTGAGCCGAAGGCAGACGCTTAACCGACTGGGCAACCCAGGCGTCCCTAGAGTATCTTTAAAAGCAACTAAAACTTTGTAATACAAAACCACCACAAAAAATAAAGGTGCTAGCTGCTTTCCTTGAGAAGGAAACACACAGAAAGGCAACTGTATTTATGTCATTTATTTCAATATGACCTCCAGGAAGAATTCTCTTGTGTACAGTAAGTGAAGAGCAATACCTGAAAGCTTCCCCAAATTCCTCTCATTCATACTTCATTCTTTCAGTGAGTATTTTGTGTCTCTTAAGGGATGTGTATTTACCAAAAATCATACCCACATTTTTACATTCATTCAGCTTCTTTCCAGGGTGGGTTTTCACATGTAGAGTAAGATGTATAAGATGGATACACCATTTCCCATGTACCCTACAACCACTATTTCTCTCCAGTGTGGATTATTTTTACTAAAGGTCAAAAGCCAAAAAATAAACACATACACACATACACACATAAAGGCATACCCATTATTTCTAATATTCATAACATTTTCTGCCTCTGTGAGATTACCAAAGAATGTTAACATACGGGGCTGTTTTCCCACGTATCTTACCATCATAAGGTTCTCTTCACTGTGTGTTGTGACTTACCCATTAACACTTGAACAATTTTCAACATTTCTTACATTCATGAGTCTCCTTGCATATGAAGCAATCAAGAATTTCTAAAAGCTTTCCCGAAGCTTTCCCACAGAAATCTCTCCACTGTTTTTTTAAATGCTGAGTTCTTAAAAGATATAAGAAACAACTGTAGGTCTTCCTGGATCCTTGACATTTGTAGGGTTTTATACCAGTATGAAGTCTCATGTGGATATTAAGGCCTTGGCACAAAGGTTTTACCACATTCCTTACATACAAATGATCTATCCCTAGTATGAGTTATCACGTGCTATGAAAGCATGTGGTCATATTTTAAGGCTGTATCTCATTCTTACCTTCACATCACTTTTACAGTAGTTTCTTATTTATCTGTAAGTAATCTCTATGCCCAAAGTGGGGCTCAAACTCACAACCCTGAGATCAGAGTCACCTGCTCTACCAACTGAGCCAGGCACCCCTGACTTTCACAGTAATTTTAGATATGTAAAATTAATGTTTAGAGCAGTAACAAAAAGGCTCTCCCACATACCTTATAACTGGAAGATTCTCTCAAGTGTGAGTTCTTACACATTTTGTAAAGTAGGAACAACTACTGTCCTCCCATATACCTTATATGAATGGGAATTCTGCCTCAGAAAGTTCCTATCATGTAAGGATGAAAAATGAGTAAAGATTTCTCACACATTCTTTACTTTCATAAGGTACTTTATCCAGATGAGTTTAGATGTGAATACTAAAGTCTGAAGAACATTTACAGGTTTTTTCACATGCCTTAGTTCTTAAATGTTTAGCAAGTGCCGAAGATTGAGCAAAGGTTTTCCCACATTCCTTACATTCATATGGTTTCTCTCCAGTGTGAGTTCGCATGTGAATATTAAGGCATGTGGAGTATCTAAAGGCTTTCTCGCATTCTTTACATTTGTAGGGCTTTTCTCCAGTATGCGTTCGCATGTGCATATTAAGATTTGTAGAACGAGCAAAAGCTTTCCCACATTCTTTACACGCATAGGCCTTCTCTCCAGTGTGAGTTCTTAAATGTGTGGTAAGGCCTGAAGACTGAGTGAAAGCTTTCCCACATTGCTTGCATTCATATGGCTTCTCTCCAGTGTGTGTCCTTACATGCTGATTGAGCATTGAAGAATTATTAAAGGCTTTCCCACATTCCTTACATACATAGGGTTTCTCTCCAGTGTGTGTTCGCACGTGTAAGACAAGTCCTGAGGAACGAGTGAACGTTTTCCCACACTCCTTACATAAATATGGCTTTTCTCCACTGTGAATTCTTACATGTTTTGTAAGGTATGAAGAGTGAATAAAAGCTTTTCCACATTCCTTACATTCATATGGTTTTTCTCCAGTGTGAATTCGCATGTGTAAAATAAGTCCTGTAGATCGAGTAAAGGCTTTCCCACATTCCATGCATACATACGGCTTTTTTCCACTGTGAATTCGTCTATGATCTGTAAGGTATGAGGAATGAGGGAAGGCTTTCCCACATTCTTTACATTCATATGGTTTTTCTCCAGTGTGGTGTCTCATATGTATCTTAAGGGATGACTGATCAACAGAAGTTCTCTGACAGTCTTTGCATTCACATACTTTCCCTTGTGTCTGAGTTTTCTTGTGCCCAGTAAGATTTGAAAGCTGACAAAAGGCTTTATCATGTTGAACACTCTCAGAAGTTTTCTCCCCAACAGGGATTTCCTTGAGCAAAGTACAAATAAAGTTCTTTTTAAAGGCTTTCCCATTCTGATTACCCTTAGAAGTTTTCTGTCTACTGTGAGTCATAAATAAGTGCCCACTAAATGCTCTTCCATACAGGTGAGAGCCATATCGCTTCCCTCCAGCATTGCTTCTCTCCTGTTGATTAAGGTTTAAGTAATAACTAAAGACTTTTCCACATGCACTATAACAGAATTTCTCCCTCATCACAACTTTTATGCATTGGAAACATCATCATAATTGAAGTGTTTTTTCCATTTCCATTTAAGTGTACAGAGTTCCTGCCCTGTTTTTGAGTTGTTTTAAGTTGAACAGACTCTGAGGCTAGGGCCCTGAATTATATTCTACTTTCACAGAGTATCTTCTGGTAATTATTCATACTAAATCATTTAAAACCTAAATTATTCTGACTAAATCCCAGTGCATCAAAAACTGGACATCTGAGTTATATTTATGTGGATCTCTGAGGAGAAACGGGTTTGAAGTAGGTTTAGAGTGCTCCTCAAATTCTTGATATTCAAAGAATCTCTTCACAGATTGTGCTTTCTTTGGGTAAGTGACATTTATTTCATATAATTCACATGGATTTTGTACTTCTGGTCCAGGTGTGGAAGAAAGGAATTACTTTTGGAGATCTTACCAACTGTATTCCATTTGATGTTTTTTCCGAAGAAATATCTTGAAGGGATGTGGAACCTTTGGTTTTGAGCTGCAAATCCAATTCTGAAAAAAAGTGGAAAAATTTAGTTTTGGAGAAAAATCCTGGGATAAAATTGTTTAAAAGCATATGGCACAGAGAATGACACCACAAAATATGGTAAAGTAGGGAACTCCAGGACTCCTTCCCATCAGAAAACAACAAACAAGCTTACAAAAACTATCAAAATCAACTATTACAGAACTTTAGAACCTAGTCAAAAACTTACAACCACCAAGGGAACACTTATGGAAGAAAGAAGCAACTATAGTTCACCAAGAGAGTGCTGAGGCATTTTAATTACCCACCTACCATCCCCCCTCTCCAGATCACCGGCAGCCATGTAGACAACAGGATGCATCCCTGAGCAAGTTACAAGTGCTGAAAGGAGCACTATGGACTTTGCTGAAGAACTGCCATTGTGTTTCCATCTGTCTGGCAGCTTCCTCGAGTATCACCGCTGCAAGCATGTGCCTTTATCTCACCCAACTCAGAGAGTTCCCAGGAGCAAGGCAGCATCTCAGACAACTACTGATGAAAGTGTCTAAAGGCAAAGTGTTGCCCACAGCAGTCCAAGGAAAGGAAAAGCCTTTGGGACAAATGAAAGACAGCCTGAAAAGCCTTAGAAGGAACAGACTGGGAATGCTGATATGTGCGTAAATAAAAGCTCGAGTGTTTACCAGGGAATCAAGAAGTCCACAAGCACACTGGGGGCTGGATGCATGCTGAGAAAGGCCGGAGAGGACTCAAAACTTTCACCTCTGGCTGACCTTCAGCCAGGAATGGAAGGCTAAGGAAGAGTTGTAGATGGTCTAGCTAAACACTGAAGGAGTGGCCCAACACACAGCCAATCAACAAAAACTAAAAGAATATTTTAGTTTTCTTTTCTTGGCTCCAGTATTTAAGGAATTTCTGTCACTCTAAGGTGACCACTAAACTAATAGAACACAGATTTCAGGGAGTGCACTAAAAAGAAGGCAGAATATACAAAAACAATTTATAAAAGCCACTAAACAAACACCACCAATACACAACAAGCAGCAACAACAAACCCAGGGATGGGGTGAAGCAGATTTTCAAATTGCCACATTATGGTATCTAAAATTTACATTTCCAACTAAAACATGAGGTATGCAAAGGAACAATAAAGAAATTAATACAAATTGTTCCTGAAGGCCAAAGCATTGGACTTACTAATAAGTTTAAATCAATCTGTTTCAACACACCCAAAAAGCTAACAGAAACCATAGACAAAGAATTAAAGGAAACTAGAAGAATTATGTTTCACTTAAGAGATTGTCAGATAAGAGACAGAAATTACAAAAAAGAATCAAATAAATTCTGGAGCCAAGGGGCAGCTGGGTGGCCCAGGTCATGATCCCAGGGTCCTAGGATCAAGCCCCGCATCAGGCTCCCTGCTCAGCGGGGAGCCTGCTTCTCCCTCTCCCCCTGCCACTCCCCGTGCTTTTGCTCTCTCTCTGTCAAATAAATAAATAAAATCTTTTTTAAAAAATTCTGGAGCCAAAAAGTACAATATCAGAAATGTGTAGTACAGGCAAAAGGACAGACATGTACATGAATAGAAGAGAGAATCCAGAAAAAAACCCATACATCTAGAATCAATATATTCTCAACAAGCGTGCCATGACCATCCAATGGGGGAAAGAACGGTCTCTTCAACACACAGTGCTAGGATAACTGGATATTTCTATGCAGAAGAATCAAATGGGACCTCTACTTCACACCACATACACAAATTCACTCAAAACGGATCAAAAACCCAGTGTAAAGGCTAAACCTATAAAAACTCTTAGAAGAAAACAAGGGTGTAAGCCTTCAGAACATTGGATTTGACAGTGTCCAATCTATCTATTCTTAGATATGACATCAAAAGCACCAAAGAAAACAAAGATAAACTGGACCCCACTGCAATTAAAAATATACATCAAAGAACACTATCAAAAAAGCAAAAGGATAACCCCAAAAATGGGAGAAAATATTTGCAAATCATCCATGTGATACGGGTCCACTATTAGAGTACAGAAAGAACGCCCATGCTTCAACAACAACAAAACAAACAACCCAATGTAAAAAATGGGCAAAGAACTTGAATCAGCATTTCTCCAAAGACATGGAAATGGTCAACAAGCACACAAAAGATGTCCAACATCATTTGTTTTAGGGAAATGCAAATCAAAACCACAGTAAAATACCACTTCATACCTGCTAGGATGTTACTATTAAAAAGAAGAAAAAAAAAAAAAAGAAGAAAAAGAAAGGGGGGAGGGAGAAAGGAAGAAAGAAGTGATGGCAAGGATGTGGAGTAACTTCTAGACTGCTAGAGGGAATATAATATGGTACAGCTTCTGTGTAAAATAGTTTGGTAATCCTTAACGAGTTAAACATAAAATGACCATATGCCCTCACAATTCTATTTCTAGGTAATAAGTTATAGTCATGAAACTGAATTTTGTATGATTCTATTTGATATGTACAGAATAGGCAAACCTGTAGATTAGAAAGTAGATTAGTGGTAGGGAGGCTGACTGCTTAATGGTTACAGGGTTTCCTTTTCAAGTATGAAAATATTTTGGAACTAAAAAGAGGTGATGGTTGCACAACACTGAATGTACTCAATACCAATGAATCATACCCACTAAAATGGTTAATTTTTGTGTATTTTATCTCTAAAAAAAAACATATGGCACATACTTATGTCTAAATATGCATGAAACAAGACAAAAGGTTGAAACAAAAGGGAAATTGGACTACACAGAGTTTGGCTTGTTAGGAGTGTGGCAATGATAAAGGGTATGGTGTCGAAATTGTAGGCAATGTACAAAGCTTAATACTCTGGAAAACTAAGGCTGACCATAAACAAAAAGACACTGACAGAATCAGGAAAACAAGATAGAAAGTACTGTAAAATGAGCTATCCGCCAGTAATGAAATTTTCAATGGAGTCAGACAGATCTTTCTGGGAGAACAGGAAAGGCTGAGATCAATGGAAATTTAAAGGTAAAGAGAGTTGAAGGTTCCTAAGCAAACTCAGAAACCGAATGACTTTGGCCTTCTCAGAAAAAGAGTATACCTTTGAAAGTCTGCCAAGTGGCATTTCCAAATGTACGGCACCTTTCCCAGGCATGAACTTACCCTGCAGAATTCCTCTCCCTCCTGTCCTCAGCTCTTCTGCTCCTCCCATTGAAGAGTTGAGATCAGGTTTGCATGATTCGTATCCTGCTTACAGGAAAAATACATGAAGTGGACCTTGCAAGACATGAAACGCGGCTCTTTGGATAGGAACCAACACTTTAGCTTCAGGGTTTCTGTAGACAGTGAAGTCTCACTTTACAAACAGCAAAATAATCACACGAAATTTTAAATCGATGCAATAAAACTATTCTAAAAGGAACAAAAATTTAAGTACATTCTTTCTGTGTCCTCAAATGACTAGAGAGCTCTAAGACCTGAAAATCATGTCCAGCCTCTACACACACTTAAAATCCTAAGGTTTTCAGTCCCTAAAAGTAATAAAGTCATTTATTTAGACAGATCTTCATTTTCACAGGGAATCCTCTAGATAGTAAGGCCCCTGAGGCCAGGGATTATGTCTGTCTTGTTTACCACACTATTCCCATTTGACAGCAAAGATACTTAAGAAACATTCATTTCATAACATTCATAACATTCATGAAGAAATGATTTCAGCCTTACCTAGTATAATGAGATTCTGGTAGTTCTCCAGCATCACATCTCTGTAGAGATCTCTCTGTGTTTGATCCAACAAAGTCCACTCCTCCTGGGTAAAGTTCACAGCCACATCCTCGAAGGTCACTAAGTGCTAAACCATCAAATACATGCTGGCTTCAGTTAACCACCATCTTCTTTGAGATTCTCAGGAAGATGCATGAGGGACTGAGGAAGGTAGACCAGAAGCCTATAGTACTCCTGGGCCCAGACCTCTTCTCCTCTCTAGCTACAGATGCTGCCTGGTGATCACAGCCAGTCACATGGACTTACCAGCATTACTGACATGTGACTACATTTATGTTATCACAACTTGACTGTGGGCTATTTGTGCTTTATTCCTCCTCTATTTATAGGCTGTAGTTAGCACTGAACACAATGCAAACACTGTAAAATCTTCTAACAGGTGAATTATTTCCACAGTAACACACACATTCCATGAGATTAGATACCTTCATATCATTCCTCGGTATCTATCATACCACTCAACAAAACGATAAGCCAACAAGCATGACTGAGGATCAGAAAGAATTAATTAATATTGAGATAAAAGAATCATATAATCTTGAGGATTAGTGTAATCCCTATATATTCTGAGATGGCATGAGTCCTGGAGAAATTGACCTGAGACTCACTCCTAAGCAGAGTCATTAATTGCTATAAGAAGCCTGGGGACATTACAAGGAGAAATGACTACCCAACAAATAAGCCTGACATTCTGCAGAAAGGTCAACTTTCCACTTACCTGAGAAGAATTCATCAGTAACCCAGCCACCATCCTTGCCTCCTCAATTTTCCCCTCATGAAGACAGTAAGGGTCCCAAGAAAGATGACCTCAGAGAGAAGAATGCCATGAACTCTGAAGCCAATCCAATAATCACATGCCTTAAGCTATTCCACACCATGCACAGAACATACCATAAACACACTAATTCCATAAACTGGCAAAGTGCTCTGAGTTACCTGTAGCAAGAAAATGGTTTTCTGGATCTTGCTACCCATGAGGAACAGGTTAAATATTCCAATTAGAGTTACACAAATTACAGTACAGAGAGCAGAGCTATTTGACACAACAGAATTCATGAACATGTTACCCCCTCAAAAAGCACACACACCTTCCTGCCTCCCAAATCCCAGGAACCTGACTTGTACATGCTCTGCTCATTTCAGTTGCTCTTATATGGTCTACTGCATGATCACTCAGCCCCTGAGCACTGAGCACTGGGTCTGCCATTTGTGATGGAACTATATGAAAAGAAGCATCAACAAGGACTCACCACACACCTGATTCACATCAAGGGCTGCCATCTTGTGAATCTGATAGTGAGAATTTCCAAAATATTCCATTTCTTGCTCAGAAGACTACTTCAGAGAAGCTTTTGAGTTTAAATTAAGAGGTTGATCTCAATTTCTCTTTGACTACTGGAGTGTCTGGGTAACCAGTTCACAATATCCATCATTAAGCAATAGACATTTTTTCTCAATCATCAAACATCACTCTTTAGCCATCTCTGTGCAGACAAAACATGTGACAGCCATTAAAAACTGTTGAATATCCTACCATGCAAATATTAATACCAACCTCTATTTACTGAGCACTGTTAGTAGCTCTACAAATATAAACTCCTTTAGTTGCCCTAACAACCCTCCAAATTGGGTATTAATAACTGTCATTTAATAACTGAGAAAATGTAGGTTCACACAGTATTAATAACTGTCTCAAATCACCCGTTAGGAAAGGTAAGCCAGGCAGACACATGCTGGTATGGCAAAAGCCTTATCTCCTGTGGTAGGAGATTGTTATTCCTCAGATGACCAGAATTCAGTCCACATCCTCTGCTAGGCATAATAGCAATGAGAAATACAAAAGATTTTATGAAATGAGAAGTCCTTCTGAGCACCCCCTGCTGGAACTTGGTTGGATTTAGAACCTTTGCCTCCTTCTGTCTCTTACTCCTTCATTCAGTCAGCAAATATTTACTAAGGGCCTTCCTTCTGCCAGGCCAGGTACTGGGCAAAGAGGAGGGAACAGTTCTTAGGGATCTCACAGTTCAATCGGGCAATGCCGGTAATAAACAGATAATTATCAGTTGGTAATGAGCAGTATAGTTGAAGAATCAATCCCATTAAAGTATAAGGAGTACTGCACATATACAAATATATTCCTGATACAGAAATAAGGCTAGTTAAAGGTAGGATAAAGACAGAATAGGGAAATAATCACTTCAGAGGACTGTGATAATTTATACCTCACTTAAAAAGTGTCCAAAGTTTGACCCAAAGACATCCAAACTTGAAATACCATAATTTTACAAAAACTCAAAATACACTTATGTTAGCCACTCCAACAGCTTCTGAATCATGTCATTGGGTTTTTTGTTTTTTAAAAAAGATATTATTTATTTATTTGTCAAAGAGAAAGAGAGCACAAGCAGGAGGGGTGGCAGGCAGAGAGAGAAGGGGCTCCCTGCGAGCAAGGAGCCCAATTCGGGACTTAATCCCAGGACCCCTGGATCATGACCTGAGCTGAAGGCAGAGGCTTAACCGACTGAGCAACCCAGGTGTCCCAGGTTTTTTTTTTTTTTATGTTGAAACTGAAGGCTTTCCATATTATCTCACAGTTAACCACAAAGACTAGTATACAAATATATCATGCATCTTTTCACCTTTTCTTATTATTACTTTTTTCCATCATTAGTTTTATTTTTATTCATTCAGTACATTTTCTTCTACTTCTGTATTTCTTGCTCAACCTTATGAAGTAGAATGCTTAGATCCATTTCTCGAACTTCTTTTATTAAATTACAGCATACTTACAACTAAGGGAGGCAATCATGAATAAAAATCTCAGTGAGGAATTAAGAAATGAACAGCCCCTTATAACCATCATTCAGGTTGAGAAATAGTAATATATCCAAATCCAGCATCTCAGACATATTCCTTGTCTCTTTTCCAAATCACTCACTCCATGCCTCCCAACTGCAACCACTATCCTGACACTTTAGAGTGTTCTGCCTGTTTTCGAATTTTAAAGAGTATCAAACAGCATGCATTCTTTTATGTCTGGCTTCTTTCATTAGACATTATGTGTGTGACGTTCATCCAAGTTGCATCTGTGCTCCTTCCTTTTACTAAAGAGTATGCCACAAAAAATATATGCCACAATTCATCCACCTGTCCCTTGATCCACTTCGGGTTATTTCCAATTTAGGGATATTTCAAATAATGATGTTACAAATAAGGATGCCTGGGTGGCTCAGTCAGTTAAGCGTCCACCTTTGGCTCAGGTCAGGATCCCAGGGTCCTGGGATTGATCCCCGCATCAGGCTCCTTGCTCAGCGGGAAGCCTGCTTCTCCCTCTGCTTGCTGCTCCCCCTGCTTGTGCTCGCTCTCTGTCTCCCTGATAAATAAATAAAATCTTCAAAAAAAGGAAAAAAAATGATGTTACAAATACTGTTCATGTTCAATTGGTGGACATGTGTGTGTGTTACTGGTGTGTAAGGTAGTCGATACACTTTAAAACACTTGGCACTGTCGCTTTTTTTTTTTTTAAGATTTTATTTATTTATTTGACAGAGAGACAGTGAGAGAGGGAACACAAGCAGGGGGAGTGGGAGAGGGAGAAGCAGGCGTCCCGCCCAGGTGTCCCTCTTTTCTTTTTTTAAAGATTTATTTGAGAGAGAGCGTGTGCATGCTCCTGAGTGGGGGAGGGCAGAGGTCGGGGGGAGAATCTCCAGCAGACTCCCTGCTGAACACAGAGCTGACACACGACTCCATCCCATGACCCTGAGATCATGACCTGAGCCGACATCAAGAGTCAGATGCTTTTTTTTTTTTTTTTTTAAAGATTTTATTTATTTATTTGACAGAGAGACAGCGAGAGAGGGAACACAAGCAGGGGGAGTGGGGGGAGGGAGAAGTAGGCTTCCCGCCAAACAGGGAGCCCGACGTGGGGCTCGATCTCAGGACCCTGGGATCATGACCTGAGCAGAAGGCAGACGCTTAGCGATGAGCCACCCAGGCGCCCCGGCACTGTCACTCTTTTTAGTTTTACTTTTAGACATTTAGTGTGCGCAGTAGTATACACTGTGGTTTTTATTTCCAAATCTCTGGTTGCTAGTGAAGCACTTTTTCATATATTTGTTGTCCATTTGCATGTTTTCTTTTATTGAAGAGCCTATCCAAACCTCTTGTTCATTTTTCACTTTGGGTATTAATTTGTAGGAGTTATTACATAACTCCTTTGTTGTTACATGTGAGGCAAGGAACCAAGTACTAAAGGTCGAATATCATGCCTGCAAATTATTTTTTTTTAAAGATTTTATTTATTTATTTGAGAGAGAGAGAATGAGAGAGAGAGAGAGCTTGAGAGGGGTAGGGCCAGAGGGAGAAGCAGACTCCCCGCTGAGCAGGGAGCCTGACGCGGGACTCGATCGCGGGACTCGATCCCGGGACTCGATCCCGGGACTCGAGGATCATGACCTGAGCCGAAGGCAGTCGCTTAACCAACTGAGCCACCCAGGCGCCCCTCATGCCTGCAAATTATTTTAATCTCCTTACCTTCAAAAGAGCTTATCATAAACATTTAACTATACACATGGAGAGTTGCAGAAAGAGGTCCACTAGGCATGCAGAATACTAACAAATGGTCAATGTGCAACAAGGTAACCTGAATAATACATCCACCTTCATTAACGGTGCCCACAGCCAGAGCAGTTCCGTCCAGTGCTCACCAGAACGCCCGCAATCGCCGGGTCACTGAGAAGAGGGTCCCGCGGCCGTTTTCCACCACTGCGTACACGTTTCTCCCCTGGAGAAAGGGCACAGTGTTTGTCGTGGCAGCTTTTGAAGAGAGGCGCACACCGGACGGAGAAAAGGCCCTGCCTCCACCGGGCACCCCGAGCCATGGCCACGACCCCCACCCGCGCTGGCGGAGCCGACAGAGGCTCTCGGAGGGACCGGGGCGGCCGCAGTCCCTCGGGCGCGCTCTACCGGCGGGGAGGAAGCGCCGCGATTCCCAACCAGCCCAGGAAGTTCGAAACCCCCGGCGCTGAGCGCCCCGCAAGAGGCCAACGGAGTGGAAAACTTACCTCCCACGCAGGGCGGAGCGGGAAGTGAGATGGTATCCGCCGAGCACTTCCGCTTCCGGTTTCAGACACGAGGTCAGCGTAAGGGGCGGGGCCTCAGGAGCATCCGGGTCGGAGTACGGGTGGCGGCCTCTCCTTTCAGACGCCGGGGGAGGCGGTGGGACCTGGAACCAGAGCGGGCTGTCCACAGCGGCCGGGCCGGAGAGCCGAGAGGAGCGCAGGGGACCGAGTTGGAAGAGGCACAGACGCGGTGGGCGGGGTTTGCCTCCGGGTTCTGGGCCAAGGAAGCTCACCAAGTGCCTTTCTACAAGTCTTTCTCCATGTTGGTTCAGCTCCACGTCCGCTATGCATATTTATAAAGATAATCTTGCTGGTCCACAAAAGGAACTCCTAGCTCATTCAGTCCTCTTTTTAGACCTTTAGTCTTGTTTGACATAGAATTCTCATAGCACATAATTAACACGTTTAAAATGTACCGTACAGTGGCTTTTAGTATAGTCGGAGCGGTGTATCCATCACCACAATCAATTTTGGTACATTTTCATAATCACAAAAGGAAACCCAGTACCCTCTTAGCAATAATACCCACCTCACCCCAAGCCCAAGGCAACAACGAATCTACTTTTTGTCTCCAGGAATTTGCCTATTCTCACATTTCATGTAAACAAAATATTACAATATGCGGTCTTCTTTGTCTGGCTTCTTTGATTTATATAACGTTTTCAAGGTCACCCATGTTGTAGCATGTACCAGTACTTCATTTCTTTCTCTTACTAAATAATATTCCACTGTATGGGTGTGCCACAATTTATCCATTCATTAGTTGATGGACATTGGGTTACTTCCCCTTTTTTGATTATTATAAATAATATGGGATGTTTTTTGAACAGCGATCAGAGGAAAATTCATATTCTTAAACGTTTATATCCTGAAAAATGAGACAATAATATATATCAAGCTAAAAGAACAGACAGAAAGCCTAGAAATAGAATATCATTGCAAACCAACATAGAAAGTCATATAGGAACTTAACACTACAAAAGAGCATCAAGCCCAGATGGATTGGTTTTTGGCTGAGTGGGGGTGGTAACAGCTTTATTGAAACATAATTCACATACAATTCACCCATTTAAAGTATACATTCATTCAGGGGCGCCTGGGTGGCTCAGTCGTTAAGCATCTGCCTTCAGCTCAGGTCATGATCCCAGGGTCCTGGGATCGAGTCCCACATCGGGCTCCCTGCTCGGCGGGAAGCCTGCTTCTCCCTCTCCCACTCCCCCTGCTTGTGTTCCTGCTCTCACTATATCTCTCTCTGTCAAATAAATAAATAAAATCTTAAAAAAAAAAAAAAAGTATACATTCATTCAGTGGTTATTATACTCACAGAGTTGTGAAACCATTACCACAGTTTTAGAACAATTTCACCACCCCCAACACCCCATCCCATCCCCAACCTTAAGCTGCTACTAATCTATTTACTGTCTCTATAGATTTGCCTATTCTGACAATTTCATATAAGTTTTGAAAAATACTGTGTGGTCTTTTGTGACTGATTTCCTTTCACATAGCGTAAACTTTTCAAGGTTAATCTATTTTGTAGTATTTATCAGTATTTTATTCTTTTTTTATTATTTATTTAAGTAATCTACACCCAATGTGGGGCTCAACTCATGACTCTGAGATCAAGAGTTGCATGCTCTTCTGACTGAGCCAGCCAGATGCCCTAGTATTTTATTCTTTTTAATTGATGAATAATATTCCTATCAGTTGGTGGACATGTGGGTTGTTTTCACTCTTTGGCCATGAAATACTGTCGTACAAGTTTTTATGTGGACATGTTTTCATTTCTTCTAGATATATGCCTGGGACGGAAACTGCTGGGTCATATTGTAACCCTATGTTTAAGCTTTAGAGGAACTACCTAATTTTCCCAAAGTGGCTGCACCACTTTACAATCTCACCTACAATATTTGAGGGTTCCAATTTCTCATCCTGTCCAACATTTAGTGTTTTTTGTTTTTTTAATATTATAGCCATCCTGGTTGATGTGAAGTAGTATTTCATTGTAGTTTTCATTTTAATTTCCCTGGTGACTAGTGGGTATTGAGTATCTTTGCATGTGCTTATTGGCCATTTGTATGTCTTATTGGGAGAAATATCCGTTCAAATCCTTGACTATGTTTTAGTTGTGTTATTTACCATTTTATTATTGGACTCTAAGAGTTCTTTATATATTCAAGTTGTCAGCCCCTTTTCAGATATAGAATTTCCAAATAGTATCTCCCATTAAATAGGTTGTCTTTTCGGGCGCCTGGGTGGCTCAGTTGGTTAAGCGACTGCCTTCGGCTCAGGTCATGATCCTGGAGTCCCGGGATCGAGTCCCACATTGGGCTCCTTGCTCAGCAGGGAGTCTGCTTCTCCCTCTGACCCTCCTCCCTCTCATGCTCTCTGTCTCTCATTCTCTCTCTCTCAAATAAATAAATAAAATCTAAAAAAAAAAAAATAGGTTGTCTTTTCACTTCTTTATGGTATCCTCTGAAGTACAAAACAATTTTATTTTGATGAAGTTTCAACTTGTATATTTTTTTCTTTGGTTGCTTATGCTTTGGGTGTGAAATTTAAGAAACCACTGTCAAATCCAAGGTCACTAAAGATTTACTATGTTTTCTTCTAAGAGTTTTATGCTTTTAACTCTTACATTTAGTTCTTTGATCCATTTTGAGTAATTTTCAAATATGATGTGAGGTAGATATCCAGCTTCATTCTTTGTTGTATGGATATCCAGTTGTCCCAGCACCATTTGTTGAAAAGACTATTTGTTCCCCTACTGAATTGTTTTGGCACCCTCACCAAGCATCATAGGACCATAAATGTGAGCCCAGGTGTTTTAGTTAGGAGAATTATACCTTCAAAGTTCAGATATTTGTAGTACTCCTTAAGTTGTTTAAGAGCAATGAGAATGCAGAAAAACTTCCTAATTCCTTTTATGAAGCAAGATAACATTCATATAAAACCTGATCGAATACAAAAATAGAAAATTACAAAGCCATATTACTTGTGAATATTGATTCAAATGAGCTATGTTAAATATTAGCAAAAGAATATGAAACCACAGGGGTGCCTGAGTGGTGCAATCAGTTAAGCATCTGATTCTTGGTTTCCACTTAGGTTGTGATCTCAGGGTCATGAGATCAAGCCCCACATTGGGCTCTGGGCTCAGCTGGGAGTCTGCTTAAGATTCTCTCTCCTTCTCCCTCTGCCCCACTCTTTCTCTCTAATAAATGAATAAATCTGCATGGAGCACTGGGTGTTATACGAAAACAATGAATCGTGGATCACTACATCAAAAACTAATGATGGGGACACCTGGGTGGCTCAGTTGTTAAGCGTCTGCCTTCAGCTCAAGTTGCGATCCCAGTGCCCTGGGATCGAGCCCCTGCACTGGGCTCCCTGCTCTGCAGGAAGCCTGCTTCTCCCTCTCCCACTCCCCCTGCTTGTTTTCCCTCTCAAGCTGTGTCTCTCTCTGTCAAATAAATAAATAAAATCTTAAAAAAAAAAAAACTAATGATGTATTGCATGGTGACTAACATAACATAACAAAATTAAATTAAAAAAAAGAATATGAAAACACATTAAGAAAATAATAAACTTGAGCACGTGGAATTTACTCTAGAAATTCAAGGTTTGCTTAGTTATTAGGGAATCTTTAAATAATATACCATATCAACACATTTAAGAAAACAAGTCATATGATTATCATCTTCATAGATGCTGACGACACCTTTAACAAAAGTCAACACCCGTATTGATAAAAGCACTTAAAAAATAGAAATTGATGAATATTTTCTTAAGATGATCGCCTATATTGGGGCGCCTGGGTGGCTCAGTTGGCTAAGTGTCTGGCTCTTGATTTCAGCTCAGGTCACAATCTCGGGGTTGTGGGATCAAGTCCTGCATTGGGCTCCATGCTCCACCTGGAGTCTGCTTGAGATTTTCTCTCTCTCCCTCTTCTGCCCCTCCCCCTGCTCACGTGCTCTCACTCTCTCTCTCTAAATAAGTAAATAAAACCTTTTCCAAAAAATATGATTGCCTATAGGGGTGCCTGGGTGGCTCAGTCGTTAAGAGTCTGCCTTCTGCTACGGTCATGATCCCAGCGTCCTGGGATCGAGCCCCGCATTGGGCTCCCTGCTCCGCGGGAAGCATTGCTTCTCCCTCTCCCACTCCCCCTGCTGTGTTCCCTCTCTCGCTGTGTTTCTCTCTGTCAAATAAATAAATAAAATCTAAAATATATATATATATATATATGATTGCCTATATCTATATCCGTGTGTGTGTGTGTATACATGTGTGTCTGGGTGTGTACTGGTGGTATTGATTAATACAGTTAGATAAGAGAAACTAGTAAAAAACATAGGAATTGCAAAAAAAGTAAAACCGTCTCTTTTTACAGATGATATGATATTGTACATGGAAAGCTCTAGAGAATTTTTTTTTTTAAGATTTTATTTATTTATTTGAGAGAGAGAGAATGAGAGACAGAGAGCATGAGAGGGAGGAGGGTCAGAGGGAGAAGCAGACTCCCTGCCGAGCAGGGAGCCCGATGTGGGACTCGATCCCGGGACTCCAGGATCATGACCTGAGCCGAAGGCAGTCGCCCAACCAACTGAGCCACCCAGGCGCCCGAAAGCTCTAGAGAATTAATGGTAAAATTAATTAATGGTAAGCAATAAAGAATGTAGTAAGTTAGCAGGATATGTAATTGCCATCTAGAAATCAAAAGCCTTCATTTATTTACTCAACCAATAACCAGTAGAGAAAACCTCATTTATAATAGAAAAAAAAAAAACCTTTGGATTAAACTTAACAAGCAATGTATAAAACTCACTTAATGAACTTTTAAAATACTCTGAAAGACACAAATAGACTTGAACAAAAGAAAAAACACTGCTTGTTCTTTGATAAAATGGCTTAACATCATAAAGATACCAATTCTTCCCAGGTTAATTCAGAAATGTAAGATAATCCTAATAAAAATACCAACTAGCTTTTTTAAATAGAGTTAGGTAGGGGCACCTGGGTGGCTTAGTCGGTTGAGTGGCCAACTCTTGATTTTGGCTCAGGTCATGATCTCAGGGTCATGGGATCAAGCCCTGCATCAGTCTTCGTGTTCAGTGGGGAGTCTGCTTGAGGATTCTCTCTCTCCCTCTCTCTCTGCCCCTCCCTCCACTTATGCACCCTCTCTCTCTAAAATAAATGCATAAATCTTTATTTTCTTTATTTATTTGTCAGAGAGAGAGCGTACAAGCAGGGGGAGTGGCAGGCGGAGGGGGAGGGAGAAGCAGGCTCCCCACTGAGCAAGGAACCCAATGCAGGACTCGATCCCAGGACCCTGGGATCATGACCTGAGCCAAAGGCAGATGCTTAATGACTGAGCGACCCAGGCATCCCTACATAAATCTTTTAAAAAATTAAGTAAAATAAAATGGAGCTAGGCAAGTTGATACTAACATTTATACGGAAAAACAAACACGTTATTATCTGAGAAAACACTGGAAAAACAAGTGATGATGCCCTACTGACATCGTGGAATAATAGTCAGCCATCAAAAAGAAACTACATATAGTGGAATATTACTCAGCCATCAAAAGAACAAAAGCCTGTCATTTGCAACAACATGGATGGAGCTAGAGTGTATTATGCTAATAAGTGAAATAAGTCAGCCAGAGAAAGACAAATACCATATGATTTAAGAAATGAAACAGATGAACATGGGGGGGGGAGGGAGAGGCAAACCATAAACAAACTCTTAGCTATAGAGAACAAACTGATGGTTGCTTGAGGGAAGTTGGGGGGGATGATTCTGACTTTTACAGTCAGAAATGGGTGATGGGTATTAAGGAGGGCACTTGCAATGAGCACTGGGTGTTGTCTGTATGTGATGAATCACTGAGTTCTACTCTTGAAACTAATATTATACTATATGTTAATTGGAATTTGAATAAAAACTTGAAACTACAAAAAAAATCCATTTGCCATAGGTGCATGGGTATATTCTGACTTCTCGATTCTATTGCATTGGTCTCTATGTCTATCTCAATGCCAATATGTTTTAACATGCTTTTAATTTCTGTATACTGATGCTTTAACAGCTACAAAATGGTTACTAGCTGTTAGCTGTTCCCAAGTAAACCCTGGCTAACCCAAAAACATCTGGAGACTTTAGATAGTCCCAAGCTATAATCTCTAACATGGTTAATATAAATTTCATGGAAGAACCACTTTCAAATACAGCTGGTTGATATTATGCCTGCTTATTCAGCCTTGCTTATTCTATTTCAAAACCCAAGTTTGGATGCCCATCGCTTGAAAGGCTAATTAATATTCAAGAGATGAGTTTTGACTGGAAAGGAATATGAGCTTTATTTAGAAGGTGGGCCACCTGGTAAGAAGGCAGACTCTGGTCCAAAGGCCAACTCCAATGTTTCTGCCTAGCCCAGGAGTTTTTTAAAGGTGTTTATGGCAGTTAATCAGTAAAAAGAGTGTCGTGGTCCATAACATTTCTTGATTACATGCAGATTCAATGGTACCAGCTACAGACATTATCTTGGTGCTTGAAGGTTGTACAAGGGGGTCTGGTTTCTGTTTTATGACGAGCATAAGTGCTCTGTTCTTTTCTAGGAAAGAATGCATGATCTATAGATATATAAAGATTAGTTAATCAAATACATGGGCTAAGGATGCTTGCTAAAGTTTAAAGACTACTAGTTTAGTCAGAGGGGCCAAGATGACTTCACTTCCTTCTCATGGAAAACACAATAAAGGTGTTTGCCCACAGTTCCATTCCCTTCCTCTGCCTTGTGACCAACCCCAGTATTTACATTAAGTAGCCCTGTATGGAGTACTGTGTTTCCCCCAGTGAACTGTGAATAAAACATAAGTTTAAAACTATTTCTGTTACTCTCTCAGTCTGCATCTGGCTTCACCATACCTCACCCTTCAAGGCAATATGATTAAAACATCTGGACACTGAGCAGGATTGTTTGGCCTCAAATGAGAAAGAGATGCCACTAGACTGCTGTTGGCTTACTAACTGGATACACTACACTGGAAGACACCATTGCCTGCTGCTGTGATTGAACTTTGACCTTAGCTACTGTGTTTTGTTTGGCTGGTATAGGGAAAATGCTGGCCTCATAACAAGAACTTGAAAGTGTTCTCCCTTCTTCAATTTTTTTGGAAGTTTGAGGACTGGTGTTAATTCTTTATTTTTTTACATAAATTTGCCCAATGTGAGGCTTGAACTCACAACCCTGAGATCAAGTGTTGCATGCTCTACCAATTGAGCCAGCCAGGCACCCCTAATTCTTCTTTAAATGATTGGTAGAATTCACCTGTGAAACCATCTGGTCCTGGGCTTTTCTTTGCTGGGAGGTGTTTGCTTCTTGGTTCAATTTGTTCATTCATTACTGGTCTGGTCACAATTTCTATTTCTTCATGATTCAGTCTTGGTAGGTTGTATATTTCTAAGAATTTAACCTTTTCTTCTAGGTTGTCCAATTTGTTGGCATATAATTGTTCATATTAATCTTTTCCAGCCCTTTGT
This sequence comes from Mirounga leonina, assembly GCF_011800145.1. Taxonomy (NCBI): domain Eukaryota; kingdom Metazoa; phylum Chordata; class Mammalia; order Carnivora; family Phocidae; genus Mirounga; species Mirounga leonina. The sequence continues at coordinate 51,991,779 of NW_023270855.1, read as the reverse complement.
ATTTCTGTGATGTCACTTGTAATGTCACCTCTTTCATTTATTATTTTATTTATTTGAATCCTTTTTCTTAGTCTTGCTGAAGACTTGTCAATTTTGTTTATCTTAAAAAAAAACCTCTTAGGGGTGCGTGGGTGGCTCAGTTGGTTAAGCGACTGCCTTCGGTTCAGGTCATGATCCTGGAGTCCCTGGATCGAGTCCCGCATCAGGCTCCCTGCTCAGCGGGGAGTCTGCTTCTCCCTCTGATCCTCCCCCCTCTCATGTGCTCTCTCTGTCTCTCTCTCTCAAATAAATAAATAAAATCTTTAAAAAAAAAAAAAAACTCTTAGTTTCGTTGGTCTTTTCTATTGTTTTCCTATTCTTTATTTCATTTATGTCTGCTCTGATTTTTGTTATCTCCTTCCTTCCGCTAACTTTGGGCTTAGTTTGTTCTTCTTTACATGGTACCTTGAGATGTAAAGTTAGATTATTGATTTGAGATCCTTCTTTTTTTCTTAATGTAGGCATTCATTGTTATAAAATTCCCTCTTATCCCCACATTTGCTTCATCCCATAAGTTTTGGCAGGCTGTGTTTTCATTTTTGTTTCAAAATATTTTTTAGGGGCACCTGGGTGGCTCGGTTGGTTAAGCATCTGTCTTTGGCTCAGGTCATGATCCTGGGGTCCTGGGATCAAGCTCTGCATTGGGCTCCCTGCTCAGTGGAGAGCCTCCTTCTCCCTCTCCCTCTGCTGCTCCCCCTGCTTGTACTCTGTCAAATAAATAAATAAAAATCTTTAAAAATATATTTTTTATATACAGTAATGCTAGGGTTTGTTATTACCAGGTTATACTTCTGGTTGCAGTATAAATCTATTTTTTGGAGGCAATTCAAATAAGAAAATCCTAAACTGTGAATATCTTCAGCTCAGCAATGGCACTTTTTAGGTATTTATCTTATGGGAAAGATACAATAGATGTGTAAAAAATTTAACTACAAGGATATTCACTATAGTATTGTAACAATAGCAAGAAAGATGAGAAGCAAGTTTCTAACAACAGGCATTAGCTAAAATACAGCTTTTTCATGTGAAGAAATACAATGCTACTACTATAACGATGTCATAAAATATTTAAATATATGGGAAGTTGGTTAAGTTTGAAAAGCAAATTACAATACATCATCATATGACCTTATTTTATTATAAAATATGTGTATAGGAAAATGATTAATAGTGGTTTTATGTACTCCATGGAATTTTGGGTTATTTCTCTCTTTTGCTTGTCTTTGTTTTTTACAATAAACATATATTGATTACATAAAAAGATTTTTTTTGCTTCCCTATTGTTTACTTCATGGACTCACTGGTTGTTCAGGAATGTGTTGTCCAATTTCCACATATTTGTGAATTTTCCAGCTTTCCTTCTGGTAATTTCTAGTTTTGTACCATTGGGGTCAGAAAAGATACTTGGGGGGCACCTGGGTGGCTCAGTCGTTAAGCGTCTGCCTTCGGCTCAGGTCATGATCCCTGGGTCCTGGGATCGAGCCCCGCATTGGGCTCCCTGCTCTGCGGGAAGCCTGCTTCTCCCTCTCCCACTCCCCCTGCTTGTGTTCCCTCTCTCGCTGTGTCTCTCTCTGTCAAATAAATAAAATCTTAAAAAAAAAAAAAAAGAAAAGATACTTGGTATAACTAAAGTCCTCTTGAATTTGCTAAGACTTCTTTTGTGACCTAACATGATCTGTCCTGGAGAATGTTCCATGTGTGCTTGAGAAGAATATGTATCCTGTTGCTGTTGGATAAAATGTTCTGTATATGTCTGTTAGGTCCATTTGATCTAAAGTATATTTCAGGCCCAGTGTTTGCTTATTGGCTTTCTGTCTGGATGATCTATGCATTGTAGAAAATAGGATATTACTTTGTTGCCTATTTTTCCTTTCATATATCTATTACTATTTGCCTAATATATTTAGATGCTCTGATGTTGGGTGCATATGTATTTGCAATTGTTAAATTCTCTTGATGAATTGACTCCTTTATCTTTATATAATGACATTTTTGTCTCTTGTTACAGTTGCTGACTTAAAGTCTATTTTTAGTGATATAAGTATAACTACTTCTGCAATCTTTTGGTTTCCATTTGCATGGAATATCTTTTTTCATTCTTTAACTTTGACTCTATATATGTCCTTAAAGTTGAGGTGAGTTTTGTGTAGGCAGCATACACTTGGGCCCTTTTTTTAATCCATTCAGCCACTTTTTGCCTTTCAATTGAAGAATTTAATCATTTACATTTAAAGTATAAATTGGTAAGGACTTACTAATGCCATCTTATCAATAGTTTTCTGGCTGTTTTGTAATTCCTTTGTTCCTTTTTTGCTATCTCGAAAAGATGTTCACCCTAAATCTAATTAAATCTGTAAACCCCTACTGTCCAATAAGCTAGCCACTAGCCAAATATGACTATTTAAATTTAAATCAATCAAAATTGAAAACTGAGTTTCTTAGTCACACTAGCCATATTTGAAGTACTGAAGAGTCACATGTGGCTCAAGACTACTATATTGAACAGTGCAGATATAGAACATTTCCATCATCACAAATAGTACTGCTCTAAGTCATGATTTCTCAACTTCAGCACTACAGACACACAGAGCCAGCCAAGTACTGGGGCGGGGGTCCTGTGCACTGGAGAATGTTTAGCCACTCCCTGACCTCTACACACTAAATGCCAGAAGCACTCCCAGTTATGACAGCCCAAAACATCTCCACATATTGCCAAATGTCCCCCAGGAACAAAATCACCTCCATTGAGAACCACTACTCTAGACCTAACTTCCAGTTTACAGGAACTCCAAAATACAGGAAATGAAAAACAAGCTAAAAGAAACCATGAGAAAACAATGAAACATCCATAATGTGAAACATCCCACATGAAATCGACATGGATTCTTTAAAATAATGTCATGGGGGCGCCTGGGTGGCTCAGTTGGTTAAGCGACTGCCTTCGGCTCAGGTCATGATCCTGGAGTGCCTGGATCGAGTCCCGCATCGGGCTCCCTGCTCAGCAGGGAGTCTGCCTCTCTCTCTGACCCTCCCCCCTCTCATGAACTCTCTCTCTCTCATTCTCACTCTCTCAAATAAATAAATAAATCTTTAAAAAATAAATAAATAAAATAATGTCATAAAGGCAAAAAAAAAAGTCAGGAGTACTGTTCTAGATTAAAAGAGTATATAGACACAGTAACAACCAATGTAAATGTGTAAACCCTGACTGAACCTTGGGTTAAATAAATAACCATGTGTCTGTAAGCCATTTGTATGTCTTCTTCAGAGAAGTGTCTTTTCATGTTTTCTGCCCATTTTTTGACTTGACTATTTGTTTTTTGGGTGTTGAGTTTGAGAAGTTCTTTATAGATCTTGGATACCAGCCCTTTATCTGTAGTGTCATTTGCAAATATCTTCTCCCATTCTGTGGGTTGCCTCTTTGTTTTGTTGACTGTTTCCTTTGCTGTGCAGAAGCTTTTTACCTTGATGAAGTCCCAAAAGTTCATTTTTGCTTTTGTTTCACTAGCTTTTGGAGATGTATCTTGAAAGATGTCAAAGAGGTTACTGCCTATGTTCTCCTCTAGGATTTTGATGGATTCCTTTCTCACATTGGGGTCTTTCATCCATTTTGAGTTTATCTTTGTGACTGGTGTTAGAGAATGGTCAAGTTTCATTCTTCTGCATGTGGCTGTCCAATTTTCCCAGCACCATTTATTGAAGAGACTGTCTTTTTTCCATTGTATATCAGCAATTGCACTCCTGGGTATTTACCCCAAAGACACAGATGTAGTCAAAAGAAGGGCCCTATGCACCCCAATGTTCCTAGCAGCAATGTCCGCAATAGCCAAACTGTGGCAAGAGCCGAGATGCCCTTCAACAGATGAATGGATAAAGAAGATGTGGTCCACATATACAATGGAATATTACTCAGCCATCAGAAAGAATGAATACCCAACTTTTACATCAACATGGATGAGACTGGAGGAGATTATGCTAAGTGAAATAAGTCAAGCAGAGAAAGTCAATTATCATATGGTTTCACTTATTTGTGGAACATAAGGAATAGCATGGAGGACATTAGGAGAAGGAAGGGAAAAATGGGTGGGGGGAATTGGAGGGAGAGATGAACCATGAGAGACGATGGACTCTGAGAAACAAACAGGGTTTTAGAGGGGAGGGGGGTGGGGGGATGGGTTAGCCTGGTGATGGGTGTTAAGGAGGGCACGTACTGCATGGAGCACTGGGTGTTATACAAAAACAATGGATCGTGGATCACCACATCAAAAACCAATGATGTATTGTATGGTGACTAACATAACATAATAAAATAAAATAAAATAAAGAAAAAGAAAAAAATAATAAAACAAAACAAAAATAAATAAATAAATAAATAAATAACCAGCTCTGTGAGACTGTTTATTGGATTGAGTATATTGGACTGTATATTAAATGGCATAACTATTTTTCATTTTTCTAGGTGGAATAACAACATTATGGTTAAATAGAAGACTACCCATATTTCTAGGAGATGCATATGAAAGCATTTAGGGGTCTGACATATGTCTTCTACTTGATTCAGTTCAAGTTCAGCAGGGGGGAAAAAGTATAATAGGAATTGGTAAAGATTTAACAATTGATGTCTCCAGGTTGACAGTATATACATTCTTTCAACTTCTGAAATTTTTCAAAATAAAAAGTTGGCCAGAGGGAGACAGGGGGGAATCCATTTGCTCCCAAACAAAACCATTTTACAATGAAATAAATTCTGACTTCCAGAAACAACATTATTTTTCCAAAGAAACCAGCCTCTCTTCATAGTGACGCTGGGAAGGGAAAGCCAAATGAAATGTTAGAGATTTAACTCCTCTCACACAAGTGGGGATTCGCGGCTGGGCGCCTGGGTGGCTCAGTCGGTTAAGCCTTTGACTTCGGCTCAGGTCATTATCTCAGAGTCCTGGTTCAAGCCCTAGGATGGGCTCCCCGCTCAGCGTGGAGTCTGCTTATCCCTCTGCACCTCCCCCACTCGTGCTCTCTCAAATAAATAAAATCTTAGAAAAAAAATTGTGTTAAAAAGACTCTCCCTCTGACACTCCCCTCACTCACTCATTCTCTCTCTCTCTTAAAAATAAAAAAGAAGGGATCAGGGGTTCCCCAGGGAGAGTCTGTCCAGTTCTTTTTTTTTCTTTTTTTTAATTATGTTATGTTAGTCACCATACATCATTAGTTTTTGATGTAGCGTTCCATGATTCATTCTTTGCCTATAACACCCAGTGCTCCATTCAGTATGTGCCCTCCTTAATACCCATCACCGAGCTAACCAATTCCCCCACCCCCCTCCCCTCTAAAACCCTCAGTTTGTTTCTCAGAGTCCATAGTCTCTCATGGTTCATCTCCCCCTCCGATTTCCCCCCCTTTATTTTTCCCTTCCTACTATCTTTTTTTTTTTTTAACATAAAATGTATTATTTGTTTCAGAGGTACAGGTCTGTGATTCATCAATCTTACACAATTCACAGCACTCACCATAGCACATACGCTCCCCAATGTCCATCACCCAGCCCCCCCCATCCTTCCCACCCCCCACCACGCCAGCAACCCTCAGTTTGTTTCCTGAGATTAAGAATCTCTTACGGTTTGTCTCCCTCTCTGGTTTCAGCTTGTTTCGTTTTCCTCCCTTCCCCTATGATCCTCTGTCTTGTTTCTCAAATTCCTCATATCCATGAGATCATATGACACTTGTCTTTCTCTGATTGACTTATTTCGCTTAGCATAATACCCTCTAGTTCCATCCACCTCGTTGCAAATGGCAAGATTTCCCTTTTTTAATGGCTGCATAATATTCCATTGTGTATATATATACACCACATCTTCTTTATCCATTCATCTGTTGATGGAGTCTCTCCAGTTCTCACCAGAAGGTGCCCACATCTGCAGAGGAGCGGGGATGCGCGGACCACACCTCTGCAGAACTGAGCCCAAGTAGCGTGCTTTTCTTCCCGTCAAAGGCCAGTTAATCGCCAGAAGCCACGCCTGTCATCGGAGACCAGATTCACACGTTGACCCTGTGCCTACCACGGCCGTGCAGGCCCCCCACCCTGCTTTGGTCCAAGATCAGCGGGGCCAGACCAGAAGCCAATTTAGTCGACTTGGCCCTCTGATGTGGTGGGGAATTCGGCTACGACGGCTGTGTCCCGGGAGCGCAGGCTTCCGCTTCTCATCTTGGGGAAAGAAGGGGTGTGGCCCATTGCTTACCTCTTGGAGAGCGGAAAATCTGCGTTCCCTCGCTGAGGACCTGGTTGAACACATTGGCGGACCAGGCTTGACTCGGATTCATACCCACTTGGAGGCGGGGCTTTGTCCCTGCAGAATCATATTTTTTTCTTTCCGCTTGCACCTACAGCCCGATACCACGACCAACCATATTTGTAATGGCAAGCCTGCCAATCTGTGAAATGTTATATCCTTCCCTTCATTCGTTTTTCTTAAAATGTGCTTCACATGTTTGCTTTTTGCAATTTTGGTTAGAGCCATTCCCGGATGCTTCATATATGTATGTGTATATATGCATTTCACACTGATTATTTATATGATTAATAGCATAATGGTATTTTTGGTATCGATCATGAATCTAGTAACCTTGACAAAGATTAGTTCTAATAATTTGCTGATTTTCTTGGATTTTTTATGTAAATGGTGTAAATAGCTGTAAATAATAGTCTATTTTAATATATTTTTCTTTTCTGCCAATAATTGTATCTAATTTAATTTTTCTTACAGTGTTGATCAGAATTTCTAATATTATGTTGAATAATAGCAGTGATTAGTAGGCATCCTTGTCTTGCTCTTGATGTACAAAGCAATGATTCTAGGGGCACGTGGGTGGCTCAGCTGGTTAAGCCTCCAACTCTTGATTTCAGCTCAGGTTATGATCTCAGGTTGTGGGATCGAGCCCCAAGCCTAGCTCTGCGCTAGGTGTGGAGCCTGCTTGGGATTCTCTCCCTTCCTCTTTAAATAATAGTAGTAATAATAATAGTAATAATAATAATAAAGCAATGGTTCTAAACTTTCTCCATTAATTATGATATTTGTAGTGGAGGGGGTGTCAATGACCTTAACAGGTAAAAGAAATTAATTTTTATCCTTGGATTGGGAAGAGATTTTATTGTGAAAAATGTGTTGAACTTTATCAAATGCTTTTTTATGCTTTTGATTTAACCTTATGGAATCTTAAGTCATACAAAATATTTAATATTTGTGTAGTCAAATTTGTCATTTATAGTTTCTGGATAAATTATTGTGCTTTTAAAAGTGTGTCCAGGGATGCCTGGGTGGCTCAGTCAGTTAAGCGTCTGCCATGGGCTCAAGTCATGATCCCAAGGTCCTGGGATCCAGTCCCGCATCAGACTCCTTGCTCAGTGGAGAGCCTCCTTCTCCCTCTGTCTGCCACTTCCCCTGCTTATGAGCTCTCTCTCTCTGACAAATAATGTCTTTTAAAGTAAATGAATAAATGTGTATCCAAAGTCTAGGTTATAAAAATATTTTCCTAATTTTCTTATAGTTTGAAATCTTTGTAACAGTATATGTTTTGGTATGCAGTGTGACATGGAGGTGCAACTTTGTGTTCCTCCAGATGGATGGTTAATATATTGTTTTGATTGCAATAGTTTTGTAATTTTTAATATCTGTTTACAACAGTAATAGGGATGACTAATGTTTCCTCTATTAAATTATTTACCCTAGAGATACTCTACAAAATGGTGCTACTCTCATCCTCTGTTACAGTGAAAAAACAAACTTATGCACAGAGAGCTTACACCTGACTCAATCTTAGACAGTCTGGTTTCACAGTCATCTTGCTTCACTATTGGGAAGACAAGTCTCTCTTCATTTTTGTTTGTTTGTTTCAATAAATTCTTGGCTGATCTCTGGCATTTATTCCTTATGTAAATTTTGAAATCATTTAGTTATTGTTTTACATTTATATGTTAATCTTGGGAGGACTGGTTTTTCTTTCTTTACATAAATCTTCTCATCCAGTAATTATTTCCATTTGTTCAGATCTTGTTTCATTGCATTTCATAAGATTTCTTTATGTGTATCTTATCCATTTCTTGTTATATTTATTTCTAATTTTTTGAACTTTCTTTTCACTATTGAGAATGGAAGTTTTTCCCATTTTTATTTCTACATGAAGCTTGTGTGTGGAGGGGATTGGATGTGTGTGTGTTGGGGGGGGTGTTGTGATGAGTGTACCTGAGAAAATTAAGTTAATTTAATACTAAGTTTTATTTTTTTTAAGATTTTATTTATTTATTTGTCAGAGAGAGAGGGAGAGACAGAGAGCAAGCGCAAGCAGGGGGAGCGGCAGGCAGAGGGAGAAAGCAGGCTCCCCGCGTAGCAAGGAGCCTGATGCGGGACTTGATCCCAGGACGCTGGGATCATGACCTGAGTGAAGGCAGCCACTTAACCGACTGAGCCACTCAGGCGTCCCTAATACTAAGTTTTAAAACAGAATTTTTCGGGTCGCCTGGGTGGCTCAGTCAGTTAAGCATCTGCCTTTAGCTCAGGTCATGATCCTGGAGTCCCGGGGATTGAGCCCCACATCAAGCCCCACATCGGGCTCCCTGCTCAGCAGAGAGTCTGCTTCTCCCTCTTCCTCTGCCCCTCCCCCTGCTCCTTCTCTCTCTCACTCTCTCTCTCAAATAAATAAAATCTTTTAAAAAAACCAGATTATTTTGTGTTTTTATGCATAAATCCATAACTAAAGATAGAGATAATCTTGTCTCTTTTTTCCCACTATTTATACAGGTTATTTCTAGAAACCAGAATCTAGAAAGCAGTATTGAATAAGCATGAAATATATGGGCAATCCTGCCTTGTTCTGGATTGAATGGAAATTATTTTGGCCCTGTACCTGAAGCTGCCTGGGGCCCTCTGGCCAACTTAGTAGTGTCTAAGCTTTAACAAGCACCCTTAGCCCATATCATTGATTAGCCTTTCTTTGTATACCTATAGATCGTGCATTCTTTCCTAGAAAGAACAGAATATTTCTGCATGTCACCAGGCCCTCCTGCACCACTCCTGGGTACCAAAGAACCAGACCCCCTTGCACAACCCCTGCTCACTAAGGAATCAGATCCCCTTGCACAACCTCCAAGCACTGAGACAGATGAGGTAACATCTGTCGCTGGCACCATTGAGTCTGCACGTAATAAAGAAATGTTATGGGACCACTGTACTCCCTTTACTGATTATCTGCACTAAACCCCTTTAAAAACCCTTGGGCCAGGCAGAAACCATGGAGTTGGCCTTTGGACAAGAGTTCACCTTCTCCCCAGGTGGCCAGCCTCTTGAATAAAGCTCATATTCCTTTCCAATCAAAACTCATCTCTTGGGGCACCTGGGTGGCTCCGTTGGTTGAGCACCTGCATTTGGCTCGGGTCATGATCCTAGGGTCCTGGGATGGAGCCCTGCATCAGATTTCCTGCTCGGTGTGGAGCCTGCTTCTCCCTCTCCCGCTCCCCCTGCTTGTGCTCTCTCTCTCTGTCAGATGGATAAATAAAATCTGGGAAAAAAGACAACAATTCATTTCTTGAGTATTGGCTTTTCAAGCAAGAGGTAGCCAAACTTGGGTTTCAGTAACATACTCTCAAATTAATCATTTAACAGAATTATTAAATAAAAATTATTCTACTGGTGAAATGTGAATAAGGTCTATAGTTTAATAATATTATGCCAATGTCAGCTTCTTGGTTTTGACTATTATACCATGGTTATGTAAGATGTTGTCACTAAGGGAAGCTGAGTGTACTAATTTTGTAATTTCTCTGTTAGGTGAGGTCATCAAGATGTGACCACTTGTTGACTCAAGAGCTGGCCTGGGCAGTTGGAGGCTCCTCACCCTTTCCCCTGTCCTTGAAATGCATGTTCCACTTGCTTTCCCCATTTTCAGAAGCTGCCCTAAGGATACAGCCTTGAGATAGAAATGTGATGTTGAAACTACCTAGACTGTATACTCGTCTGAACCCGTTAAGGTCTCTGTACAAACTTAAGATTTGGCAGGTGGGTGCTGAAAACTACTTGTCTTGAGTCTGCCTACAACAAGACTCAAGTAAATTCCCTTGCTCATTAAAACTGCCACCTAGGGCGCCTGGGTGGCTCAGTTGGTTAAGCGACTGCCTTCGGCTCGGGTCATGATCCTGGAGTCCCTGGATCGAGTCCCACATCGGGCTCCCTGCTCGGCAGGGAGTCTGCTTCTCCCTCTGACCCTCCTCCCTCTCATGCTCTCTGTCTCTCATTCTCTCTGTCTCAAATAAATAAATAAAATCTTTGAAAAAAAAAAACTGCCACCTAACTCTTTGATCTCAGGGTTGTGAGTTTGAGCCCCATGTTGGGTGTAGAGATTACTTTAAAAGTAAAAACTTGGAGCACCTGGGTGGCTCAGTTAGTTAAGCTTCTGCCTTCACCTCGGGCATGATCCCAGGATCCTGGGATTGATCCCTCTGTTGGGCTCCCTGCTCATCAGGGAGTCTGCTTCCCCCTCTCCCTCTACCCCTCCCCTGCTCATGCTCTCTCTCTGTCTCTCAAATAAATAAAAAATCTTTAAAAAAATAAAAAAGTAAAATCTTTAAAACTGACACCTACCAATCTGAAATGGTTTGCCTCTTTTTTAATTAAATTTTTTAACTTAAATTCAATTAATTAACATTTAATGTATTATTTGTTTCAGGGTTACAGGTCTGTGGTTCATCAGTCTTATATAATACCCAGTGCTTATTACAACACATACCCTCCCCAATGTCCATCACCCAGTTACCCCATCCCCCCACCCCCCTATGGTTTGCCTCTTTTTTCATCTCTCCCTTCCTTTAGAGTACAGGGGCTGGTTTCAGATTACACCCAGGAAGCTCCCAAGGAGGCTCCACAGCAACACTATTGTGTCTAAAATTATTTCAAAATAAAAAGGGTTTTTTAAAAATTATGATTAACTTGGGATACTGTTCAAACCTTGGCATTCGGTTAATGCCTACTAAACATCTCCACTACTGTGTGATGGTCATCTTAATTTTGAGACACCCAAAACTAAATTCATTATTTCCCCCCAACACTTGTTCCTGCTTTACCCCATTTCAATAAATGACAATTCCATTATTGTAGTTGCTCAAGCTGAAATCCTTAGGGTCATATTTCATTTTTTTCCTTTTCTCATAGCCCACATGTAATCTGCCACAAAATCCTGTCAATTCCATGTTTAGAATATTATAAAGAATACAAAAAATAGTTATAATTCATCCACATATCACCACCTTTAATGCTAACACTGACTTCAGGGCTTATCTGCTTCAGCAGCTGGAGTTCCCTTAACTAATATGATAGATGATGGATAGATGATCAAAAGATAGAGGATATAGATTGATAGATGACTGATTGATGGATGATATAGATAGATTGATAGATGATAGATAGATGATAGATAGATAATCCTTGTGGTATTTGTGGTATATGTGTTTCTAGACTAGATATCAAGAGGGGAAGTGCTAGGTCACTGGGTATGCTGATTTTTATTTTTAAAATACATCTAATTATCCTCCAAAGTGGTTGTTACCATTTACACCCACTCCTATTTGTGTAATAAAATATCAGTTTTCCCACAAGCCTATCATTGAATTTTAAAAATATTTGCCATCCTGGGGCACCTGGCTGGCTCAGTCAATGGAGCATGCAACTCTTGCTCTTGGGGTCATGAGTTCAAGCCCCATGTTCGATGTAGAGCTTACTTTAAAGAAAAACCAAACATATATTTTATTTATTTAAGATTTTATTTATTTGAGAGAGAGAGAGATCACAAGCAGGGGAGAGGGGCAGAGGGAGAAGCAGACTCCCTGCTGAGCAGGGAGCCCAATGTGGGACTCCATCTCAGGACCCTGGGATCATGACCTGAGCTGAAGGCAGACACTTAACCGACTGAGCCACCCAGGCACCCCAATAAATAAATATTTTTAAAATAAAAATATTTGCCATCCTGATGGGAGTAAAATAATGTCTCAGTATTATTTTAATATACTTTTCCTTGACTATTCCTGAGAAATTATGTTTTTTCATTCATCTAATTTCAGGTCTAATTTTATATCTCAACATGTGAAATCTTTTTCTTTTCTGTTATTTTTAACATATCCAACTGGTTATACCAGGTAATAGAAAAACCATTTGTATTTTTATATAATCTATTTTACTAATGAAATTTATGAACTTTAATATTGTTTCAGTTGATTCTTAGACATACAAAATCTTGTCTTGATCTCTTTACCTATTCTTCTGAAATAAGTTTCTCTCATTTCTGTAAAATATCTTAAAGTTCTGCTCATATCTTTTTAAGGTGTTAAACATCAACATTAATGTTAAAATGGAATTTTAAAAAATTTATTACTATTTGCTCATCTTTTAAAAATAACAATAAACCATTACATGTAAACATAAATAACATTTTTATTTTGAAAATATAAGAACATTTGCCAAACCAGAAAATTTAGAGAGAAGAGTGGCATTATTTGACATTTTTGCATAACTTTAATGTCTGCTTAACAGATAAACAGCTGGCCTCTCATATCTGCTTCTACAATCAATCTGTTGTGATTTGTTTTAATTGAAGTATATGAAGAAATTCAGCTTCACAAAGACACATAGATGGAAAAGAGAAGAGCATTTTTACAGCCTTTTCAGAGAATTGTGGACAGTCTTCTTTGATACTGAACCAAAATTAATAAGTGGTCATTTCTTAAAGATTAGTTACAATGTGGAATCTAAAACCGTATTAACAAATTTGTCATGTTCTGTCACAAACAAAAATAGAGAATTTATTTTTTTTAAATGTTTTATTTATTTATTCATGAGAGTCAGTGAGAGAGAAAGAGAGAGGCAGCGGCAGAGGGAGAAGCAGGCTCCCCGCCTAGCAGGGAGCCCGATGCGGAACTCCATCCCAGGACCCTGGGATCGTGACCTGAGCCGAAGGCAGACGCTTAACCATCTGAGCCACCCAGGCACCCCAAGAATTTAAATGTGAAACTGAACTTCAAAAAATGAAGAAGACACTGAAGCCAAACACATTTATAATCATTGATTTCTTAAACAAGACACAAAAACTCACACCATAAAGGAAAAGACTAATAAATTTGACTAAAATTCAGAATCTCTGCCATCGAGACACCATAAAGAGAGGGACATTTACAAACAGAAGTAAAAATTGGTATCAAAGTTATCACACCCAGCAAAAACATGTACAGGTAATTCCCAAGGGGAAATTTAAACTAGCCAATATTATAAAAAGATGCCCATTCTCAATAGTAATCAGCAAAACATGAATTAAAACAATGAGATACCATTTCCTAACTACTCAGAAATATAAAATACAAGAAAAAACATAAAACACAAAACAAATTTTAGCATACAGATTCTATAGCCAGCGAGTTCAGTTTTAGAGTAATTTAATATATATGAACAAGGGAGATGTGCAACAATGTTTATGGCAGCATTATTCATAATGGATAAAAGCTGCAAACAACCTAAGGAGGTCCATCTACTCTAGACTGGATAAATAAGCTGTGGTATATTCATACAAAAGGTCCCTATGCAACAATTAAATAAATTAACTACAACTACATGAGACACACAAATAAACGTCAAAACTGTGTGAGCAAAGGGACACCTGGGTGGCTGTCAGTTAAGCGTCTGCCTTCGGCTCAGGTCATGATCCCAGGGTCCTGGGATCGAGTCCCGCATCGGGCTCCTTGCTCAGCGAGGAGCCTGCTTCTCCCTCTGCCTGCCACTCCCACTGCTTGTGCTCTCTCTCTCTCTTTCTAGTAAATAAATAAAATCTTAAAAAAAAAATGTGTGAGCAAAAGTATGTCACATGAGAATGGATAAACATGCTATTCACTTACATAATGTTTTTCCCTTCTTGATTTTTTTTTAGTAACTTTATTTTGAAATAGTTTCAGAATCACAAGAAGTTGCAAAAATAGTACAGAGTTCCCATGTACTCTTCACTCAGCTTCCCCCAATGATAATATCTTAACATAACCATAGTACATTCTCAAACCAGGACACTGGCATTGCTACAATACTATTAATTCATCTATAGACCTCATCTGGATCTTATCTGTTGTTATTTGCACTCTTTTCATTTATGGGGGGAGATAATAGAGTTCTGTGGGTAATATATGAGTGATAAAGTTGACTTTTTATCACTTCTTATCACATATATAGATAGGTTCAGGTAACCATTCTCATAATCAGGATACAAAATGATTCCATCTCTACAAAGAAACCTTCATGTTATCCTTCCCCCAACCCTTGGCAATATGTTGTCATGCAAGAAATTAATAAATTTAAGAATCACAATAGTTAATTTCATCTTGAGAATAATCATGAAGATCTCACACATAAGACTTCTGAGGTAGAGCAATCTTCTATCTCTTGGCTTGGTTGAGGGTACAAGTTTATTGATCTTTAACTGTACATGCATATTTTCATCACATCTTCTCTATTTCCCATTTTTCAAAGAAATATACAGAACAGAAATCACAACTATTAGGGTGGTAGAAATCAATCCAAAATATTAGATATCATAATAAAAGACTAGACTGGTTTACAAACTAAAAGATATTTTCAGATTGGATTTTTTTATACAGCTACATCCTATTTACAAGAGACACATCTAAAGCTTAAGTACACAGGTTTAAATGAAAAGAATTGAGAAATACATAACAGATACTAATAAAAAAAACTGGCATGACTTTACTAATAATACTAAGTTAATTAGATTAAATAAAGATTAAAAAATCCTCCTCTTTACTATCTCCAATTTTTCTCCTAGTTTGTCCTGAACCCATTTCAATCGGGCTTTTGTGGGCAGTAGGTCACAGAACCAATTTTGACAAGGTCATCAAGGACTTATATTGATATTTTGATATTTATTGTTAAATTCAATCAGGAAAAAGGGGGAAGGGCCAAGGAGGAGTGGGTAGGGAGAGTCTCAAACCTCAGCACAGTCTAGCCAAGTTTGGGCCAGGCCAGTGGAGTGTTCTTGAGCAACAGCCATCACTAGAAGAGCCCTACTACCCAGAGGAATGGGCTTGCACTATTACTCCTGCCATGCTTAGTCACTGCTAGGAGTAGTCTTAGCACAACACCAAAGGTAGGTCCTGGGATGGGTAGCAACCAGGGCCATTGGCCAACTAAGCCCCCAGGTAGATACCTAAGGGGCAGGTTCTCATGGCTGCCACACAAATTTCTGATAGCTCCCCCACTATGAAACTACAGTAAGGACTTTGTTTTAAAAGAGTATCTCTTTTCTCATGTAACATGAGTCTAGAAATAAGCAGTTCAGGACTGCTGTAGTCACTCAAGAAACCCCCTGGGGAGCAAGGAGCCCTATGTTCTGGCTGCACCATCTCTACCTGTGGCTTCTGCCTACAGGTTACAGAGTAAGGTCTTCCAACTCCAGGTTCTGTATCCAGGTTCTAGGCAGAAAGGAGGAGGAAGGACCATGAACAAAAAGTGAAAATAACAAGCATGGGACTGTCTCCTTTTCAAGAGCTTTCCCAGAAGCTACACCAGTGACTCTGCCTACCTGCCACGGGCCAGAGCTCTGGGACATGACCACTCCTTCAAGAAAGAATAAGAGAGAGAGCTGCTTGGGTTTTTGTTTTTGGTTTTGGTTGGTTTGTTTGTTTTGTTTTTATAGTAAACATTAACAAATTGAGCAAAATCCAAGTTCTGAGAGTAAGAAGGATGAGGAGAATGGATATAGAGGCAGCCAGCAGTGTCTGCTACACTGGGCTAGAGAGAAAGTTCCAACAAATGCCAAAGAATCCATATCCTACATATATCACTGACTCTGACCACAAGGCAGTTAAATGGGAAATGAAAAACAAGGCAACAAAGAACTCCTGGCACTGCATCTTGAAAACATATTCCCGAACAACCCATGAGTCCAAGAAGTCATCAAAATGGAAATGAGACAATATTTACAACCGAGCCATAATAAATACAAATATTACCTATCACAGCTTGTTCAAAAATTTAGAGGGCATTTTGAGGGATATGAGTATTCTTGAGTATTTATATTATGAAAGAAAAAAACAAATTAATGAGTTAGGGGTAAGCACAAAGGCAATGCCATGTTCACAACATGGACATAGCCTCTCTCCCTCAGAACAAGTTCTCTTGTGAATAGCAAGTGAAGATCCATACCTGAAGACCTTCCATATTCATTATACTAAAAGGACTTTCCTCCAGTGTTGTCCTCACATGTTGCATACAAGGATGAGTGCTTATGAAGGCTTTCACACCTTCTTTTGTGGAAGAAAAAAATATATGACTTTTCTGTGTGGTTTCTGCCCTGATTCTTTTGAGTTGAAAAAGTGACTTTTGCCAAATGGCTCTATTACATGTCTATTATCCCAGAGCTTCACACATAAGATTTCTTAAAATCATTTTCATAACTAAATTATGTTCCAAATCCTCAATAAAGGATGTTTGTGGGATGGGAGGGATTTGATTATAGTTTGTGTGCTAGTAACATTATTTTGTTAATGCTAAATTTCATCAGTGTATTAATGATATTTTGATTAAGGAGGAAAATGTCTGTGGGAAGGCAATTCTTCATGGGTAGCTCACGTGTGCACATCTTACTCTGTTCTGGACTATGTCTCCAAGGATGTTTATATAACATCCTTAGAGCAGAGGGCAGGTTTTTTGTTGTTCAGTGTAATAAAGATAATGTCTCCCTCTGGGGCAAAGAACAAGCACGTTTGTTTGCAGCTCCTTAGAAAAGCTTGGGGCTCCAAGCTGTGATACAAACCCACTTCATGTCACCCCTGTAGGACTTGGGAGTCAAGAGGAATTGACAGCAATATGAAGCTTGTACTGCCTCCTGTCCTGTAATAAAGTCCTTGGTCTCTGACCCAGAAGTCTGGTGTCTTTGGCCAACATCCATGAAACTGTGGCAGGCTAACTTGTTAACCTATAAGTAGGGGGAAATCTCAGATCTTTGAGTTCCTGACAATGTCCTTGTTCTTAGGATAAATGTTAAAGAAGTCTCATGTCTGTAATGGCTCACCCATAAAATAAAATTATACACAAATGAAAAAAGCTGTAACTGTCAAAAAATGTTGACAACTGGTGAATCTAGGTGAAGGAATGGACTTTGGGAGAATTTTCCCAACCAGTATTATAAGGCCACCATATTCTTGAAACAATAACAAAAGGACAACATGAGAAAGAAAAACAGCAGGCCAATCTTACTCAAAGATGCAAAAATCCTAACATATTAGGAAGCCAGGAACAATGATGTGTAACTAATATGTGACGGCCAAGTTATTCAGGAATGCAAAGTTAATTTCACAGTGAAAAATCAATTAAAGTAATTTACCACACAAACATGTTAGAGATGTTACATGTATTCATTCACTCATTCATTCAACAAATACTTATTGAGTGCCTACCATGTGTCCTACCATTGTTCTAGGAGTTTTGAAATATATCAGTGAACAAATATAATCATCTCAGGAGATGCTGAACAAACATTTGATAAAATTCAACATCTGTTCATGAGAAAGGATGCCAACATCCTAGGAAAAAGAAAGAAACTTTCTCATCCTAGTAAAGTTATCTATAAAAATGTTACAGAGAACACCACACTTAAAGATGAAATATGAAAAAAAAAAAGCCCTTTAAGATCAGGAAGAAGACAAGAATACGTAGGACTGGGCGCCTGGGTGGCTCAGATGGTTGGGCGTCTGCCTTCGGCTCGGGTCATGATCCCAGGGTCCTGGGATCAAGTCCCGCATCGGGCTCCCTGCTCCTTGGGAGCCTGTTTCTCCCTCTGCCTCTCTCCATCTCTGTCTCTTATGAATAAATAAAATCTTTTAAAAAAAAAAAGAATACCTAGGACTGCTTCTAGTCAATATGGTTCAAGTCCCAGCCAGAGGGCAACAAAAGCATAAGAAAGGTATACAAATTAAAAAGGAGCAGGGGAAATCTGCCTGTATTGGTAGATATGATTATCTACAGAAAACCTCAAAAGAGCTACACATCAGTTATTAGAATAAGAATATAGCAAGTTTGCTACAAGCCAAACTCAACACACAAAGAGAATTATAATCTATAAGGACCACAAGATACATATACCTCTAGCCCTTCTCCAGAAACCTTACATCCCGCTTTAGTTTGAATTACCCACAGCCTACGAAAGAAAAGCATTCAAGGTCTCACAAAAAGTCCAACAAGGCTTTTAAAGAACACAAGGAAGAGAACCAAATTAGGAAGTGTGGCATTGAAACTACTGAGTAAAAGGAGGAAGACCCTGAAAAAGACGACATCTCCAAGCTAAATAAATACCTCACCTGAATCCCAATAAATGAGCTAAAGAGGGTCATACTCTTCAGTCATGCACCTACTCCAAAAAGGATTCATCAGTTGAACTCACACATCATTTGAGAAAAGATCATGCTATTGTCCCCTACAAGGAACACCACTATTGCAAAGATGACTTCAAAGCTAAGTATTATGGACATATCCTACCACAATGGAGACTGTAGCTTGATTTATCAAAATGAATGCACAATGGAATCTCCTTCTATAACAGTTTTAGTGAGATATAGTTTACATACCATAAAACTCAACCATTTTAAATGTATAATTCAAATGATTTTTAGTGAACGTAGTTGTGCAACTATAAGCACAAACCAGTTTTAGAAACATTACTATCAACCCAACAAGATCCTTCATGCCTGTTTAATCAGGTTCCCAACCCCAGCCCAGGCAAACACGAGCCTACTATCTGTCTCTATGCCTTTCCCTATTCTGGATATTTCATATAAATGAAATCATACAATATGCGGTCCCTTGTGACTGGTTTCTTTCACTGAGCATGTTTCTAAAGTTCATTCATGTTGTAGCATGTATCAGAACTTCATTTCTTTGTATTGCCAAATAGTGCATTGTATGGATAGCTAGATTTTATTTACTTATTTTCCAGTTGATGGACTTTCAGGGTTTCCTCTTTTGGCTATTATGAAACATGCTATGAACATTTATGGGCAAGTTTTTGTGTGGACATATCTTTTTCATTCTCTTGGGGGTCAAATGGTAAATTTATTTTAAGAAATCGCCAAACTTCTTCAAAATGACCACACATCATTTTACAATCCCACCAGCAATGCATGTTCCCTGAATGTTGGAGGCTGCTTTTTTCTGGTCCTTCTTTTCCCTCAAGACCCATGTTTGTCGGGTGCCTGGGTGGCTCAGTCATTAAGCGTCTGCCTTTGGCTCAGGTCATGATCTCAGGGTCTTGGGATCAAACCCCGCATCAGGCTCCCTGCTCAGCGGGGAGCCTGCTTCTCCTTCTCCCACTCCCCCCTGCTTGTGTTCCCTCTCTCGCTGTGTCTCTGTCAAATAAATAAATAAAATCTTTAAAAAAAAAAAAGACCCATGTTTGTCAATATAAATGCTTTTTTTAGATACTAAGAAGCCAATGTCCACACTTCATATTTTTAAGAAAATAACATTTTAAATATATATATTTATAAAAT
The DNA here is from genome assembly GCF_011800145.1 of Mirounga leonina. Classification (NCBI taxonomy): domain Eukaryota; kingdom Metazoa; phylum Chordata; class Mammalia; order Carnivora; family Phocidae; genus Mirounga; species Mirounga leonina. The sequence continues at coordinate 51,972,167 of NW_023270855.1, read as the reverse complement.
GTATAAAACTTTACTGAAAGACATTAGAGAATGACTAAATAAATGAAGATATTGAGTTTAAGGCCTGAAAGATTTAACAATTCTACCAGTACTGATCTAATGAAATGCCAATATGATTTTTTGTGGAATTGTGTAAGCTTATTATAAAATACATATGAAGAAATGAAAGGCACAGAAGAGAGAAGCTACTCTTGAAGAACAAGTTGTAGGGATCTGTCTCTCAGATGTTAAAAAATAGAATGAAGTTATTAAAGATGGTGCTATATTGGTACAGGATTAACAAATTTGATTATAACAGAATGGAAGGCCCAGAAACATAAAAACATGCACACAGAAACTTCAAACGGGGACTGACTTTCAGATTAGAGTTCTAGGAAAACTGGTTATCTACCAGGGAGGAAATTAAATTGGACCCCTCCTGATACTACATATAAAAAAATCAATAATGGAAAACAAAATATTTTAGAAGACATTTCAGAAGGACTTTTTAGAAACACTTTAGAGGACAAGAGAGTAGAACATATTTATGACTGCATGTTATTGCCCCAACACAATCACCCAAAGACTACCGGGACAAAATCTATAGTCTAACAAAGTCAGGTTTACTGGCTCATTGCAACAAGGGAGACCACACACCTAAGGAACCATGGGTATCCTACCAAACAAAGGAAGACCTATGGATATCATAAAATCTGGGGGAAGGAGAGAGTTCAGGTGAAATTTGAATCAAGTTGTATTTTGATAGGCTCAAAAAGGAAATCAACATTGTGAGTTAAAATACATCTAATAGAAACAGTATTTAGAATTAAACCAAAATAAAAATACCTTAGGTCGAAACCCATGTAATGTAGCTAAAGGGATATTGAGAGGATATCTATGGCCTTAAATGCTTTTATTCACAAATACGATCTGAAAACTAATGAGTTAGACTTCCATTTTGAGGATAAGACCCTGAAGAAAGCAATTCCGTATTTATAACGCTCATAAGGTTTCTCTCCTACCCTGAATTTCTTTGTGCAGGAACTGAAGTCCCCATGGAGGGCTTTCTTACACTAACAATATTCACAGAGTTGCTCACATGTGAGATCAACTGGGGCTTTCCCATGTGCTTCTAATCCTAGGGCTTCTCTCCACTGTGAGCACTCACATGTTTCTTATGGGATGGGTGACTCCTGAAGTTTCCCACAGTAGCCGCACTGGTAAATCTCCCCTGTATGTACCCTCTTGTGAGCAGTCAGGTTAGAGCTCCTATTGAAGGCTTTTCCATGGTTGCTGCAATGGTAAAGCTTCTCCCCATTATGGGTTCTCATGTGTGCCATCAGATGCAATCTCCTGCTAAAGGCTTTGCCACAATCTTCACACAGATAGTCCCTCCCTGGTGTGCACTCTCTTATGCATGGTCAGGTTCCTGCTCCTGACGAAGCCTTTCCACAGTCATTGCATTTATACAGCTTCTCCCATTGTGTATCCTCTTGAGTATAGCAAGGCTCAAGCTGGATCTGAAGAGTTTCCCACATTGGTTAAACTCATACGGTTTCTCTCCAGTGTGGATTCGCACATGTGTCATAAAGGACGAGTGATGACCCACGAGCTTTCCCACGCTGAAAACATTCACAGGGTTTCTTGCCAGCATGAGATCACACATGGGTCTGAAGGGATGAAGGATAACTAAACACTCTCCCACATTCTTTACATTCATTTCATTTCTCTCCTGTGTAATTTCTCTTGGGCCAAACAAGGTTAGAATTGCTTCTGATCGCTTTTCCACACAAACTGTATTCATGGGGTTTCTCTCTGGGTTGAGTTAGTGCCTGTTGGTTAAGGGATAAGCAATAATTAAAGGCTTTCTCACTTTAATTGCACTCATGGGGATTCCCCACCACCACAGAAAGTCTGCACTAGGGATGCCTGGGTAGCTCAGTCTGTTAAGCATCTGCCTTTGGCTCAGGTCATGATCCCAGAGTCCTGGAATCAAGTCCCACATCAGGCTTCTTGCTCAGTGGGTAGCCTCAGTGGGTAGCTTCTCCCTCTGCCTGCCACTCCTCCTTGTGCTCTCTCTCTCTGACAAATAAATAAAATCTTAAAAAAAAGTCTGCACTGGGGCGCCTGGGTGGCTCAGTCGTTAAGCGTCTGCCTTCGGCTCAGGTCATGATCCCAGGGTCCTGGGATCGAGTCCCACATCGGGCTCCCTGCTCAGCAGGAAGCATGCTTCTCCCTCTCCCACTCCCCCTGCTTATGTTCCTGCTCTCGCTTTCTCTCTCTCTGTCAAATAAATAAATAAAATCTTTAAAAAAAAAAAAGTCTGCACTATAAAAAGCAAATTCCTACATGAGAAATTACTACCATTTTCAGAGCACATGTACCGCTCCTGCCCTATTTGAGTTCTTCCGAATTTTAAGTAAGGTGAATGCTCTGCCACAAGGTCCCATCATAGTCACAACATTCTAAAGCTGCTTATGTAGATTTTTCTTGATAAATACTTAAAAACTGAATTATATGTCAAAATTCATTAAGTCATATTAATGGATCTGCTTACTTACAGCAACTCTCCATAAATAAATACTAAAATTGGTTTAGAATGTTCCCCAAAGTCATGATACTCAGAGACTCTCTCCTAAGAAACAACTTCTTCTGGGTGAAGGTCACCGGACCCAAGTGTCTCCCCATGGTGGTCATGCTCTTCTTCCATAACACAGCAATCCCAGACTTCTTCTGCAGAGAACCAGCAATGTGCCCTCATGAGCCTTACCATTTCTCTGACAGTAGGTGTTTTTTCCAAACTTTATTCTGCTTTGCAGTGTTGTTTTTGGCTTTAAGTTGAAACTTTTGATCTGAAATTAATGGGGGAGAGGAGGGCAAACATTTAAGTTCTTAGAGAAATAAATGATGAGATAAAGTAATTAAAAACAAAAACGAAGAGCCAGGCCCATATACCTTTTATTCATAGACCGACCCTAAACATGAGACGTCAATGTGACAGTGAAGAATGCCCCAGCAGTTGGACAGACTTTAAGGATTTCAGCAATATGAAGAATTTGACAGTGACAGGAACAAGGGATGGAAATGCTAAGAAATGTTTTTGTCAAGAGTGAAATGGCTGCTAACAGTCTGACAGAGGGCACTATCAAAGTTTGGGGACAGTAGAAAAATGAACAAACTGGTGGGGTCATGTTCCAATAAAACTTTATTTACAAAAGTGGAAATGTTCAGAAAAAAAGGAAGCAGGACAGAGAGAGCTTTCTCTGGGAACAAAAGAAAGTTGGGGAGAAAAGGAAGAAGGAGAGGAAGCGAAGCCAAAGCTTCAAGAGAAATTCATCCCAAGTGGCCTGAGATGATTTCTCAAACAAGATAACATTTAGACGGCATTGTAATAGCAGTGTATGGTGACAGATGGTAGCCACACTTGTGGTGAGCATAGCATAACACAAAAACTTGTTGTGAGGGCGCCTGGGTGGCTCAGTTGGTTAAGCGACTGCCTTCAGCTCAGGTCATGATCCCAGGGTCCTGGGATCGAGCCCTACATCAGGCTCCCTGCGGAGCAGGGAGCCTGCTTCTCCCTCTCCCACTCCCCCTGCTTGTGTTCCCTCTCTCACTGTGTCTCTCTCTGTCAAATAAATAAATAAAATCTTAAAATAAAAAATAAAAAATAAAAAAAATAAAAATAAAAACTTGTTGTGTAACTCCTATGTTGTACACCTGAAACTAATGTAACACCGTGTGTCAACTATACCTCAATTTTTTAAAAATCATGACATTTTAGAAATTCCCTGAATGGAGTTCCTTTTGCCTGGGGCTCACCTACACTGGTTTCTTAGAGAGTCAGAACTCTCTTTTTCTTGGTCCCCAGCTCCTCCTGCTCTACCTAGGTGAGCAGGTCGGGTTTATGGAAATGACACCTGTGCACAGGGAAAGACACATCAAGGGGGATGTGCAGGGATGAAAAGGCAACTTCCCCTCAGAGTGGGGGCAACACTTGCAGAGGATGGGCATGTGTGACCCCATGAGCAATGAGGTGATGGTACCCAGGACTCACACAAACTACCTCACATCATGCCCTGTAGGGATTGGGGATCCCCAGCCCCAAGCTCAGAGACGCACTTCAGGAGCACCAAAGCTTCTAATCATGAAGAAAATAAAGTTGGCATAAAGATGAATCTTCAGGGGCGCCTGGGTGGCTCAGTTGGTGAAGCGACTGCCTTCGGCTCAGGTCATGATCCTGGAGTCCCCGGATCGAGTCCCGCATCGGGCTCCCTGCTCGGCGGGGAGTCTGCTTCTCCCTCTGACCCTCCCCCCTCTCATGCTCTCTGTCTCTCATTCTCTCTCTCTCAAAGAAATAAATAAAATCTTTAAAAAAAAAAAAAAAGATGAATCTTCATTCTCAAGGGAAGATGCTAGACTAGGGATTAGTGACTAGAGCCCGGAGTTAGCCACCTGCTTTTGTAAATACACTTTTATTGGAACACAGCTCTGTTTACATACCATACTACACCAGGCACTGCATTAGCAGCATTGTGTCATTGCAACAGAAACTCTATGGCCCACTATGCAGGAAACATTTCCTCTCTGGCCTTTAAAAGAAAAGTGTGGCCACTCCTGTTCTACACTGTCACTCCTCAAGAGTGAGCCACATCTCCAATTCACTACTCTTTTCCCAAGACCAAAAACAGTTCCTGGAATGTAACAGATGCTTAAGAAATATTTGCAGCAGGGCGCCTGGGTGGCTCAGTCAGTTGAGCGTCTGCCTTTCACTCAGGTCATGATCCCGAACTCCCGGGATTGAGTCCTACGTCGGGCTCCCTGCTCGGCGGGGAGTCTGCTTCTCCCTCTGCCCCTCATCCCACTCTCGTGCTCTCTCTCTCTCTCAAATAAATAAATAAAATCTTTTAAAAAAATATTTGCAGCAGAAATCTACCAATGAAGAGATGAGGCTGACTGAGGCCAGTTTCCTGTAGTTCTTTAGCATCAGGTCTCTGTACTTAATTTTCTGAGCAGGGTCCAGCGCGGCCCACTCCTCCTGGGAGAAGTCCACCACCACTTCCTCAAAGGTCACTGAATCCTGAAACATCACACACATTCAGGCTCAGCCAAAGCTCATCTCCATCAGTGTCCCAGGAAGGCAGAGTGTGAGGAGGATGGCACCAGAAGACCAAGAAGTGGGAAATTCAGATGCGGGCAGAAAGGGTTCCTCGCTTCATCTCTCTCCACACACACATCCTCAGCAGTCTTGTCTAGCCTCATCGATTTATTAGCTCTTCAACAAGTGGTTGAACTTTTCTCTCTTCAACTAGTCTGTGAACCCATCTGGCCTGGGTCCCCTAGGTGAATTGCCACACAGCCCTGAGCTCATGGAAGCCTGGGACAAATACTTAGTAAATGAATGAATGATGTCTCCATGAATTCCTGAGACAAAGTCATCTCATAGCCTTTCTTGGTTTTCTGCCACAGCTCTGAAGTGACTACTGAGCTAATATGAACAAGGCACTGAAAAAAAAATTCACAAACACTGAGCATTCTCTGGGAAGTCCCTTAGCCACCATTCATTAGAGGCTAAGGGTCCTGAGGAAGTGTGGAGACAAGTCCTGGTCAGGTTGGAAGGCTCCAGGCCACCAGAAGGAGACACGGCCAACCTCAGGGAGGGAGACGTCACATTGGAAAGAGGGGGTTTCTGATTACCTGTAACCAGATTGTCAGCAACCCTGAGCCATCACTTCTGCCTCCACATTCCCTTCCTGGAGACAGGTAGTCTTGAACAGGCACAGCTAGAGGAAGGACAAGAGGGTGGATGTGAGAGGCAGGATATGCTCTAGACTCCAGCCAGCACATGCCTGGAAGCTGCATCACAAGACCCATGACCACAATGAAAACAAAGCAAATGCCGTATGCACACAGGTTTCCTAAAAGGCCGCGGGAGTCCTGTCTCTCACAGCCAGCAAAGAGCCTTGTCGGCCTTGCTGCCCATGAGGAAGCCTAGCAAACCCCCATGACTGTTAAGGGTACTCAAGTTCAGAGAGGTTTAGCAAGTCAATTGCCCAAGTTTATAAAAAGAATGCAAGGTATCATGTATTATTCCCCAAACAACCCAAACCCAGGCACCAACCCTGATGCAAGCAGATTGGAGGGCTCCTGGGCTCTACTCCCACCTTGTTCCTAGCCTTTGGAAGCTCTGAAGGAAGAGGGCCTCAGGAAAATGAAAGTGGCCAGGGCGTGATCTAGCTCCAGGCAGGTGCACAACAGGGAAGAAAGCCCATGCAGGTATGGCGGGAGCTTGGTGTGACCTGGGTGTCTGGAGAGGAAAGTGATGGGAGAGGGTGGCAGATGGGCCAGGAGCCAGGTCAAGATCAGGGCAAACAAGCCTAGATTGAATCTGAATTTACACCTTCTGATTGGCAGCTTCGCAGGAGTTCTGTAAGAGTTTTCCATTCCTATTTGTATTTTTAAAGATCAAAACTGGCAGCTGCTCAAAGGACAGAAAGGGGAAGGCAAGAGTAGAAGCAGGGGTGGGTGGTGAGGGCCAACAGCACAGTCCAGGTGACAACGGGGACTCCTTGGGAAGGGAGAAGCAGCAGAGATGATTGTATACATTTTGTAGGAAACGTCTAAGGATTTGCTAGGGACTTACACTAGGATGAAATGTGGGGAGAGAAGATGTGCAGCCAGTGAGAGAACTCAGAGAAACCACAGAATGATCCAGTCTTTACACTGACAGTGTTGAGCTTCACACCCAAACCCTGTGCTCCTAGAAAATTGTGATGGGTAAGAAATCCCCCAGCCCTTTTGTGTTCTGGGAAATGTCTAAATGCAATGAAACACCCTTCCCTATATGACTTAGATATCTAAGACAGGAGGATGACCCCTTACTGGCCAGGCACAGACTATCCAAATTCCCATTTTTGTCTAATGAATGAGTAGCTGAACTGTTCGTCCCCACTGAACTACCTAGATAAAATACCTTTGAATTTAATTTGACTTCACTGAACTTCGGTGCAGTTTCTCTCCTCCCCCAACCTACCCCTGAGCACTGGGACATAACAACCCTCTACCAGCCCCTCCCTGACAATCAGCTGACCTCCCTGATCAAAAAAATCCTATCACCCCACCCACTCGTCCCACTTCCCAGCCTTCTGAACTCCTTCCTATAAAACAAAAGTTCTTTAGTGCCAGACTTTAGGGTGGGAGTGTTCTGCCTATGGCAATAGTCTCTCCTTACAGTACCAATAAACTGGGTAGGTAGTGGTGCTATCAACCTGAGAGGGAAAGATTAAGAAGAGGCAAATTTGTTCAAGGTGAGGTTTTACAGGGGAAAAAAAAAAAAAAATATATATATATATATATATACACACACATAGTATATGATATGAAAATTAATATGTATATATCATATACAATATACTTTATAAATATACACAGCATTTAACATATTTTACATACAGCATGTTAATGCTGTAACACCAATATTAATTAATACCCCATCAAATTAAACAGGGTATACAGCGACAGAGAGCCCAGGTACGAGGGATGCAGCTATCCATCTGACCATTGCCTCCCCACATCGTACACAAGAGGAAGGGGATGAGAGCTGGAGGGTTCAGGAAGGGAAGGGAAATTTCCTCCTGGGGCAGGGACACTCCCACAAGGTATGCTCCCCCTTAGAGAAGTTTGATAGGGCAAAGGGTTTTGGTGGGGGTTGGGGTTTTGGGGAGGATCTTTTTGCAAGAGGCATATCAAGGCCTGTTTTTAAGCTTGTGAGAATAATGTGGGTTGGCAGGAATAATTCAAAACATGTTAGACCAGCAGGCTGAGGCAGGGCTTCTAGGGTATATCTTATCTGGGCTCCAAGTTCAGGCCTCCTCAGCACTGGGTAGAAAAACTGTCTTAGCCACAGATGACAAAGGATGACTAGAGGCCATTGGTAGTTGGGAGTGTCCTAGGGATATTGGAATTTATGTCTACAAAATTTTAAATAACTCCTATCCTTAAACCAGCAACTCATAGGATTATAGCCAAGAGAAATCCCGGCATCCCGGCATCGATGCAGAAAGAGAAAGAGAGATAGCTTGTCCACTACAAACTGATTATCATAGGTAAAAACTGGAACCAATCAAAATACACATTATAGCATTAATTATCATATATCGTACCATGGGATATGATTATGGTGTTTATTTTTTAAAGATTTTATTTATTTATTTGAGAGAGAAAGAATGCACAAGCAGGCAGAGGGGCAGAGGGAGAAGGAGAAGCAGACTCCTCACTGAGCAGGGAGCCCGATGTGGGGCTCAATCCCAGGACCCTGAGATCATGACCTGAGTTGAAGGTCTTAACCGACTGAGCCACCCAGGTGCCCTGATTATGGTGTTTAAAACAAAAACTGACATAGATCTGAAGGTAAAGTATAAATATATTTATATGACTTATAAAATATATATATGCAGAGAGGCATGTACCTGCATTAAAAATGACCATTAGGCAAAGAATTTGAATAGAAATTTCCCCAAAGAAAACATAAAGATGGCCAATAAGCACACGACAAGATGTTCAACATCACTCATCATTAGGGAAATGCAAATCAAACCCATAATGAGATGCCACTTCGTATCCATTAGGATGGCTATTATCAAAAAAATAAAAATAGAAATCACAAGTGTTGGTGAGGTTTTGAAGAAATTAGAACCCTTGCTCATTGCTGAGGGGATTACGAAACAGTGCAGCCACTGTAGAGAACAGTATGGTGGTTCCTCAAAAAGCTTAACACAGAATTACCATATGATTCAGCAATTCCATTTCTGAGTATATACCCAAAGAACTGAAAGCAGAAACTTGAACAGATATTTGTAAACTAATGTTCATAGCATGATTCACAATAGCCAAAAGATGGACAACCCAAATATCCATCAACAGATGGAAAAACAAAATGTACATACATAAGGCTGAATAACATTATAGTTGTGTTTATATATTATATATTATAAAACTATAGCACAAATAAATATAAGTGCATATATTTATATTTTATATTTATATTAAATATAACTATATATTTATATTTTATAATATAAAATGTTATAGAAGATATATAAAATGCAAATATACCAAAAATATAAAATATGCAAAATATGTAAATATATAATGAAAAATATACAAAAATATAACATAATATATAAAATATGTAAACTATAAATACAAATATGTGACTATAATAAACATAAACATATATAATGTAAATATAATATTATTCAACCTTAAAAAGGAATGAAATCCTCATACATGCTATAACATGCATGTATTTTAAAACATTATGCTATGTGAAATAATCTGGACACAAAGGAACAATATTGTAGGATTCAACTTATACAAGGTACTGACAATAGTCCAGTTCATAGAGAAAGAAAGTAGAATAGAGAGTACCAGGGGCTGCGAGTTAGGGTTATGGGGAGTTACTATTTTTTTTTTAAGATTTTTAAAAATTTATTCATTTGAGAGAGAGCGAGCATGAGCAGGGGAGAGAGGCAGAGAAGCAGACTCCCCGCTGAGTCAGGAGCCCCCCCAGTCGGGCTCAATCCCAGGACCCTGGGATCATGACCTGAGCCAAAGGCAGACCTTAACCATCTGAGCTATCCAGGTGCCCCAGAGAGGTTTTGTTTTCTTTTTTTAAGATTTATTTATATGAGAGAGAGAGAGAGAGCCGTGCGGACGCATGCATGCACAAGAGAGGGGAGGGACCGAGGGAGAATCTTCAAGCAGACTCCCTGCTAGGGAGCCCACACAGGGCTTGATCTCATGACCCTGAGTACATGACCTGAGCCAAAACCAAGAGTCAGACGCTTAACTGACCAAGCCACCCAGGTGTCCTTGGGAGGTTATTTTTTAACTGGAAGAGTTTCATTTGGGGAAGATGAAAAACTTTTGGAGATGCATGGTGGTAATGGTTGCACAACAATATGAATGTACTTAATGCCAATGAATAGTACCCTCAAAAAAGGTTAAAAGGACAATTTTATGGTATGTACATTTTATCACAATAATTTAAAAAAAGAGGGGTGCCCAGGTGGCTCAGTCAGTTACACGTCTGCCTTCAGCTCAGGTCATGATGATCCTGGGGTCCTGGGATCAAGCCCCAAGTCGGGCTCCCTGCTCAGCCAGGAGTCTGTTTGTCCGTCTCCCTCTACCCCACTCATGCTCTCTCTCTCTCAAATAAATAAATAAAATCTTAAAAAAAATAAAAATAAATGAAAGCAAGGCCACACTGCTATTGGTAACACCAGAGGCCTCTAGAGAAAAGCACGACACTGTATTTCATGTGCACTTGGCAGGGAGAATGTGAAGGGAAACATTAACATTTTTACTCTATAGTTTTCTGAATTAGTTGAATGTTAAACAAGAAAAACAACACACCCATGCATCACTTGTGTAATCAAGAAAAATTAAACAGTCATGTACAAACAGAAATAATGCACGTAGCTGAATCATCACCTCTGCACACAGCTAATCTCACTGATCCAAGTGACTTTTACCTCACCTCCACACACACCAAATGCCTTCCATTTGGAACCCTGCCAACAGCATACTCTAGACCCACTCATTACTGACTACAGATTCATATTTCATCTATTTCCAATCTTTCTTTCCAACCAAGGAAGAGCTTTTTAATTTTTTTTCAAAGATTCATCTATTTGAGAGAGACAAAGGGAGAGGGAGAGAGAGAATTTCAAGTAGACTTCCCACTGAGCATGAAGCCCAACACAGGGCTTGATCTCACAACCCTGAGCTGAAATTAAGAGTCGGATGCTCGGGGTGCCTGGGTGGCTCAGTCATTAAGCGTCTGCCTTCGGCTCAGGTCATGATCCCGGGGTCCTGGGATCAAGTCCAGCATCAGGCTCCCTGCTCAGTGGGGAGCCTGCTTCTCTCTCCCGCTCCCTCTGCTTGTGTTCCCTCTCTCGCTGTGTCTCTCTCTGTCAAATAAATAAATAAAATCTTAAAAAAAAAAAAAAAGAGTCAGATGCTCAACCGATGGAGCCACCCAGGTGCCCCGGGAAGAGCTTTTTAAATCAAATATCTACAGCCTTATGAAATACATCCACATAATCTTACATTCTTTAGATGGTACAAAGCATACATCATTGTGCATTACAAAGGCAACATCATTGTGGTATATATATACAATGGAATATTATGCAGCCATCAAAAGGAATGAGATCTTGCCATTTGCAATGACGTGGATGGAACTGGAGGGTATTATGCTGAGCGAAATAAGTCAAACAGAGAAAGACATGTATCATATGACCTCACTGATATGAGGAATTCTTAATCTCAGGAAACAAACTGAGGGTTGCTGGAGTGGGGGGTGGGGTGGGAGGGATGGGGTGACTGGGTGATAGACACTGGGGAGGGTATGTGCTCTGGTAAGCGCTGTGAATTGTGCAAGACTGTTGAATCTCAGATCTGTACCTCTGAAACAAATACTGCAATATATGTTAAGAAAAAAAAAAAGAAGAAGAAGAAGATAGCAGGAGGGGAAGAATGAAGGGGGGGGAATCAGAGGGGGAGACGAACCATGAGAGACGATGGACTCTGAAAAACAAACAGGGTTCTAGAGGGGAGGGGGGTGGGAGGATGGGTTAGCCTGGTGGTGGGTATTGAGGAGGGCACATTCTGCATGGAGCACTGGGTGTTATGCACAAACAGTGAATCATGGAACACTTCATCTAAAACTAATGATGTAATGTATGGTGATTAACATAACAATTAAAAAAAAGAATAAATATACTATCTTACCCAGGAAAAAAAAAAAAAACAAAAACAAAGGCAACGTCATTGTAAATGGCAGAGAATGTGCCCAAATTGTGGCTTTTATCACCTCCTGCCTGGAAGATTCCAATGTTTTACAGACTGATTCCTTTGCTCTCTTGTATCTCTATGCCTAATAGTTAATAATGTTCCATGAGGTCAACAGAATTCTACGAGGGAGGAAAAAAGCCTGCAAATCTGATTGTGCCCCTTCCCAGTTTAAGAACTTCTAGAATGCCTCCTTTGGATACAGCACACAGTCCAAATTCCAATCCCAGCAGAGACTCTCCCACCTCTGGCCTTTCACACACCTGCCTTGCCCTCCCCTGGTGGGAATGCTTGCTGAATGAGAACGAGGAGGATAACCAGGGTTCTTCTGGCCTTAGTGCTGGGTTACTGGGAAAAAAACTCTTCTGAGAGCTTGCAAACGTTAACTCCACTCTCCCATAAGTATTGGTCCAAATCACAACACCTCTGTGGTCCAAACACCTCAGTCAAGGAACTAACATAAGCACAAGCACACAATTTCTGGAAAAACTCAGTTTCTACCAGGACATAGAAGAGACCCAGTCATGGGATTCTCAGAAACCGAACACTGACAGTAAAAAAACAACTTAAGTCAAGGAGCCACTGAATAATAATAGTTACAAGAAAGGAAAATAAGGAGCCCAACTCATTCATGAGCATAAGTGCAAACAGCAGAAAGAAGGTATTAACACACTGAATATACTAGTGAGCAGGAGAATCTACCACAACCATGTGGGGATCCAAGTTAGGTTTAGGATCTTTATGAAAACACTTATAAGAATTCATTACATTTGTAGACTGGAGAAAAATCATATAATCACCTGAATACATTCAGTAAAAGTATTCGATAAAATCACTATTCCAGGGGCGCCTGGGTGGCTCAGTTGGTTAAGCGACTGCCTTCGGCTCAGGTCATGATCCTGGAGTCCCTGGATCGAGTCCCACATCGGGCTCCCTGCTCGGCAGGGAGTCTGCTTCTCCCTCTGACCCTCCTCCCTCTCATGCTCTCTGTCTCTCATTCTCTCTGTCTCAAATAAATAAATAAAATCTTTAAAAAAAAAAAATCACTATTCCATGGCTTTGGAAAAAAAAAGTTAAATAAGAAGGGAACATCTTGGGCGCCTGGGTGGCTCAGTCGTTAAGCGTCTGCCTTCAGCTCAGGTCATGATCCCAGGGTCCTGGGATCGAGCCCCGCATAGGGTCGCTGCTCGACGGGGAGCCTGCTTCTCCCTCTCCCACTCCCCCTGCTTATGTTCCCTATCTCGCTGTGTCTCTGTCTGTCATATAAATAAATAAAATCTTTAAAAAAAAAAAAAAAGAAGGGAACATCTTTACCAGAAAACAGTTTTTTAAAAAACCTACGCCTTCCAGAATGTGGTAATTAGACTGAGGTTATAAAAGAGAACGTCTATTTTTAGGAGACATATGAACACTGAGGTCTTCAGAAGTAAAGGGTTATGATTTCTGCAACTGACTCTCAAATAATCCAGCAAAAACAGTAATTATTATATGTACAGAGATACAAGAAATGTGGCAAAATATTAACAAATGCTGAATCTAGACAAAGAGCAAATGGGATTTCATTGTACTGTTTTGGTAACGTTTTTTCCTATAAGCTTCAGTGGTTTCCAAACAAAAAGTTTTATCTTAAAATAAGGAACTATAGCTTACCGGTGAAAAGTTGAAAAGTTCCGGCTTTTAATCTGAGGAAAGACAAGGATGGCAGCTGTCACCACTCTATGTGGTGATGGTACTGGAGGTCCCACCAGGGCGATAAAGCTAAAAAAAAAATAAAAGTTTGAGAAAATGATAAGTTTGAGGATTGGAAAGGTATAAACACAACTGTCATTATTCATAGATGACAGCTGTACATATAAAAAAAAATCCCAAAGCATCCAGCCTCCCTCTCCTAACACTCTCCCTACCCAGTCTGGTCAGGCCTCTCTTTCCTAGGTTCACCCAACACACCAGGCTCTCCTGCTTCTGGGATTCTGCACTTGAAGCTTCTTCCACCTCTCAAACACTCTCCCTCCACAAGCCTCTGCCTAATCAGTCCTACTTATCCTTCAGTTCTCATAAATCAGTTCTTCCTAATAGGTCTTCCCTGTCTGTCCATATTAAGCTCTCCTGTTTGGCACAGGACACCCTCCCCCCATCAATTTTATATCTGTTTCTGATCTAAATAGCCCACTCTCTGGGGACAGCACTGTGCCTCTTTTGATTGCCCAGGCCAGACTCATACCCAGTACCTAATGAGCTTCTGCTGTGGGCCCTGGAAAATGTTCATTTACAGCTAGATTGAGAAAGTGCACACCTCCAATAGAAACGCCAACACAGGGGCGCCTGGGTGGCTCAGTCAGTTAAGCGTCTGCCTTTGGCTCAGGTCATGATCCCCGCGTCCTGGGATGGTGCCCCTTGTTGGGCTCCCTGCTCAGCAAGGAGCCTGCTTCTCCCTCTCCCTCTCTCTCACTCTCTCTCTCACACATAAATAAAATCTCTTAAAAAAGGACGGGGGGGATGCTTGGGTGGCTTAGTCGGTTAAGCGTCTGCCTTCAGTTCAGGTCATGGTCCCAGGGTCCGTGGTGGGATCGAACCCCACATCGGGCTCCTTGCTCAGTGAGGAGCCTGCTTCTCCCTCTCCCTGCTGCTTCCCCTGCTTGTGCTCTCTCTCTCTGGCAAATAAATAATAAAATCGGAAGGAAGGGAGGAAGGCAGGCAGGCAATACAAACGTTAACACATTAACTTAAATGCCTGTCACAATATAAACCACCAGTGTTATTTCTGAAGCTTTTAAGAAAAATTCTTAAAAGGCAAATGTGAGGGCGCCTGGGTGGCCCAGTTGGTTAAGCGACTGCCTTCGGCTCAGGTCATGGTCCTGGAGTCCCGGGATCGAGTCCCGCATCGGGCTCCCTGCTCGGCGGGGAGTCTGCTTCTCCCTCTGACCCTCCTCCCTCTCATGCTCTCTGTCTCTCATTCTCTCTCTTTTAAATAAATAAATCTTAAAAAAAAAAAAAGGCAAATGTGAGAAACATTATTTTTAGAAACAAGTAGCCTGTGTTGCTGAACTTCCTCCAGAATTTTTCTTCCGACTTCCCATATGTGACTTTTTAACCTCACAAGAAAAAAAAAAATCCATTTGGTCAAAACACACCTCTTTTTAAAATTGGTAAATTCTAATTTCCGCTACTGGTATTAGGAAAGCTGCTTCCTCCTTTTTCCTGGAAATCCCTGTGTTTTAAAGACACACAATTTCATGTATTTCACTTATGCTTTAGACTTCTATTAGGCTTTAGCCGCAAGTATATGCCACCAAAACCCGTTTTAATAATATCCAGAGTGGGGGGCGCCTGGGTGGCTCAGTCGTTGGGCGTCTGCCTTCGGTTCAGGTCATGATCTCAGGGTCCTGGGATCCAGCCCTGCATCGGGCTCCCTGCTCGGCGGGAAGCCTGCTTCTCCCTCTCCCACTCCCCCTGCTTGTGTTCCTGCTCTCGCTGTGTCTCTGTCAAATAAATAAACAAAATCTTTAAAAAAAAAAAAATAATAATAATAATATCCAGAGTGGGCGCCTGGGTGGCTCAGTCGTTAAGCGTCTGCCTTCGGCTCAGGTCGTGGTCCCGGGGTCCTGGGATCGAGCCCCGCATCGGGCTCCCTGCTCAGCGGGGAGCCTGCTTCTCCCTCTGCCTCTGCCTCTCTCTCTGTCTCTCATGAATAAATAAATAAAATCTTTAAAAATAAATAAATAAATAAATAAATAAATAAATAAATAAATAAAATCTTTAAAAAATAATAATAATAATATCGAGAGTAAGCGATCCCCATGTTTTAAAGCTCTGCCGCGGTGTCAGGCTCCCGAGGAGCTGCAGCCGACGGGGGAAGTGCGGAGCTGAATAATCTTTCTTCAATCGAAAGGCTTGTTGTTTACATTTTCACTTGCTCTATTTCATTCTCTTTTCTTGATTACACTTATTTATTGGCACTCGCGCTAGAATCCTGAGGAAGCATTTTCCCAAATGAATTTATCAAATTAACCGAAAAAAAGTTTTAAGATAGTCTCACCTCAACAATTTCCCACAAAAGCAAGCCGCAAGTGAAATTCTCTTGTGTTACGAAGGCAGAAAGGGACTTCCTTGATATAAATTTCACCAAGGCCTCTTACCCGCCGAAACCAACGGCATCCCCAGTTCAGAAAAACCGAAGCACCCGGAGAGGCGACCAACGGCCGTCGATCTCCTGGCCCGCGAGACCGAGACCCCGCGCCCGCTGAGGCCCCGCCCCTAAGGCCCCGCCCCTAGCCCGTTGGGCCCTTCTGAGACCCCGCCCCCAAGAGCCCCACCCCCGGTAAGGCCCCGCCCCCAGCGCCCCATTTATCCACCCTCACTGAGACCCCGCCTTCCGAGGGCCCCGCCCCCACAGAGATCCCGCCCCCGACCCCGTTTGCCCACCCTCACCGAAACCCCGCCTTCCCAGAGTCCCGCCCCCTCCCCGAGTCCCTTCTCCCAGCTCCCTCCCGGACCTTGCACCTGCAGCCACTCTTCTGTGCTGGAAGCAAATAACGAGAAAAACCGTGGTGCCGTTAGAGGGAAGATGGCGGCCGTTCGGGGGAGGCGCACCCCACTTCCGGTCTCGGGGCTTGGAAAGTAGAAGGCTCCCGCGGGGCCTAGGAGCGCAGAGGCAGCGGGAGGGGCGGTGGCCGCGTCCTCTGGCCTCCGCAGAGAAGTCCTAACGTTGGCCCAAGGCACTGCAGCTGGGCACGCCCCGCCGGCTCCACTGCAGGGACCCTGGGCAGGAGCCAGGCGGAAGGACCGGGGTGGGGGCGGGACCAGAACGGCCCGGAGTCTGTTGGGCGGAGCTTCGTGCCCACCCACCCCTGACCCGCCAGTCAGCTCCCTCTCAAAAAAATGCTCTTCTCTGAGTTCTTGCAGGAGCTTCAAGGACGTACTACGCTTGGAGGTGCTTTGTTATGCGGCAGTAGATACCTGATACATCCTTCCTCCCTATTCTTAAAAAACTTTCTTGCCCCTTCTCAGTTTTTCAGTATTATCTTGTTAATCTTGGGACTGTTGACTTTATTTTTTTAAACCTTTCTGTTTTTATATGACAAATAGTAAAGGACATTTAGTTTTTCCTTAGGTATGAACATGTTTAGATCTTTTATTTATTTCGATTGCTGGTTTTAGTTTTATGTGGTTACCATCATTTCCCTTAATAATGCTTTTCCTTTCATTCATTCATTAACTTGAGTCATACCTTCACAGAACTTTTGTTTCTATTGGGGAGGAGGACAGTTGGTAGAACTAACATACAAGAAAACATGCCATGTCAACGCCACATTGGAATATTTCTAGTATATTTACAAACTGAAACCTGTGGAGAGTCATTCAATCATTTCTTTTTAAACCATTCTTTAAAAAATAAGAAATACAATTTAAAAAGTGTTGACCTTAAAAATAAGTTATTTTACCAGCAAAGATAGGTTTCTTGAGGAATAGCCAAGAATTACAATTTGGGACAAGCAAACTGTGGCAAAACCATAGGCTAGTCCAACAAAGGAGAGGAATGTTATTCATGGAAAACAAGGAATAAGTTGGGAGGAGTTGTTTTGAATGAAAGTCAATTGGACAAAAGTAAGAGTTGAGAGTAATGAGGAGTTTCTCATTGGCTAGATTGCTTGGGTAGTCCATTTCTTGTAGGAGATGCTATGTACATCTTTTCCTGTTGGGGGACTATAATTGACAGTTCTTCCTATGGTTAACATGAAGTGGTACAGCATGAGACCTACCCCTTCTGGCCTCCTGACTCCATTTTAGTGAGGTTTCCCTTTCTAATTTTCACAACAGGAAGCAAATTTATAGTTTAAATTTTATTTTTAAAGATTTTATTTATTGTTAAAGATTTTCTTTTTATTTATTTTTTTAGAGAGGGAGAGACAGAATCTTAAGCAGGCTCCATGCCCAGTGCAGAGCCCAACCTGGGCTCAATTCTATAACCCTGAGATCATGACCTGAGTCAAAACCAAGAGTTGAACACAACCAACTGAGCCACCCAGGCACCCCTAAAGATTCTATTTTTAAATAATCTCTACACCCAACCTGGGGCTCGAATTTACAACCCCAAGGTCAAGAGTCGCACACTCCACTGACTGAGCCAGCCAGGTGCCCCAAGATTTTATTTTTAAGTTCTCTCTATCCCTGCAAGCAGGAAGCGCAATGAGGGCTTGATCCCAGGACCCTGGGATCATGACCTGAGCTGAAGTGCAGAGATGCTTAACCGACTGAGCCATCCAGGTGCCCCTGTTTTTGTTTTGTTTTGGTTTTGGTTTGGTTTTTTGTGGTTTTTTGTTTTGTTTTTTAAGTAGGCTCCATGCCCAGCGTGGAGCCCAACACAGGGCTTGAACTCATGACCCTGAGATCAAGACCTGAGCTGGTATCAAGGGTCAGGCGCTTAACTGACTGAACTACCCAGGTGCCCCCCAGTGGAGACCACTCTTTAAGGGAGCCCTGGGTTAAATCACATAGGAGGTCAGCACACACAGCTAAGTGTAGCCCTTCCTAATACCCCAAGATGAAAGTCAGTGACTGTGTAGCCATTCCAGATTCATCCATGGAGCACCAACCATTGTACCTGGCACCATGCTGAGAACTCCTTTCTTATGCATAAGTAGCTAGAACCAGGCTTCCCTCATTGGCCCCCTTCAGAGTTCAACATGATGCCAAGACTTGTCTAAGTGTCACAGCAAAGTAAAGGTCTGATTTGGCGTGAGATCCCCCTGAGATGTCTGGATCTGGCAGTAACCATTGTGCATGTGGTGTGATATGTGTATGACATGTGTGTAGTGTGGGGGTGGGTGGGTGGTGTATATGTGGTGTGTGTGTCTGGTGTGGTGCAGGGATGATGACATGGTGTGGTAGCGTAAGTGTGCAAATATGTGTATCTTTGGTGTGTGTGCCAAAGCATGGTGGTGTATTGTGTTTGTGTGTGTGTGTTGGTGTGTACATACAGTACAGTGTGTATGTAGTGTGTATGTGTATGGATATGTATGTGCTGCTGTACATACACACTCGTGCTTACTCCACCTGGACCAGTCCTATTTCTCCATTCCATGGCCGGGCTGCCTCCTTGTCTTCCCTGTGCTCTGAATCTCTCTTCTGCTCCCCCCTATAGTTTAAATTTTAAACAACTTTTATTTTTTTATTTTTTTATATATATATTTTTTATTCTTATGTTAATCCCCATACATTACATAATTAGTTTTAGATGTAGTGTTCCATGATTCATTGTTTGTGCATAACACCCAGTGCTCCATGCAGAATGTGCCCTCCTCAATACCCACCACCAGGCTAACCCATCCTCCCACCCCCCTCCCCTCTAGAACCCTGTTTGTTTTTCAGAGTCCATCGTCTCTCATGGTTCGTCCACCCCTCCGATTTCTCCCGCTTCATTCTTCCCCTCCCGCTACCTTCTTCTTCTTTTTTTTTTTTCTTAACATATATTGCATTATTTGTTTCAGAAGTACAGATCTGAGATTCAACAGTCTTGCACAATTCACAGCGCTTACCAGAGCACATACCCTCCCCAGTGTCTATCACCCAGTCACCCCATCCCTCCCACCCCACCCCCACTCCAACAACACTCAGTTTGTTTCCTGAGATTAAGAATTCCTCATATCAGTGAGATCATATGATACATGTCTTTCTCTGTTTGACTTATTTCACTCAACATAATACCCTCCAGTTCCATCCACGTTGTTGCAAATGGCAAGATCTCATTCCTTTTGATGGCTGCATAATATTCCATTGTATATATATACCACATCTTTTTTTTTTTTTAGATTTTATTTATTTATTTGAGAGAGAGAGAATGAGAGACAGAGAGCATGAGAAGGAGGAGGGTCAGAGGGAGAAGCAGACTCCCCGCTGAGCAGGGAGCCCGATGCGGGACTCGATCCAGGGACTCCAGGATCATGACCTGAGCCGAAGGCAGTCGCTTAACCAACTGAGCCACCCAGGCACCCTATAACCACATCTTCTTTATCCATTCATCTGTCGATGGACATCTTGGCTCTTTCCACAGTTTGGCTATTGTTAAATTTTAAACAACTTTTAAAATGAGACCCCCACACACAACCCATGTACGCTTTCTCAATCACAAATTCCTGGCTCCCCACTTAAAAGGGAGCAGTATCCTGGGTTTTATGGTTATCACTTCTTTGCCTTTCTTTACACTTGTACCACCTAAGTATTCATTCCTGATTCCTAGTTTAATTTTGCATGTTTTTGACTTAAAGAAATGAAATCATACAGGATTTTAAAAATGTTTTGTGAGATTCATGCATATTATTACGTATACTTCTGTTCACTTAGTTTGGGGCTATTCCAAATAATGCGTATCTGCATATCCTTGTACTAGGACATATTTCTTGGTGCCCATGTGCAAGCATTCCTGTTGTATACATTCCAAAGAGTGGAATTATGGAGTCCTTGGGTGTACATATCACCCAACATAATAGGTCTGTTTTCCAAATGGATTATATTAGTTTTCCATGCTCTTTAACAAATTACATAAACTTTGTGGCTTACAACACACATTATCTCAGTTTCTATGATTTAGCTGGGTTCTCTGTTTTAGGGTTTCACAAGGCTGAGTTCATGTTATCCAGGGCTGGGTCTTCATCAGAGACTCAACTGGGGAATAAGGGTCTACTTCTAAACTCCATTAGGTTTGGCAACTTAATTGACAAACTTAATTTCCTTTGGCTGTACATTTGATGAGCACAAAGGCAAGAGAAATGTAGCTAAAATTAAGTCTCCTTACAACTTGCAGCCCACTGATAAATCCCCAAGATATGTAGAATGTGACATTCCTCAAGGAACTCATGGCTACTTTACTGTTGATGTTTCATTGAAGACTAAAAGCAACCTTATCTTAATAGCTAGCCCTCCAAGGTCCTGGAGACCTTGCTTTTAACATGCACAAATTCCTTAGAGATAATCAGTTACTCCTCACAATCCTAGTGTGGCTCTTTCTGACCATAGGTCCCTGTGCTATAATAAAAGCACCTTTTTGCACCAAAAACGTCTCAAGAATTCTTCCTCTTTTTTTAAGATTTTTATTTATTTGAGGGCGCCTGGGTGGCTCAGTTGGTTAAGTGACTGCCTTCGGTTCAGGTCATGATCCTGGAGTCACAGGATCGAGTCCCGCATCGGGCTCCCTGCTCGGCAGGGAGTCTGCTTCTCCCTCTGACCCTCCCCCTCTCATGCTCTCTCTCTTTCTCTCTCATTCTCTCTCTCAAATAAATAAATAAAATCTTTAAAAAAAAGATTTTTATTTATTTGAGAGAGAGCAAGAGAACACAGAGGGAGAGTGAGAGGAAGTAGCAGACTCCCTGCTGAGCAGAGAGCTTAATGCTGGGCTCAATCCCAGGACCCCAAGATCATTACCTTAGCCGAAGGCAGATGCTTACCCGACTGAGCCACCCAGGAGCCCCTCAAGAATTCTTTCTTAATCATTAGCTCACTGGCCCCACATCACTATTCATGAAAGCTTGCTGCTTCAATGCCAGAGAGAGGAAGACTCTAGAAACTACAGTCTGCTGGCAAGTTTTATATAATGCAGAAGAATTACAGGAGTGGCATCTGATCACCTCTGCCATACTCTGTTGGTTAGAAAGAAATATGATTGTGCAAATGTATATTCCCACACAGTGTATGAGCATTACTGTTCTGCATCCTTATCCATACTTGGTATTGTCAGCCTGTAATTTTTTTTTAAATTTTATTTATTTATTTGTCTGAGAGAGAGAGAAAGAGCACAAGCAGGGGGAGTGACAGGCAGAGGGAGAAGCAGGCTCCCCGCTGAGCAAGGAGCCCGATGAGGGACTGGATCCCAGGACTCTGGGATCATGATCTGAGCTGATGGCAGACGCTTAGCCGACTGAGACACCCAGGCATCCCAGCCTGTAATTTTCAACACTCTATCAGGTGTGTACTAGCGTCTCTGGATGGTTTTATTCCCATTTCTTGATCACTGAAACTGAGCATCTTTTCATGTTTATTGTTTGGAAACCTTTTTTTGTGAACTGCGTACTCAAGGCTCTTGCCCATTTTTCTTCTGGAACTTCTGTTGTTTTCTTATGATAATGTAGAAGTTTTTCATTTATTTGGACAGCAGTGCTTTCCAAATACATATGTTACATATATCTTATCCCTCATTATAGCTTATTTTCCCTTTCTTAATGGTGCCTTTTTTTTTCTGAAGATTTTTATTTATTTGACAGAGAGAGAGAGCGAGAGAGGGAACACAAGCAGGGGGAGTGGGAGAGGGAGAAGCAGGCTTCCCGCTGAGCAGGGAGCCTGATGTGGGGCTCAATCCCAGGACTGCAGGATCATGACCTGAGCCGAAGGCAGAGGCCTAACGACTGAGCCACCTAGGCGCCCCTTAATGGTGCCTTTTTAAAAAGATCTATTTATTTGAGAGAGAGAGAGAGAGAGAGTGGTGGGGATGAGCTGAGGGAAAGGGAGAGGGAGAATCTCAAGCAGACTCCAGGCTGAGCATGAAGCCTGACACAGGGCTCCATCTCAGGACTCTGAGATCATGGTCTGAGCAGAAATCAAGAGTTGGATGCTTTACCGAATGAGCCACCCAGGCACCCCATGGTGTCTTTTTGATAGAGTTCTTTAGTAT
This sequence comes from Mirounga leonina, assembly GCF_011800145.1. Classification (NCBI taxonomy): domain Eukaryota; kingdom Metazoa; phylum Chordata; class Mammalia; order Carnivora; family Phocidae; genus Mirounga; species Mirounga leonina. The sequence goes on along the minus strand of NW_023270855.1, from coordinate 51,949,675 downwards.
ATTCCAGTGGATCTATCTTTAATGTTGTGGTTACTGTTATTTCCTTATCTATAAATTGCCTATTTCCATGCCAATTCTCTATTGAACTGCTTGCCTTTTCGTCATTGATACATAGGAGTAAGTTGCATATCACATACGCCTTCTCCTGGTTTGCTTCCTATCTTTCAATTCTGTATTAAATTTTGATGTAGTCAGATATTTTTTGTATTTATATCTTCTTTTTAAAGATTTTATTTTTATTTATTTATTTGAGAGAGAGAGAATGAGAGAGAGCACATGAGAGGGGGGAGGGTCAGAGGGAGAAGCAGACTCCCTGCCGAGCAGGGAGCCCAATGCGGGACTCCATCCAGGGACTCCAGGATCATGACCTGAGCCGAAGGCAGTCGCTTAACCAACTGAGCCACCCAGGCACCCTACATCTTTTTTTGAGGTAGAGGGAGAGAGAGCGTGCATGCAAGGGGAGGAAGGGTGGAGGGAGAGGGAGAATCTTAAGCAGGCTCCGTGCCCAGCGCAGAGCCAACAGCGGGCTCAATCTCACAACCCTGGGATCATGATCTGAGCCAAATCAGGAGTCAATGGCTTAACTGACCGGGCCACCTAGGCACCCCTCCTTTTGTATTTACATCTTTTTTTTTTTTTTAAGATTTTATTTATTTATTTGAGAGTGAGAGAATGAGAGAGAGCATGAGAGATGGGAGGGTCAGAGGGAGAAGCAGACTCCCTGCTCAGCAGGGAGCCGCATGTGGGACTTGATCCTGGCACTTCAGGATCATGACCTGAGCTGAAGGCAGTCGCTTGACCAACTGAGCCACCCAGGTACCCTACATTTTTTTTTTTTTTAAGATTTAGTTATCTGACAGAGAGAGAGAGTGAGCACAAGCAGAGGGGAGGGTCAGAGGGAGAGGGAGATGAAGGCTCCCTGCCGAGCAGGGAGCCCATGCAGGGCTCAATCCCAGGACCCTGGGATCATGACCTGAGCCAAAGGCATACACTTAACCGACTGGGCCACCCAGGCGCTCCTGTATTTACATCTTAAACAGGATTTCCATAAACAACATACCCTCCGAGTGTATGAGCTTTCCCCCTAACATTTTAATATCCAAATTTTCAAATATATAGATAGCAAATTTGTAAGAATTTTATAGTTAAACCTTATAAGCACCACCTAGATTCTACCATTAGCGTTTTCCTATAATTGCAATATCACATATTTATCTATCCTTCCATCTACCCATCAATCTTTTTACGTTTTTCAAAGTAACTTGTGACATCAGTACACATTTTCCCGTATTTTTCAGTATGTATATCATCCACTACAGTTTAATATTTGCATACAATATTTTCTTTTGAGGAAAAATTTACATAAGGTGAAATTAACTCTAAAGTGTGCATTAGTTGAGTTTTGATAAATACATCTATGTAATCCGATCAAGATATAATTATCCTCACTCGCAGAAGTTCATGTCCCTTTCAGAGTCAGTTCCCACCCAAAACTTCTGCCCAACCACAGTTCTTAAGTTTTGCACTACAGATTACTTCTTGTTTTTCTCAGAACTCCACCTAAACAGAATCATATAATATATACACTTGGGCAAGGCCTCCTTCACACAGCATGTTTAAGATCATCCATGCTCATGTCCTTTTAAAAGTTCTCATTTGAAACATAAAAGCACGCTCCTGTCCCCCTATACTTTTGGGTTCTAACATCAGCCAAGTGCTCGGGAGAAGGGGGCGAAGGAGCAACAGATGAGAACACTGAGGTCCAGAATCATCTGGGCACAGTACTCCCAATACAACCGAGCCACCCGCACCCCCGCAGGTCGGGAAAAGCCGTGGACCTGCAAGACTCTCGGAAAACGCGCCGCAGGGCCCGGACCGAACCTGCCCTTTGGCCCCGGATCCTTCCCGCCAGACCTAACCCGCCGGCGACACCAGAACTGGGCGCGCCGGGAGCCGCGGAGGCGACACAGCCACCTGCAGGAGTCCAGCCGCCTGACAATTCTGCTTCCGGTTTTCTGAGCAGAAAAGGGGCGGGGCCCCAGAGCGCAGGCGGGGCGGAGTGGGAGGAGGGAGGAGCCCGAAGAAGCCCGCTTGGAAGGCTGGGTGCTGAATGGGCCCAGCCAAGGACTAGTACCAGGACGAGCGGGCGGAGCTAGAGGCGGGAACAGCCCCTGGGGGCGTGGCCTAGTTGGAGACACGGCCTGGGGCGTGGCCTAGCTGGAGACACGGCCTGGGGGCGTGGCCTAGCTGGAGACACGGCCTGGGGGCGTGGCCTAGCTGGAGACACGGCCTGGGGGCGTGGCGAGGGGGGCGAAGACCAATCTTAGAAGGCGGGGCTAACAGTAAGCATAAGGGCATCGTGGGCAGGGTTAGGTGGTTCCCAGGCTCGGGGGCGGAGCCCGGTAGGGAACTGGTGTGAGGGCAGTGCTGGGGCGGAGCCTCACTTCCAGTTGGCGGTCCTCAGGATGCCTAATAAAAGCTTTTTTGGCTCCTTCTCTCTGCCCTTCCGGGACCCTATGTGACAGAACACCAGGTGTACAAAGGTACCTGTCAGTCCACAAAGTGGACCACACCTCCATTCATCCTGTTTCTTCCTTAGGCCCTTCGAGTATTAAATTTTCTTCTTCAATGGGTCGTATCTTTCAGTTTGATTTACTCCTAGACACTATATGTACATACATTTAATTTTTTTTAAGATTTTATTTATTTGTCAGAGAGAGAGCACAAGCAGGGAGGAGGGTCAGAGGGAGAGGGATAAGCAGGCTCCCCGCGGAGCAGGGAGCCCAATGCCGTACTCAATCCCAGGACCCTGGGATCATGACCTAAGCCGAAGGCAGACGTTTAAACGACTGAGCCACCCAGGTGTCCCCATATATTTAATTTTTTGTTTCATTTCCCATTTGATTGTTACTAGGGAGTTCTGAGAGATGAGGGACATGCTCTGATTTAAATCACAGATGTAAACTGGAGTGTCCAGCCAATACAGTAGCTGCCAAAAAAATACACTTTCCTTTCATTTTCCCTATTTATGAAAGGTGAAGAAGTATACAAATATTAGCAACTTATTAATTCCTGTACTGTGAGAGTAAAAATCATCTACATGACAAATTCGGTGACGTGCTGCCATCTTCTGGGGATTAAGGGTATTACATACACTCTGTCTCAAGCATCTGCTATTGAAGGCAACCACAAAACTGTGCTTCCCTATTGGAAAGTTATGTGAAAATGAATAAAAGGAAACCTCATTTAGAATGGAGTCGGGAGACCATCAGGGAGAGCTTTCATGTCCAGCACTAGTTGTCAATTTTAGACCCAACGGAAGAGAGGGACCAAGGAGATACTAATTTGCTATCCCTGCAGGAGGCAGGAAGATTTCTTCCTGCCCCAGCAACAGCTCAGCCAGTGAGAAACCACTATACTTCAAACTCCCAGTTTATTCCAATGGACTTTTAGTTTATAACAGCTCCTCCCTATTCCCCCTTTCTCCTCTATTAAAAAAAAAAAAAAAGCTACGCTCCTTTGTTAGGGGGACTTATCTATGGTTTTGCCATAGTTTGCTTGGGCCTGGGGTAGCAACTTTTTGCTATCCCTAAATAAGCCCATCTTTTGCTGGTAAAATAACCGTCAGTTTTGTTTTGTTTTGTTTTAAAGATTTTATTTATTTATTCATGAGAGACAGAGAGAGAGAGAGAAGCAGAGGGAGAAGCAGGCTCCCAAGGAGCAGGAAGCCCGATGCGGGACTCGATCCCAGGACCCTGAGATCATGACCTGAGCCGAAGGCAGACGCTTAACCATCTGAGCCACCCAGGCGCCCCGTCAGTTTTGTTTTTAAGGTCAACAGTTCTCACGTTAGAAAGCATTTTCTCTTACCACTATCCCTTTGGTTATAACATCTGCCTGGTGTTTGAGGTAAGGAGGAACAACAGTTTGACAGTTGAGAAAACTAAGGCCCAGTATCATGTACACACAGTATTTCCACTTCACCCCCAGCAATTTGGTGGAAGGAATGACTATGACTTTCTGGGGGAAGAATGGAAAGGCCCTGAGGTAGGACACGTTTGGCCTCTAAACAACAGCAGAATCCTGGTGTCTAAAATGTTTGAAGTGAGTTTGGCAGGATGGAGACTAGCTGGAAGAGAAGTCAGAGAAGTAATGGAATCATATAAAGCCATCTGGGCAATGGTAAGAATTGCGGGGTTTGGGACACCTGGGTGGCTCAGTTGGTTAAGCATCTGCCTTCGGCTCAAGTCATGACCCCAGGGTCCTGGGATGGAGCCCCATGTCGGGCTCCCTGCTCAGCGGGGACTCTGCTTCTCCCTCTCCCTCTGCCCTTCCCACCTGCTCCTGCTCATTCTCACATGTGTGCTCTCTGTCTCTCTCTCAAATAAATAAATAATATCTTTTTTTTTTTTAATTGTGGGTTTTACCTTGAGTGCAATGCAGGAACCCTGAAGGGTTTTGAACTATAGGAGCAACATCATCTGATGTATATTTTTATTTTATTTTATGTTAAGCTTCTCTTTGTCTGGTGTGACTCTAGGAAGGCAAAGATAGAATCGGGCAGGACAATTAGAAAGTTGAGGCAATAATCCCAATGACAGATGGAGATAGCTGGACGCAGGTGGCTGGGAGGAATCGAAGGAGTGGGACCAGCTCTGATGCTAAAATTAAGGCAGAGCTGATGGCTTTCTGCTATCTGCTGATGGATTTGTGTAGTTTTAGGGCAAGGAGTCAAAAAAGACTCAAAGGATTTTTGTTTGCTTATCATCGTCAAAAATAATTCTGGACATTGGTAAAGAGAGACTTCATTCAAAAGGATTATTGCAAGAGGGAGAAAAGGCCTATTGAAATAACACTCCAACCATAAGATCTATAAGTATCTCAGAGGTTAGTTAGAAAAAGGCTCTTCTTTTATAGGGAGGAGTAAGTGAAGCCCAGAGAACATCTATTTAAGGAGGCACAGTGTAGGTGCCCGACATTAAGCTTTTGATTGAAGAGGAGTCCATTTTATGAACCTGAATAAAGGAAATCTCATTTAAAATGGAGTTAGGAGTGGGGTGCCTGGGTGGTTCACTCAGTTAAGCATCCAACTCTTGATCTCAGCACAGGTCTTGATCTCAGGGTCCTAAGTTCAAGCCCGGTGTTGGGCTCCATGCTGGGTGTGGAGCCTACTTAATAAAATAGGATAAAATAAAATGGAGTCAGGAGGCCAGAAAGGGTGCCATATCACTTCTTGCAGCCCTTTGCAGAATGAACAGGAAGAGACATACCTTGTATTCTCAACAGGAAGAAGCCAGCACATTTACTACCCCAGCAGTTGGAGGAAAGATTTATTCTGAGCTCAGCGACAGCCCAGCCAGTGAGAAGCCATTATACTTCAAACTCTCAGTTTACTCCAACGGACTTCTTTTGCTTATAATAATGCCTCCCAAGTCCCTTCTTTCCTCTATAAAAGAGCATTCCTCTCCTTGTTCCCCAGACTTGCCTATGGTTTTGCCATAACTTGCATGTCCTGAATTGTAATTCTCTGTTATTCCTGAATAAACCCAATTTTTTTGCTGGTAAAAGAACTGTTTTATTTTTAAGGTTAATAAAATTCACCAATAAAGAGTGAATCCACAAAACCCTAGGCCCTCCACCCCATCCTTAACCCCCAATAAAGACAGAACCCCAGGACTGTGCTCTCTCGCTCTTTCCTGGCAATCTTGGGTATGCCATGTGCCCTCCAGGACTTGTGAGTAATAAATCTTGTTTTTCAAAGTCATCTGATAGTTGCTGCTGAGGTGTGGTTTGCAATCATAATAAGAACCACGAGAGTGGGTCCAGCCACAGCACTGGCTCCAGTCAGGGCAATGTCTGTGGGGGCTCACTGCCAGTTACTAGGGGCCCAGATGAGTGCCCCCAGGCATTCCTAGCCAATAGCATCACTATTACAGGCTGAGACTGACACAAAACAGGTATGCCTCTATTTTAGTCCATTAGGGAGAAAACGTCATTCCTCCACCTTTCCATGTCCAAGGAGGGCATATGTCTGCTGAAGTGACCTCTGCACGTACACACCCATACTCTATATCTCACTAGCAGGTTTGGAAGAAAGAACTGAGCGTCTTCAAATCTCACCCTTTCTCTCTCCCTTTGGGAGGCTATGAGACTCCAGAGAAGGGCTAGTTTGATCAGGCTGGGGCCATACGGTAAGCATCCAGAGGAGCTTTGTGGTTGACCAGCTGACCGTGCCCAAGTACCTTTGACAAATGCAGCAGTAAAACATCATAAGGCCAACGGGCGATGCAGAGCCAAACCGGCATGCTTCAATCCAGGTTTTGTTATTCATGAAGCTGATGTTTCCATCTCTAACTCCCGTGATTGGTCTCAAACTCAGAAGGGAGATTAAGAGATGTCATTGATTAGGGCGTGTGGCTGGCTCAGTTGGAAGAGCGTGTGACTCTTGATCTCGGGTTCATGAGTTTGAGCCCCACGTTGGGTCCAGCGATTACTTAAAAAAGTAAATAAACTTAAAAACAAAAAACAAGTAATGTCTTTGGTTTTTCTCCAAAGTCCCAATAGTAGACAAAATTCTATAAGATTATAAATCTAACTTCTCACAGTGATTTCCTCTGGGACCTAGGATTAGAAAGAGGTTCACTTTCTATAATTTTTAAATAAGATTTTATTTATTTAATAAATAAAAGAAGAGAGAGCACAAGTGGGAGGAGGGGCTGGGGGGGGAGAAGCAGACTCCCTGTTGAGCAGGGAGCCCTATGCAGGGCTCACTTGATCCCAGGACCCTGAGATCATGACCTGAGCCAAATTCAGATGCATAACCAACTGAGCCACCCAGGTGCCCCTCACTTTCTATAATGTTAAAATTCTTTACAAACATGTTATTTTTTAATATCAGGAAAAATTATTTTAAGAAAAAACATATGTTTAAACACAAATATCCATCAAAAGATGAATGGGTAGTGGTGCCTGGATGGCTCAGTCGGTTAAGTGTCTGCCTTCAACCCAGGTCATGATCCCAGGGTCCTGGGATCGAGTCCCACGTCAGGCTCCTTGCTCAGCGGGGAGCCCGCTTCTCCCTCTGCCTGCTGCTCCCCCTGCTTGTGTGTGCGCGCTCTCTCTCTCTCTCTGGCAAATAAATAAATAAAATCTTTTTTTAAAAAAAAGATGAATGGGTAACAAATTGTGCTATTATAACCATATGACAGAATACTACCCAGGAACAAAGTTTTGATTCCTACAAGAGCCTGGATGAATCTCAAAATCATTATGGTAAATGAAAGAAAAGACCCCCACACACACACATACAAAGTATATATGATTCTACTTACATAAAATTCTAGGAAAATAAAAATAATCTATAGTGACAGAAAGCAGATCAGTATTTGTCTGGGAACAGGGATGGAGGGAGGGTTAAAAGGAGCCACAAGGAAACTTTAGGGAGTTATGGAAATATTTGTTTTCTTGATGGTTTCACTGGTCAGAACTCATCAAATTATGCACCTAAATATGAGCTGTTTATTTATGTGAATCATACCTCAATAGAGCTCTTCATTGGGCTGCTGGAAGAAGTCCATGCATGAAGGACTGAGCATAGTACCTGACACAAAATAGATACTCAATTAAAGTTCGCTATTGTGATTATCCTTTACTTTCAATGGAGGGTGTATCAGTCATGTTTTTTTATTTTCTATATTTTGTGATGCTTTGACACCTTAGGGCCTTGCAAACCTGGGTAAGGACCACCCCTCTGAGGGGTGCCCCTGAGCACACTTTCATATGCAAAACAACCAATCCAACTACCTCCTTGATCTCAGTCTTACACAGCAAACCAATATTCCCTCTGCCCTAAATCACCCCAGAGCCAAGTAACAGACAACTAGGGACCACCTCTAAAGCCTATAGCCCACCCAAAGTACTCAAACTAGCCAATTCTAAACTTGCTCAGCTTGCCTACCCACCCCTCAGAGCTAAGCTCAGGGAAGGGGTCACTAAAGTTGGGTGAGCCTGGAAGAAAGACACCACTAACCAGTGGCATGCTGAAGTCAGCTCATGCCAGATCAGGGGGGTCAATTGCTAAACTTGCAGGAATTTTGTGAGCCAGTTGTTAGACTGCTGGTAGCTTGAAACCAGCCATGATGGGATACTTACACCCTAGAAATGGGCAAACACTACAAATTAGGGCTCCCCCACCCCATCACTACTTGCTAGCGATGTCCATTGAACACTTCCATGTTTACCACTGCCTCCAATTTCATACCTGCTGCTCCATTTCTGCAGGAAAAGCAAGAGGAAGAAAGGAAGGAAACTTGTTTTCCTCCTCGAGCTGCTCCAGGTGGGGCATCAGCAGCCTACTCCAGGACCACCGGCAGAGCCCAGTGTAAGACTGGGATTGGCAGGGGCGCCTGGGTGGCTCAGTTGGTTAAGCAACTGCCTTCGGCTCAGGTCATGATCCTGGAGTCCTCGGATCGAGTCCCACATAGGGCTCCCTGCTCAGCGGGGGGTCTGCTTCTCCCTCTGACCCTCTTCCCTCTCGTGCTCTCTGTCTCTCATTCTCTCTCTCTCAAATAAATAAATAAAATCTTTAAAAAAAAAAAAAGACTGGGATTGGCGACTCCATCATACTCCCAACAACAGACCTCAGGTCTCCAGACACCCTTAAAAGAGATCTCTTTCCCTAACCTGAGACTTCTCCAGTCCCAACACCCCAGCCTGCATCAGTTTAAGTCCCCCAGGTGCCCTGGGCTGGAGCTGCCAGGTTTGATGACAGCATGGGACAAGCAGACCCTACCCACGGCCCCACTGGGGGAGTACTCATACCATAGTCCTCATGTGGCCTGATGGGGAATTTCCGCCCCACCCGCTAGTGGGAAAGCATGGGAGAGACACCCAGGTCCTCTGGTAAATGAGCTTGGAACAAGGAACCAAGAGTCCCAGCTCAGCCCTGTTTTCTCTTTTGGCTCTGCCCGCCACTGAGCAGGCAGGCTGGGCTGGTGGGCAGGCGGGGAAACTAGTCACACACGCCCTCCCACCCAGCTCAGATCAGAAGTAACACTCAACTCGAGGGCGGGCGCTCCTGCTCACTATCAGCCTGCCACCTGCTTTTTTCAAGTGGCTCAGACTTAGCAGGCAGGAAAAGAGTCGCTACTTACTGAACCCCTAAAACACGTGCCACCTGTGAGGAGCCTCCAACCTCACCCCCTCAGCTGACTTCACTTTCTATTGCTCACCCCTTGTTCCCTCAGCCACACGATTCTTCCTGATCCTGAAAAATGTCAAGCTCATCCCCGTCTCAGCGTCTTGGTCTTTCCTTTTTCCCAGCGCTTCCCAGAGTGGGTTCCTCATCACCTCTCGGGTCTCCAAACTTGAGCGGCTCATCCCGCCCACTCTACCAGACACAGGCACCTCCATCACGTGAGCCTGGTTTATTGTCTCTAAAACCAGTCCATCAATGCTTTCACCTGTTGATCGCCCAGCCTTCTACTCAGGGATTGTTTTGTTCACTGCTGTGGCCCCAGGGCTTAGAACACAGCCTGTGATAAAGTGGGCACTCAAGAAACGTTTGTTGAATAAGAAACCAAATGCCGGGGCGCCTGGGTGGCTCAGTCGTTAAGCGTCTGCCTTCGGCTCAGGTCATGATCCCAGGGTCCTGGGATCGAGCCCCGCATTGGGCTCCCTGCTCCATGGGAAGCCTGCTTCTCTCTCTCCCATTCCCCCTGCTTGTGTTCCCTCTTGCTGTGTCTCTCTCTGTCAAATAAATAAATAAAATCTTTAAAAAAAAAAAAGAAAGAAACCAAATGCTTTTTTGAAAAAAAAATTATTTTTCTTTAATAGCAAAATAATATATATTGTGGAAAAATTGAAAAATACAGACCAAGTACTGAAAATACAACTTAGAACCTTCATTAACACTTTTGATTATCAAAGCCTAAGTCCTGATTGGCTTCTCATGTCCCTCGTGTGCAAGTAGGTGTATCAATGGTGTGTCGGTGTGTGGGTGCACATGCATAGACAGTCTTTCCAGGCCTCCTAAGGGGCCTTGGCCCCTCAGGTCCCCCTAACTCCTAGCCCTACCCTTCTGCATCCATCCTGTTCCTGAGAACAACCCTTCATCAAGGACCCTTTTGGCCCAGGGCTGCTAAAGAGTTAAGGCTTTGCAACATAACCATGAGGTAGCTATGATCTTCCCCATTTCCAGATGTGGGGACGGGCCCTCCAGGAGGCTGGCTGATGCCACAGAGGCCAAACAACTGGCAAACAGGGATTCCAATTGTCTGGAGGCCCCAAGGCCTCGGTTCTCTCTACCTGTGGCTTTCAGGCCCTGTTGCCCTGACTACAGGCCCTCTGCAAGGTGCCATTCAGAGGGTGTGGGGCTCCCCAATGAAAGCTGAGATGGATGGGTGGTAGTCACATCCACCAGTCCATGGACTCTTTGGGGCAGGCCCTAACGATGACCATACAGTGGGGCAGTCCCCTACACAGGATCCTCTCAGCCTCCTGACCCTCCCACCCTAGCCCCTGCAGCTCAAGGACCCTGAGCTTGGGCATGGCGAGGCAGGAAGAGAGGATTTCAGCTGGGGAAGGCATTTCTGGGGTAATGAGAGGGCCTAGCAAGCACAGACTCTCCAGGGCTGGCATGCCCTCCAAGACCGACAGGCCAGGGGCAGAGAGGCCCCTCACGGTCAGCCGGATCTTCCGCACATCCCGGAGGTGGCGGCTGATGGCCAGGAGGGTGCTGTCAGCTGAGAGGGTACAGCCTAGCACCTCCAGCCTCTGCAGGTAGCTCAGCTCCTGGAGGCCCGCATCCAGCCCTGTCTCTGTCACACGGTAGGTGCCGCCGAGCACCAGTGACCGCAGGGCACGAAAGCGTGTCAGGCCCTGCAGGTGCTCGTCTCGGAAGGCAGGGACACGGTCCAGCACAATGCACTCGAGCAAGGGCAGCACGGTGGGGTCCTGCTCCTTGAGGAGCCAGGCCATGGAGATCTCACAGCTGTGCAGCTCCAGGGTCCTCAGGGTGCAGGGCAGGCTGGTGATGGGCACCATGCTCAGGTCAGCCACGTGTAGGCAGAGGCGCTTCAGGTTGGGGCATTTCTGGCCCAAGGCCCTCATCAAGGCAGGGGACAACTGGGGGGCCTGGGAGCCTGAGAACAGGTAGCCACCCATCCGCAAGGAATGGAGCCGGGATGCCATGTACCGGCGAAGGAGGTGCCACATGACTTTAGGCCGCATCTGTAAGAGCCAGAGAGGGGGGTGACAGGGTGAGGGATATGGAGACTATTCCAAGGGCCCTGCCTGCCTGGAGACAGACAAGCCCCAGCTGGGGCTCTAGTGCTCCCCTGGGCTTCTGCCCTTCCCCTGCCAGCCGCATCTGACCCTGCATCTCCCATTCATTTTGATTTCTAGGTTTGAACAAAAGCAATGGGGGAAAACAGATGCTCAGAATAGATCTGTCTTTAGCAACAGAGTGGATTCCCATTATCTGGAGTAAGTAAGAAAGCAAAGCCACTCACCAGCATTTTATCCCTTTCTTAATGACCACCGCCAGTAGAAGTAAGCAACACAAAACCAAGCTGAAAAAGCCTAGAACTGCCTAGAGTAAATTAGACCTATGTTTAAAAAATCATCATCATCATCATCACAACCTGGTAATAGTGAAAGCTGCAAAAATTAACCCTAGAAAGTTAATTACTAGAGAACAAAAATGTAACTGGAAGCACTGTGCATTTTAATGTAGGTACATTTTACCTTTTAAAAAAAAGAAAAAAGAAACTGCATAATGTAAAATTTGTGCATAGCATAAAACCTGGGAGGTTGTTAGAAATTCAGAATCTGGGGCCCCATCCAGTTCACTGAATCAGAATCAGCATTTTAACAAGATCCTTGGGTGATTCATATACACAGGCAAGTTTGAGACACTCCTTTACAACACTGTTTATAATAGTAAAAAGCTGGGGCGCCTGGGTGGCTCAGTTGGTTAAGTGACTGCCTTCGGCTCAGGTCATGATCCTGGAGTCCCGGGATCGAGTCCCGGGATCGAGTCCCGGGATCGAGTCCCGCATCGAGTCCCGCATCGAGTCCCGCATCGGGCTCCCTGCTCGGCAGGGAGTCTGCTTCTCCCTCTGACCCTCCCACCTCTCATGTGCTCTCTCTCATTCTCTCTCAAATAAATAAAATCTTAAAAAAAAAATAATAGTAAAAAGCTGGAAATAACTAAATGTCTGTCAACAGGAAAATAGAGAAATTGTGGTATACTCATTTAACAAGTTAAAAGGAACGAACAAGATTTACGTGTCTCAGTTAAAATAAATCTCAAAAGCAGTATTGTGTGAATAAAGCTGGTTGCGGGTGGATGTACAATAAATAGCATTTAATTACCTAAATAGAATACCATTACTTAAATTTTAGAAACACATTAAAAAAACTATATATTGCTTCTCGGCACTCATGCAGGAAGTAAATAAAAACGTGATCGGAAGACTACAGATCCATTTTATAATAGTGGTTACCTCTGAGGAGGCTTTCAAATAATGCAACGAATATATCTATAAATGCTGTGTGCGCATATGTCTACATAAACCTTTGCATGAATGTTTCACATAATCTGCAGCAAAAATGACCGAAGGTCAAAATGGGTTAAATCTAGGTGATGAGTACATAGTTGTTTCAGATTATTACCCTCTACACATTTCTATATATATTTGAAACGGTTCAAACGAAAACAAGAAAAATAGATACGATGCAAATGGGGAAAAGTTTAAAAGGCTCGGTTGCACTACTCAGCAAATAAATTCTGGAAATTAAACTGAATCTGGAAAATGATTCCTCCAGGAAAAGTCATTAATAGATAATGTAAGCAACTAACATCTGTCCTAGGCTCACTCTACGCCAGACTCGGCTCTAAGCCTTTCCCTGCACGAGCTCGTTATCCCCGTTTTGGAGATGCGGAAACAGGCTGCGGAGCAGGTAAGCCACGGTGCCGGGGTGCGCCCGGGACGGCCCGGCTCGAAATCCAGGGAGCGAGGGGGTGGGGCTCGCGGCCCAGACTCCCGACCGCGGCCCCGCGTACCGTGTACAGCGTCAGGTCGACATGTCGCCAGAGCCACCGGTCGTCCACCAGCCTCCTCCAGCCGTGACAAACCCTGGGGGAGGGGACCCGCCGTTAGAACAACCCCGGCCCCGCGGGAACCGGATCCGCATCTCAGGGGACGCCCCACCCCCGCCCGCCCGTCCCCTCCCCCACCCCGCGGGGCGGGGCCGCACCTGGAGATGCGGATCCGGTCCCGGACCGGGAGGTAAGAGAAGATCTCCAACAGGACCGAGTCCGGCAGGTCGGCCAAAGTCGCCATGATCCGCCGACACGCACTTCCGCTGGCGGCTGAGGGGATTCGGGATCTCGCCCCGGGGGCGCCAGCGGGTGGCGGGGGTGCCGGCAGGGCGGTGGCCGCCGCCTCCGACGGCGGGCGGAGAGTTTCAGCTTTCCTCCGGCGGGGACATGGTCGGGTCCCGGCGACCTGGACCGAGCGCGGAGGATGGTCCTAGGAACCAAGCCCTAGCACGGAAGGCGTGGCTGAGGCTCTGACGCGACCCGGAGGCGGGGTTAGGGGCGCGGACGAGGCTGGGGGCGGGGCTAAGGGCTGGGACGAGACTGGGGGCGGAGCTAGGACGAGGCTCATGGGCGGGGCCAAGGACTGGGACTAGGATGGGGGCGGGGCTAAGGGCGGGGAGGAGGCTCGTGGGGCCGGACTGAGGACCGGGATCGAGCCGGGGAAAGGTAGCTCGGGCGGGGACGGGCGGGGACTAGGGCGGTGACGAGCGGCCCGGGGGCGGGGCTGGGGGCGGTGACAGGCCCGGGAGCGCGGCAAGCGTTGGGAGGGCGGGGCTTCAGACCCCAGGACCCAGCCCGGAAGGCGGGGTAGGAGCGCGCTAACGCGGGACAACCGGCAGTTGTAAGGGAGAGCGAGGCCCTAACTTTTTTACTTAATAACGCTTTTTGATGCCTATGAACGAGAATAAATTTGTAGAACCGAAGTAGCTTGTTAACAAAGGGCGTGTTCAATTTTTCGGTTTGATAATGCCAAATTGTTCTGCATAGAGGCTGAGTTGACACTCCCACCAAATATATACTCCTCATTTGTTTTGTTTTATTTTTTTTTAAGATTTTATTTATTTATTTGAGAGAGAGAGAATGAGAGACAGAGAGCATGAGAGGGACGAGGGTCAGAGGGAGAAGCAGACTCCCTGCCGAGCAGGGAGCCCGATGCGGGACTCGATCCCAGGACTCCAGGATCATGACCTGAGCCGAAGGCAGTCGCTTAACCAACTGAGCCACCCAGGCGCCCACTCCTCATTTGTTTTTTTAAAAGATTTTATTTTTAAGTACTCTCTACACCCAACCTGGTCTTGAACTTACAACTTAGAGATCAAGAGTCGCATATTCTACCGACTGAGCCAGTCAGGCGCCCCATATCTTTTTTTTTTTTAAGATTTTATTTTCAGGTAATCTCTACGCCCAACACAGGGCTGGAACCCACAACCCCAAGATCAAGGGTCGCATGCTGCATAGACTGAGCCAGCAAGGTACCCCCATCACTCATTTTTAAATTAGCAATTCATTAAAAAATTATCAATTAATAAAAACTGAAATTTATTCAACATTCCTGTATTGATGAGTATTCAAGTTGTTTCCAGATTTTTTTTTTAAGATTTATTTATTTATTTATTTGACAGACACAGCGAGAGCAGGAACACAAGCAGCGGGAGTGGGAGAGGGAGAGCAAGCCTCCCGCAGAGCAGGGAGCCTGATGAGGGACTCCATCCCAGGACCCTGGGATCATGACCTGAGCTGAAGGCAGTGGCTTAACGACTGAGCCACCCGGCGCCCCTGTTTCCAGATGTTACCACAAACAATATTTGAGCTAAACATTTATATATATATAATAACCATTTATATATATAAGCATTTATATATTATATATATATAAGCACTTGTATATAAAAGCATTTATATATATCTCACGTTTTTTCTACTGAACAAATAGAAATATATATATCTTTTATGTTTTTTTCTTTTTTTTAAAGATTTTATTTATTTATTTGTCAGAGAGAGAGCGAGCACAAGCAGGGGAAGTGGCAGGCAGAGGGAGAAGCAGGGTCCCGGCTGAGCAAGGAGCCCCATGCAGGACTTGATCCCAGGATCCCAGGGAAGGCAGACACTTAACCCACTGAGCCACCCAGGTGTCCCTCTCACATGTTTTTTTCTATTGGATAAATAACTAGGAACCGGTTTGATGGGTCAAAGGACATGTGAAGTTTAATTTTGAGGTTTTGCTAAATCACACCCCCAAGAGCCCATAACGGCAATAAATGTTTTCAATACACACACAAACACACACACACAAACACACACACACACCGAGGCAGGATTTGAGATGTTGAAAACTGTCTTAAAAAGAAATGCAAAACTCATTAAGATGTATACATTAAATGTGTGCAATTTTTGTATATCAACAATACCTCAGTAAAGCTAAAAAAAAATACATCTGTATGCTTGTGCTTATCCATAAATAAATAAAAAGTAAAACACCAGGGCTTTCATCTATCAGATTAAAAAAGATGAAGGAGCACCTAGGTGGCTCAGTCAGTTAAACCGCTGCCTTCAGCTCAGGTCATGATCTCAGGGACCTGGGATGGAGCGAGCCCTGTAGAGGGCTCCCCACTCAGCGGTGAGTCTGCTTCTCCCTCTCCATCTGCTCCTCCCCCCTGCTCATGCTCTCTCTCAAATAAATAATAAATAAAATTTTAAAAAACAAAAGATGAAGAAGCTGGAAAATATCCACACTGGCCTTGGTGTGAGGAAACAGACCCTTCCAACCCTGCAGAAGGGGCAGAATTGATTCAAACTCTTTGAAGGCAGTTTAGCAATATAAGATTGCAGCCTCTGTTGGGCCCAACAATCCCTCGTGTAGGATCTCAAATCGTTTAAAAAAAAAAAATGACGTAGGTCTTTCAGTGCTGTTTGAACAATCTCCAGGATACTGTTTGGTTTAAAAAGCAGAAGATGTAGAGATCAGTGAATATAGTTTGATCTCACTGGAAATACATACATCTCCAAAAAATGCACACACGATTTATTATGTGTTTCACTCTTCATACACGAAGGCCTGTATAAAAACTAAAACATTCATAGGGAGCCTGGATGGCTCAGTTGGTGGAGCATGTGAC
Source organism: Mirounga leonina (assembly GCF_011800145.1). Classification (NCBI taxonomy): domain Eukaryota; kingdom Metazoa; phylum Chordata; class Mammalia; order Carnivora; family Phocidae; genus Mirounga; species Mirounga leonina. Next base: position 51,933,454 of record NW_023270855.1, on the reverse strand, counting down.
TCTTGATCTCAGGGTTGTGAATTCAAGCCCTACATTGGGTGTAGAGATTACTTTAAAAATAAATAAATAAAAAATCTTAAAAAACAAAACCAAAAAACCCTAAGTCATTTGTTTCTGTCCTTTGACATAAAATACTGTATGTTACTTGAAAATACAAAGTCTCTATCTCTATTGAAATGTGTTAATGTCTGAAAAGTTTTATCATTTTCTTGGGAGGTTCCATATCAGATGTTTGAAGCAGGAACTATCTCCAGAACATGGCAACTTTTAATGGTAGTTGCCCCTGGGGAGGGCAGGGATCTGAAGGCAAGGACACTTTATGCTGCCATATATATACTTTTATACTGCCTGAATTTTTACCATGTGCAATTGTTACCTTAAAAAAGAGTAAGTTCCGGGCACCTGGGTGGCTCAGTTGGTTAAGCGACTGCCTTCGGCTCAGGTCATGATCCTGGAGTCCCAGGATTGAGTCCCGCATCGGGCTCCCTGCTTGGCAGGGAGTCTGCTTCTCCCTCTGACCCTCCTCCCTCTCATGCTCTCTGTCTCTCATTCTCTCTCTCTCTCAAATAAATAAAATCTTTAAAAAAAAAAAAAAGAGTAAGTTCCAAATGTTTATTTATTTTTTTAGATTTTATTTATTTATTTGACAGAGAGAGACACAGCGAGAGAGGGAACACAAGCGGGGGGGTGGGAGAGGGAGAAGCAGGCTTCCTGTTGAGCAGGAGCCCGATGCGGGGCTCGGTCCCAGGACACCGGGATCATGACCTGAGCCGAAGGCAGACGCTCAACGACTGAGCCACCCAGGTGCCCCCCAAATGTTTATTAATCAATCAAACCCCTTTAATGTTCTCCCTCAAACAAGAGCACAGAAAAAACTGCTTCATGCTTTGGCAGCCGTCCTGCAACTGTGGAAAGACCAAAAGAATCCCACAGAGGTCAAGTCACTTGCCAGGGCCACAGGCCCAGATCTGATGCCACAGCGTACCCCGCTACCACACTACCCATGGTCTTGAGTCCTTCTGTAAAGCCTATGCCATCCTATGTGGGGGACGCCTTCTTTGCTCCCAGCGCCTTGGGCTTCCCCCTCACAGCACTGTACTGAAGACCACTTCACTTGTCTTATTCTTCTAGCAGACTGAATTCCGGGGTGGTGGGTCAGCCTTGGTCACCGCTGTATCTCCAAGGCCTGCTGACAGGATGAGATGTTGGGAGAAGGAAATTCCAAAGCAATTCTCTCCACTCCTAAGATTATTTCCCCTCTGGCGATTCCTAGGTAGGGCGATTGGGGTTTTTTGTTTTGTTTTGTTTTGTTTTGTAAGATTTTATTTATTTATTTGAGAGAGAGAGAGAGCAGGAGGAGAGACAGAGGGAAAGGGAGAGAGAATTCCAAGGGGACTCGGCATTCAGCGCAGAGCTCAAAACAGAGCTTGATCTCATGACCCTGAGATCGTGACCTAAGCCGAAACCAACAGGTGGATGCTTAACCGACTGAGCCATATCTGGGGGGCAACTGGGTGGCTCAGTCGTCAAGCGTCTGCCTTTGGCTCAGGTCATAATCCTGGGGTCCGGGGATCAAGCCCCACATCAGGCTCTCTACTCAGCAGGAGGCCTGCTTTTCCCTCTCCCATTGTGTTTCCTCTCTCACTGTCTCTCTCTCTGTCAAATAAATAAATAAAATCTTTTTAAAAATTAAATTGCCGGGCGCCTGGGTGGCTCAGTTGGTTAAGCGACTGCCTTCGGCTCAGGTCATGATCCTGGAGCCCCGGGATCGAGTCCCGCATTGGGCTCCCTGCTCGGCAGGGAGCCTGCTTCTCCCTCTGACCCTCCCCCCCTCTCACGTGCTCTCTGTCTCTCTCATTCTCTCTGTCTCAAATAAATAAATAAAATCTTTTAAAAAAAATTAAATTGCCAAATTTGGGGGCACCTGGGTGGCTCAGTTGGTTAGCGGCTGCCTTCAGCTCAGGTCATGGTCTCAGGGTCTTGGGATCGAGCCCCACATCGGGCTCCCTACTCAGTGGGGACTCTGCTTCTCCCTCTCCCTCTGCCCCCAACCCCCCCCCATTCCTGCTCACTCACACTCGCTCGCTCTCAAATAAGTAAAAATAAAATCTTTAAAAGAAATAAAAATAAATAAAATTGCCAAATTTGATTTAAATTGCACCCCTGGGGCAACTGCTTTAAAGTTCAGCAAAACCCAGCAAAATCCTGTCCCTGGGCTCAGTTACAGGAGGGTTCCTAAGAACCATCTCCTGTTGCATCAGCATACAGGGGTGGAGGGAGGGAAACCTCACATATAAACTCCTTCCTCTGGGTCAGAAACCCAGGAAACAAGGGGGCTGAGAGGCCCTGCCCAGCTTGCGTCTTGGGTTGTGACCTAGAACTCTCCCTCTTGGGAAGCACCTACCTCCTCCCCACCCCAGCACCTCTGACAGCAAACCTTCAGACAGGGGGAAGAGGGCTGTCCTTGTTCCTCGAGGGGCATTCACTGAGTCCTTTCATGGGAAGCTCCAACTTCTAATTACCAGGGTGTGGGGAGGTGTCTCTAAAGTGAGGTGTCATATCTCCTGAGGCCCCTCCCCCTCTTGCCTTAATCTGGGGGAGAGGGGGTCCGTGCAGGAGTGGCAGCCTAGTCCTGGGACTTCCCATTGCCCACCATCACCCTCAGGATGGCTTAGCCCAGCTGGGGTTGGCAGCCCCCCAGTGGATCCCCACCACCACCCATTGGAGCCCAAACCCTCAACAATCCCAGACTTAGAATCTCATTCCCTTTCAGCACCATCCCCCACGCCTTTCAATTCCCACCCCGTAGCCTGTAACTCAGCATCACGATCCTGTGCTTGAACGATCTTTGAATCAATCACTTAGAAATTAGAACTTCTTGTTTTTAAAAAGTAACATTTACTTTTTTCCCAATTACAAGAGTAATATATGTTCATTGTAGATAATCTGGGAAAACCACCAAAAAGTACCAAAGAGGAACAGGAGATTCAGCAATTCCACCATCTAGTGGTAGCCACCATCAACATCTTGTGTGACACAGTAATTCTGTGAATGCAATGCTGTGTTCCTTCCAAACTTCCTTAGGCACATCAGTCCCCTCAGCTCACCTTTGACCTTCCAACCTCCCCTCTTGCCCCATCTGTTCTTGCGCAAATTATTAAAGAACCATCAGAAGTTGGTCCAAGACCAATCCTTACTACAATCCTAGGGTGGGAATTGCTATCCCATTTCCATAGATGAGGAAAATAAGAATCAGAGAGGGTAACTGTCTTGCTTGAGATCATACGGTTTAATATTAAGGGGTGAGGTTGGGTTTTTCACTCATCTGTCCAAATTCAAAGCCTGTGTCTCCAACCTAAGTTTTCCATTCAGATTCCCTGCCCTCTCAAGCGCACTCAGAAGAACTCTCAGAGGAATGACAGGTCAAAGTTCTGAGCAGGAAGACCCCTGAGCCTAGTGTTTGTGGTAGGACCTCTTGAGCCAGCTCCCTAAGTCAGGTCAGCCGCCAAAAGGTCACAGAGCATCCGCCCTTTCCACAGGATGGCCCCTCGTGTCTTCTACCTAATCTCACATCCCAGTTTGAGAAGGTGGATTGGGCACATCAGAAGTGGTGGCTCATTTTCAGAGTGAATCCCTTTAGGCTCACCAAACTGGGAAAAGCCTGTCTGCTGAGAAAGAACGGCTGAATGGTTCCATTTCCATTGGCAGCTGTTTGGTTGAACTTAGGGGTGCCCCCTGTCCCACCAGCTCTGGAGAACTAGACCAGTCGAGGGGCTGCTTTGGGACCGAAAAGCAAGGTTGACATCTCGTACAAGGTGCTCCCAACCGGGCCGGAGCGATCTTCCTTGAAGACGCAAACCTGGGTGATTTTGCACTTGTGCCGTTTCCAGTTTACTTGCCTGTGAGGCTGGTTGGCGTGCAACTTGGGACTCCATTCTAGCAAGTGCTGGGATCCAGGACGAGATCAGGCGGCTCCCTTGCTAACTGACTGCAGTCTGCGCCCAGGTGTCCCGGGGCGTCAGGAGCGATACCTAAAGGGGAGGGGTGAGCAAAACGCTTCCAAGGCCCGGCTCTGAATGAAGGTAGGGGTCCAAACGAGATGACTGCACGACTCGACCCAGGCTCCCCATAGCCCTGAGGCTAGAGGCTCAACTAAGAGGCTTCGTCGCGCTCAGAAACGGGAAGTCACTACCCCCCACGGGACGTCCCCGGCTCCCCTGATGTTCCTACCAAACCCCACACCAGACGACGTCTCCCCACATCTAAGGGGCCTCAACCAACAGCTTCCAACGGACTGGGCGCCGGCCCCTGACCTCTTTCTTTTCACGCCCCTTCCCCGGCCACGAACAGACGGGGACCCCAACTTGGCTCCACGCACCGACGGGCAGGTAGCCCCTGCCTAAACCCTGCACCGCGAGGGGCGCCTGGGAACCGCAAACCCATCCCGGGCCTGGGACCGGAAAGAAGTCGGAGGGGTGTGGGAGGGGAGCGGGAAGCGGGGACGGGCGCTTCCGGTTGTTCACTTCCGCTTCCGGCTCTTAAAGTCCACTCTGACCCCGGCTCCGCCCTCGAGCGAGGAGGTTGTGGCGTCGGCTGGTTCCAGGCGTTTCGAGGTGAGGGGCTGGGGAGAGATTTACGGAGTCGCGGAAAACTGATGGGACCCGGCCATCGGGGGTGTGCGCGCCTGCGAGAGGCGAGGCGGGGCCTTCAGGCGACCTGAGGGGGGAGGCGCGGCTGCCTGGGGTCCGTGGTCCTGGGAGTTGAGGCCCGGGAGGACGCGGATCCGGGAGGTTGAGGGGTAAACAGAAGACTCAAACCCGGGGTCAGGGTCCTGGGAGACCCCTGCAGTCCTGACTCTGCTGCCTTCCACCCCACGCTGTGTGTAGCTCCAGACAGGATGATCGAGGTTGTTTGCAACGACCGTCTAGGGAAGAAGGTCCGCGTTAAGTGCAAGTATCCACCGGCGGCCAAGAGGCAGTGGTTCCTGGGGTGCTTGGCAGGAGCCAGGCAACTCAGTCTGTGTTGTAGGGTGACTTCGGTTAAACCCGGGCGAGGGGGCGGATGGGGTCCCGGCAGAGTGCCTTCAGCCCTGGCATGCCCTCTTCCACGTTCTACCTCTCCCTTCCGTTTTCCTTAACTCGTCTGCGCCCAGCACTGATGACACCATCGGGGACCTTAAGAAGCTGATCGCAGCCCAAACTGGCACCCGTTGGAACAAGATCGTCCTGAAGAAGTGGTGAGTGCAGTGCAGAGCTGGGGGCTGGACGGGACTAGGTCAGGTTTGGGTTGGGGAGCCCTGCGGGCTTAGGCAGAGCTTCCTCAGCTTGCCTCCAGGATGAAAAGCCACCGTAGACTTCTGTCTAAAAGGTTTCTATCCCGCAGGTACACGATTTTTAAGGACCATGTGTCTCTGGGGGACTGTATCCTTTGTGTGACTTCTTGGGCAGCGTCTACATAACCAGACTTGGTTCTCTTTGTTCAGTGCTGGGAGTCTGCATGAGATTGTGCACATAAAGTGTTTAACTTAGTATGCAGCACATGGTAAGCGTTTAGAAAATGGGAGCCATGTAGTTGTTTTGTTGGGGGAAGAGGGTGGTTGGTGAAATACTTTGACTTGGCTTAGAAGACACTTTATTTTTTTAAGATTTTATTTATTCATTTGACAGAGAGAGAGACACATAGTGAGAGAGGGAACACGAGCAGGGGGAGTGGGAGAGAGAGAAGCAGGCTTCCCGCCGAGCAGGGAGCCCGATGCAGGGCTGATCCCAGGACTCTGGGATCACGACCTGAGCCGAAGGCAGACGCTTAACGACTGAGCCACCCAGGCGCCCCTCAGAAGACACTTTAAGGTCAAAATATATATTACTGAACTCTACCTGAGTGTGGACAGGAGGTCAGGGTGGAGTGAGACTCAGGCGAGTCTGTCGTGCAAAGGGAGTGTGAACTTTTTTTTTAATAGTTTGGGATCAAAATGACCCAGTTCCAAATGGCTTCCTTGGCCCTGGGTGGAGTCCTCAAGCCACCCTGACCTACCCGTGCAAGATGAGAGGGGTGGAGATGGAGGCCACAGTGAGAATTCCTTAACACCTTTACTTCAGATGAAATCCATGATGGGATGAACCTGGAGCTTTATTACCAATAGAGCAGAATTCCTTCTCCTGGACATGCCCTGCCTTACCCTCTCCTCTTCTTCCGCCCATCCCCTCCTCTCCCACCCTCACCCCCACACTGGAATGGATGCTTGTTTTTAAAAACTCATGTTAATAAAATCTTAGAAGTTGCTTCATTGTTGTCATTTTTGAGTGAGGCCTTGTCTGATGTGGGGAGGGTTGACATCTGGTTGTCACTATACTCTCAGTACCCAGCTGCTCAGTAAGAGCTCAGGATCAACTGGATGCCTGAGGGAAGAGTAAGCCAGCAGCCTGGGAGCCTGAATGGAAGCCCACCTACAGCTCTGGGATTTGCCATGGGTCTGTAAAGGTCAAGAGATTGTGGGATTATTGTCATCCTAATAGACCAAGGGGTGTCTGGGTAAGGACAGTAGATACAGTAGTTAGGAATACAGGTTCTGGATTTAGACTGACTATGGTTGGAATCCCAGCTCTGCCCCTGATAGTGATTCTGAGCAGGGTAATTAAATTCTCTACGACTTCATTTCCTTATCCAAACCGGAACTGATAGTGTTTACTTCATTGCCATGTTGTGGAATGTAGATGAGCCAAAGCATGGTTAAGCATCCACAGTTGCTGGACTCTTGAAATCCTAGGGGACAGAGTGAGAGAGCGTGGCATAGGCTGAACTTTGGTCTTTAGTGGTGGGATTTGGGGAACCCAGCCTCTTTGATCCTCGTTTTCCTACTCTAAAAAGGAGCACCATGATGACACCCACATCTCAATGAGATAATGCGGTTAAAACAGCAGGATGTCTGGCACAAAGTGTTTTAAGCTGTCTCCAACCTTCCCCCAGGTGGGAGTAGACAGGACACCAAACACCCCATCTGTGTTCCCCGTGGCCGCAGATCCCAGGGTCAAGGTTGGCCTTTCCCCAGAGCTGCATTCTGGAGCCGTTCTCAGGAGCTTTGCCCAGAAACTTGCCCCATCCCTTTTCCCCTCTCTCGTATTGACCTGGCTGATGTCTTGCAGTACATTAACATGTTCAAGTCTAGCCTACTGCTCCTCCCCTTCCCCCTAAGCCCCACCCAGTCTACTGCCTTCACTTCACTACCAAGCTTCTTGGGAGGTAGACCTGCCTGCTGCCTAGGGTGCTGCTGGCCTGTAGTTCATGGAGGATGATCTTTCCTTGGTCCCCATTAGACACCTTCCTACCTGCCCTCTTGGCTTCCCTTCTGTCCTTAGGACTCAGCTCCCTCCTGATGTCAGAAATGTCTGTTTCCTGATACCTTGCTCTTCCTACTCTTAGAGCTATCTCCCCCCATATTTGTCTACTTAAAAATAGATCCAACAAGATGTTTTTTTTAATACACCATAGCCTTGTCAAGGTGGTTACTTGTTAATTTCAAATCAGCATAGAAAAGTACGGGCTGAAAGTAAAACCCTTCTTGTCCCATCCTCTCTCCTGAAGTCAGGTCTTTTCCAATACATTTATAGAAACTCCATTTTTATTTTTTTTAAATGGCCATGCTAATATCTGCTTGTAAAAACAATCCAAATGTTTTGTTAAAAAATAAGTTTCTTATTAACAGCACCCTTCCCACCAGTGGCAATTCTTAACATTTGAGTAAATCAGTAATTTTCTAAAATACAATCTATAATTTTTATACAATTGGGATAATTATGCATTCTGTAATATATACCATTCGGTGCTTTTTTGTTTGTTTTTAAAGTAGGCTCTGTGCCCATTGTGGGACCTGAACTCATGACCCCAAGATCAAATCACATTTTCCACCGACCAAGCCAGCCAGGCACCCCAGTAGCTTGCTTTTTTATGCTTTATTTTTCACCTTTCCATATAAATTGTCTCATTCCTTTTCATTAGTTTATTGGTACTTGCTTGTTTTGCTTTTTTTTACGTAAAAAGGAAGTATGGAGGGATTTTTGTGATGATGGCACGCCCCTGTGTAGAACTGTAGTGGTGGATGAAGGACTTTGCTTTTGTCAACCAGGATGTAGGAAGAAAGATGGAATGCAGGCTGTCAAATGAATCTGCCTGTATTGTAAGTGAATCACATGACCACACCAAAAGGGGTTGGGAAGAAAGGAGCTAACTTAAGTAACTTTGGAAAAAGTTTTTTTTTTTTAAGATTTTATTTATTTTTGACAGAGAGAGTGTACAAGCAGGGAAGCAGCAGGCAGAGGGAGAGGGAGAAGCAGGCTCCCTGCTGAGCAAGGAGCCCGATGTGGGGCTCGATCCGAGGACCCTGGGATCATGACCTGAGCCAAAGGCAGACGCTTAATGACTGAGTCACCCAGGCACCCCTGGAAAAAGTATTTTAACTGGATACTGTAAGGCTAAAGATAAAAAAGAATTATACATAAACCCTGTACTCTAATTAAATAAATTCCTCACAGCATTATGATTAAGCAATTCTGGAACTACTTTTGTACATATATAACCACACACACACACACACACGGTTGAATGAATGGGTAAATATACTGTAGATAGTGAGAACCAGATTTCTCACTGCTAGAGGAAGAAGTTACAAAGAAAACAAGGTGGGATGAAAGGAGGTAGCTAGAATAAACCCTGTGAGGCTGGATTAGAGTTGGAGGCATCAGTATGGACTCATACTAAAAACTAAACTTTTTAGTTTAGTATGTATACAGACATGCAGAAATGCAGATATGTATGTTTATATTTCCTTGCTTTATCCACTTGGACCAGAAGCAGTGACACCCCAGTAACAATGGGCATACCCAGCACCTAGATCTTGGTTTCTAAACACCATTCTCCAATGAAAGGAACCAAGCCTTATAGAAGTGATTGGTTCCCAGAACTAGAACAGAGAATTTACAAGCTGAGCCTGGAATATCTTGTGATGCCACGAAGTAGGAAGTGCTCAAATAGAAAGGGTGAGAGCGTGTAGAAAGGGCACAGAAGCCAACTTGTGAAAGAGCTCCCAGTGGCCAAATTGGAACAACCTGAACAACCAAATAATAATAATATTGGACTATGATCAAAAGAATAAATATCTTTGAGCCCATGCTCGTATCAATAAATAATTGAATATGTAAATAAACGGGGGAGAAGGGACAATTCTTTATTACAAAAGAATTGCAGTTAAATGTAGAAGGAAAGAAGGAAATAAGAAATCACCACTGCATCACCATAGTAATAATTGCTGTAGACAAAGAAATATTGATAGATGCTAAAATTGGTGGGCAAAAGTTTAAGCAGAAGTAGTCTCAAAGTATCTCTCAAAAAGAGGAAAATAGTAAGTTTACAAAGAGGAAGAGGAAAATAGTAAATCCATCACAAAGAGAAAAATAATAAGTTTAGATACTGCCTTAACCAAGTGATCAAAGTTAATAACCATCACAAGTGGGAGGCAGATTGTTAAGGTGGTCCCTAATGATCCTCTTGTCCTGGTATTCACATCCTTGTGTAATCCCTTCCTCTTGAGCATAGACCAGACCTAGTTTCTAACAAATAGAGCAAGGCAAAAGTAATGGGATATCACTTCTGAGATTAAGTTGCAAAGAGAATGTGGCTTTTGTCTTGCTTTCCCACTTGTTCATTGATGAAAGCCAGCTGCCTCATGGAGAGGCCCCCAGCTAAAGCTAGTGAGGAAATCTATTCCTCAGTCCGTGATCACCTTAGCAACTAAATCCTGAAAGCAACCACATGAAGGAGCTTGGAAGTAGATCCTGCCCCAGTCAAGCCTTCAGATGAGACCACAGCCATTCCTGCGGACACCAGCTAAACTGTGCCTGGATTCCTGACCCATAGAAACTGTGAAATAATAAATGTTAATCCACTAAATTGTGGGGTAATTTGTTACACAGCAAAAGATGCCTTAATACAAGTAAAACAATGCAACATCATTGATCACCTGGTATGATGCACTGAGAAGGGCACATTGTCTCTAGGATATCCTTCCCAATCACATGGAACCTCAATCAAATCATGAGAATATCAGACAAACCCTATCATGGCAAAATATCAGAATGAAGGACATTCTGCTTTCTGAAAGTATGAAAGGTCATGAAAGACAAGAAAAGACCTAAAAAATGTCATGTACTGGAGGAAACTGACAATGACAATGTGTGTCCTGGAACATAAAAAGAATGTTAGTGGGAAAATGGGAAATTCTTTTCTAAAGTCTAGTTTAATTAATAGTATTGTACTAATGTTGATTTCCAATAGTATTTACAAATGTTTGATCATTATTCTATGGCAGGGTTTCTCAGCTTTGGCACTGTTGACATTGGGGCTGGATAATTCTTTGTTGGGGTGGCTGTGCATTGTAGGATGTTCAACAACATCCCTGGCCTCTACCCACTAAATGCCAGCAGCATCTCCCTATCCACCATTTGTGACAACCAAAAATGTCTAAGATATTGCCAAATGTACCCTGGGGGAAAAAAATGACCCCTGGTGATCTCTGTTCTATTATTATTTTTTTAAGATTTTATTTATTTATTTGAGAGAGAGAAAGAGAGAGAGAGAGCACAAGAGGGGGGAGTGGGAGAGGGAGAAGCAGACTCCCCGCTGAGCAGGGAGCCCGATGCGGGACTCGATCCCGGGACTCCAGGATCATGACCTGAGCCAAAGGCAGTCACTCAACCAACTGAGCCACCCAGGCGCCCTGTTCTATTATTTTTTTAAGACTTTATTTTTAAGCAATCTCTACACAGGATGTGGGGTACGAACTCACAACGCCAAGATCGAGAGTCCCATGCTCCACCAACTGAGCCAACCAGGAGCCCCACCTCCATTCTGTTATTATGTAAGGTGTTAATATAAGGGATGGCTGGGTAAAGGGTAGATGAAAAATCTATACTATTTTTGCAATTCTGTGCTAAGTTGAAAATCATCTTTTAAAAAAAGATTATGGAGGGGCGCCGGGTGACTCGGTCGTTAAGCGTCTGCCTTCGGCTTAGGTCATGATCTCAGGGTCCTGGAATCGAGCCCCATATCAGGCTCCCTGCTCAGCAGGAAGCCTGCTTCTCCCTCCCCAACTCCCACTGCTTGTGTTCCCTCTCTCGCTGTCTCTCTCTCTGTCAAATAAATAAATAAAATATTTAAAAGATAAAATAAATAAAGATTATGGTTATGATTATTATGTGCTTGTAAAAAAAATCAAAATGTTATATTGAAACTTACATTCCTCAATTTTTCCTTCACCTGAATTACCAGTGGTAGTCATTAACATATTTGAATGAATCCAGAAATTTTGTTATATAGTTTTTACACAATTGAGGTAATTATACATATATTACTCATACTGTTCAGCAGTTTCCATTTTATGCTTTTTTAATGCTTTGATATCTTTCTATAAGGGATCTAATTCTTTTCAATTAATTGTTGTTTTGTTTTGCTATGCTTTCATACATACTATAATTGCTATGCTGTACTGTGACTAGCTTTTGTTTTCACCCATCAAACATATTCTTGCTATGGGCCACTTTTGAGAGCATTCTACAAATTAACGCATTTAATCTTTGCATCAAAGGTATGTATAAGATATATATTCTTATCCTCATTTGCAGAGGGAGAAGCTGAACCACAGAGATTAAGTAATTTGTTCAAGGTCATAGCAAATGGAGGGCCAGGCTTTGAACCCGGCAATCTGGCTCCTGAAAGCTCTTAGCCTACTACATCCTGTCTCAGATTTTTTGTAGACATGTTTCCCTGTGTTTCATATGACGGCGCCTCATTCTTTTTAATGGTCACATAAGGGTCTAGTTATAGATGAACTATCATTGAACTCTTCCCTGTTGGTGTCTTTGCCTCTCATATCTCCAGCCTGTCCCCAGGCATCTCCTCGGTATCCCATAGGTGCCACACTCAATTTTAAATCGATTCAAACTGAGTTCATGATCCTCCTACCGGCACGTCCTCCTGTGTCCCCAGCTAAGTGGCCCTGCCAACACCCACCAGTCACCCAGGACGGAGGCAGGAGCCAGACTGAGAGGGAATAAGTAAAGTAGGTTCCAAAGGAAGTAGAAGATGTTTGGGTCAGTGGCATAGGGAAAGGGTTAGTCTTGCAAAAGAAAAAAAAGTGGGGGCATAGCTTTGGACATCTGGAGGAAACAGGTGGGGAGAGGGAGGATGGAGGAGCCAAATTTAGGCTTCTGGGTTCTTCGCTGCTCATCACCAAGGCAACTACGTTGCTACGGCAACAGCTAAGGTAGCACCGCCTCTTTCAAGTACCTCGTGGGCTGCGGTCACCGCCAAACCACCCAGACACTTCCGCATGGAGGGTGCGGGCCTCTGGGAACGGTTTAGGAAGGCGGGAATCACTGCCGCAGTAGCCAATCGGATGGGGCCTGCGGCGAAGGACGCAAAGGAGGGGTCCGGACTTCTTTGATGCTCACCAAAGGGTGTCGAGAAGGACGGGCTCCAGTCCCCTCCCCACCAGTTAGGGGCAGAGTGAGGAAGGGGGCGGGATCCGGGTGAGGCAGTACGGGGGCGGGACCCAGGTAAAATGCGGGGAGGATCCGCCCAGTCTCGCTGTTACCCAATAGAAAGCCTGAAAGCCTCTCTGGACTGCTAGGGTGCCCAATGAGCATCGTCGCCAGGCCCCGGAGCGAGGCGTACCGAGCCAATCAGCGGCGGCGGTGGGCGGGCGCGGGCGGCATAGGCGGTGCGGCGGAGGCGGAGCGGGCGCTGCGGCAGGAGGGAAGATGGCGGACGAGGAGAAGCTGCCGCCCGGCTGGGAGAAGCGCATGAGCCGCAGCTCAGGTGCCGCGGGGGTCGGGGCTGGGGCGGGGCCGCGCGGGCCCGCGGAAGCAGGGCTCGAGCTCGCCCCTCGGGCGCGGCGGCGCCGCCCGATTCCCGTGGGGTCTTGGCTCCTCCGCGTCTTCCCAGGGTAACGGCCCGGGCCCGCCCCGTGGGGGCTGCGAACCTCAGCAGCGGGGATGCCGGAGGAAACTGAGGCAAGGGGCGGGACCGGAGAGACCCAGCGCGCTGCCGGGGTGGTGAAGGGCTGGTGATCCCCCTGCACTCCCCTGGGTGATGGCCCTGGCCCTGCCGATCCGGCTGACACCTTTTGGCCTGATGGACCTGACGTCCCCGGGGAACGTTTCTGCACTCCGCTGGGCCCGGGAGGCACCCCCGGGGAAGGACACCCCAACCCCATGCTCAGGGCGTGGCCCCAGGGTGTTGCCCGGCCTCGGGTCCACAACCTACTCCTGCTAACCCGCCTGCCATCCCCACCCCATCTAATGCTGAGTCTGCCGGATCCGCCCGGTGGTATTCTGCCTGAGGATGGACCGTGTGCTGGGAGCCCGATTTAAGGCGTATCCACAATAATAATATCAGTAATAGGGCACGTTCATCTCACCGCCCAGCATTGTGCCAAGTGTGTTTTAAGTGTGTTCTCTCTCTGACCACAACTCTGGGAGATAGGTAGTTATTACCCCCATTTTGCAGGTGAGGAAACTGAGGTCGGAAACTTAAGGAACTCACCCAAGGTCATTCATTCCAAGGGGGTGGGGGCTGGATTAGAAGTCTGACTGCAGAGCCCCCTGCCCTTGTCACTGCAGACTAGTGAGGGGGGCCCAGCATCTCACCGCACTGCCTCCATAACCCATAAAAATCACAGTCACAATGATTTCTGTTAATTGAATGCCAGGCCCTCTAGTGAGCACTTCCCGTAGATCATCACTATTCTCCACATTAACCCTGTGAAGTTATGTCCTTAATTCTGCCACTTCACCCCCACTTTTCAGATTAGAAAACCAGGGTTCAGGGAGATAGAGGCCATTGCTAAGTTTTTAAAGTCAGTCACTGGCTCAGCTCTCACCCAGCCTGCTACAGCCCTGCTCTGTGGCTGCAACCTGCAGCATGAATCTGATGCCCTACCCAGTTCTGGGCCCCCTCTCTTGCCATTTATGCTTGATTCCACCCTGGTGGTTTTCCTCAGGGGTGACATTCAGCTCTTCACGGTGCTGGATGCAAGTCATCCATGCAACCCAGGCAAAATCTCAGCCTCTGGAATGATGCCTGGGCTCTCCTGGGTCCTACTTCAGTCTTCTCGCTTGCAGCCTTCACCCCTACTGCTCCTCAGGCCCTGGGTAACGTCTGGCCCCCAGGAATGCTGTCCCTAGTTGTGCAGCCCCGTGCACCGGGTGCGGGTTAAGAACAGAGCTTTCGTGTTTGACAGCTTGGGTATAATTCCTGCCTCCAACCATGTGTGCCTGGAGTAGAGTGTACACTCAGGAAACATTACCAAAGACGTGGAAGGTGAGGCCTCGTTTCTGTCGTCTATAAAATGGAGATAATAGCTGTCACACTCCTAGTGTGTCCTAGGCACTACCCTAAGTGTGGCAAGAGCTGTGAGCTCACTCAGTCCTTAGAACAACCCTACAAACAGGGACTGTTGTTAATCTACATTTTACAGGTGACAAAATCGAGGCCCAGAGAGGGTAGCTCACACGGTGAGTGACAGAGCCAGATTTGAACGGGCAGCCTGGCCACCTCGTACATGCTGCGAACCACTCCCTGTCCCCCGCGGCTTCCTCTCTCCTGTCACTCTGGGTTCTTTTCCTCCTTGAAGTCTCCCAATAACTGAAGTTACTACATTGTCTTATTTGCTTGTTGGGTGCCTGTCTGTCCCAGCACCTAGAGCGTCAGCTCCCTAAGGGCCTGTGGCACGTGGTGGACACAGTGGATTTGTTGAATGAAGGCATTCCATTGGCCAGTGCCTTGTCTTGGCCTCAGGGTGGTGTCCTTTGAGCAGGTCCCCACTGAATCCCTGCCCCCCCCCCCCAGGCCGGGTATACTACTTCAATCACATCACTAATGCCAGCCAGTGGGAGCGGCCAAGTGGCAACAGCAGCAGTAACAGCAAAAATGGACAGGGGGAGCCCACCAGGGTCCGCTGCTCACACCTGCTCGTCAAGCACAGCCAGTCACGGCGGCCCTCGTCCTGGCGGCAGGAGAAGATCACCAGGACCAAGGAGGAGGCCCTGGAGCTGATTAATGGTGAGCAGGGCTGGCAACAGGTTAGGGGGGAGGGTGGGGGTGGGGGGTGTCCTCTCCTTGGGAACCGGAACCAGCCTCGTAGACCTCACACCAGATCCTGCACCCCAACCAACACAGCCGTCAGCATTGGCCGACACGGAAGTGCCTGAACATGACATGAGCCTGGGCCACACAGCTGCCTCTCCTTTTTCTTTCTGTCTGGCATCTGAGGGTGAGCCAGGTTAGGAGGGGAGGACCCAGCCTTGGGGGCTGGCAGACCTGGGTTCGGATGGTAGCTATGCCCCGTAAGCTCCAGGACCTTGGGGGACTTGCGTAACCTCCTTGAGACTCCGTTTTCACCTCTGTAAAATGGGCGTTGTCCCATACCTGCCCCCGAGGCCCATCGCGCCAATCCTGCGAGGTGAGGGTGTTTGGTGCCCAGTGGGCCCTCAGTCATTGGGAGCTATTGTTGAGGGTAATGTCATCGAGCAGGGTTCTGGGGCACCTAGGTGGGTGGGGAGGGAGGGAGGTTGGAAAGGTAGCAACGTAGAACTTGCTAGCAGGGTTCATGACCTACCTCTGCCCTGAGAGAGGATGCTGTTCCTGTCTCTGTTCTGTTTCCTCCACAGTCTAGAGCACTGGTGAGAACACAGACTTTTTCTTAAAAGGCCAGATGGTGAATACTTTAGGTTTCGAGGCCGTACATCTCCGCTTTGTAATTGATAGCAGCCTGAGATAATATGTACCCAAGCGGGTGTGGGCGTGCGTGTCAATAAAACTTTATGAAAACAGCAGCATGTCGCCCGTTACGGCTGTCCGTTGCAGATCCGTGGTATAGAGCTGCCTGGCATGGCCACCACTACCTACACGGGGCTGTTTCCGTTTAAATTAATTAAAACTAAGTCATATTAGAGATTGGTTCCTCACACCCTGGCCACACTTGAAGTGCTCAGTAGCCACATGTGGTGAGCGGCTGCCATCTCAGCGCAGACCTAAAACATTTCCATGCTTACAGGGAGTTCCTTTGGACAGTGCTGGTCTGGATCTCACGTGTGGTGTCATCATTCAGGCTCTGCCACCACAGACCCCAGGCCCCTCCTGGGCTGCTCTTACCACACATGACCCAGTGCCTCACCCAGACCCAGCTGGCCTGAGTGCCCATCTGGCTCTGCCCAGCCCTGGCTGTGTGACCTTGAGCAAGTTACTTAACATCTCTGAACCTGTCTTTTCATTCGTAAAATTCATGTTTTGATAATAGAACCTACACCTCATAGGGTAGTTGTGAAGACTCTGACCTAATGCAGTGAAGCTTGAATAACAGTTCTGGTGTCTAGTAAATGTTCTGTAATTGCTAGCGGTCATGATGATTGTTGTAATGAGCACAGGCCTGGCAGAGTGCACAGTCAGTCAGTATTGGCTCTTGTTTTACTGTCACATCCCTTGGTCCAGTATTTGGCCTCCAGGATATTACTTAAACCCACCCACCACCACCGCCTCCCCCCGTATGGTGTCTGGCCTCTGTGAGCCTCACACCTCAGCATTACAGAGAGGAGCAGAGTTCATGCACAGAATCTGGAAGGCAGATTAAAGAGCTCGCCTCCTGAGCTCCGTGAGGACAGGGACTGGCTCTCTTCCCACCGTATTCCCACCGCTCTACACACAGCCTGGGCTACAGTCAGTGCTCACAGCCTTGTTTCAGGAACCAACGGGAAGTGAGAAGGATTCCTAGCAGAGGAAGTGGCAGAAGTAAAAGCCTGGGGCAAGGCCATAGCCAGGACTCCGGGGAAGGCCGCATGGGCGACTGAGGGGGGATGAGACCCTGCAAGGGCATGTCCCAGCAAGGTTGAGGGGGGCCCCAAGTGAGGTGAAGAGTTTGGGTCCTTTCTGGAGATGGCAGGAAACATGGCCACATATGATGTCAGGACGGCTCTGCAGTGCTTTGCTTTCAGGAAAGAGCTATGTGGCCGGAGTGTGAAGGGCCAGGGAAGCTGGAGGGCCCAGAGCCCAGGTGGTTGGGTCTAGCAGTGAGCGATGAGGGGGGTCTGGCTGCCCGAGGGGAAGAGGAGGAAGTGGGTGGGGAAAGCCCAGAGAATCACGCGGTGACTTGGGTCTTCCCAGCTCAAGTGGTCCCTGTTCTGAGGCTTTTGGACCCACAAGAGTGAGCAAGAGGCAACAGGCATTTGGAGATTGAGTCTCCACTGGTGGAGGGGACTTGGGAAGAGGCACAGTCTGGGGAGGGACTCATTAAGTCTGAGGGGCCCAAGGAAGAGCCGTTGGGGGCCAACTGGGAGAAGGTCTGGATTCAGCAGAGCAGCCAGGCCAGAGACGGAGACCTGTGGGGCAATCCTGGCAAGAGATGGCAGGAGGCTGAGGCAGGAGGGCACGGGGAGATCTGAGCGTGCGTGGGAAGGGAGGCTGTCAGGCCATGGAGATTGCCTGAGAGGGGAGGTGAGGGTGCCGCCCCATCTCCAGGATGGACAAGTATGCGCCCGGTGAGCTGATACTGTGGCAGGAGCCTGGGGGTGCTGAGGTCAGCTTAGGTCTTAGAGAAGGGGGATCGGGGAGGTGCTCCCAGGAAGCAGCCGGGCCCTGGGGCCTAACCCTAAGTCAGTGCAGACTCGGGCGTGTTAGCAAGGGCTGGACTCACGGACCTGCACAGATGGCCTGGGGGAAGCTGTGGGAGGACCTGATGGGCCAGGGAGGGGTGGGGGAGCAGATTCTGGAGAGGTCCAGGGGCAGAATCAGGACTGGATAACAGGTTAGCTGGGCAGGGGAGCGGGGGTCAGAACCAGTGTGGCTCATCCTGGAGTCCCACACAGATGGAGCCTGGTGCCAGCCATGTGGCCTTGGGCAAGTGTCTCAGAGCCTTGGCTGAATCATCTGTAGAACGGGGGCAGGACGGCCATGAGGTCCAGGGGCCGGCCAGCGGCGGACTGCCCAGCAGAGCAGTGGGCTCAGTGCCAGGTGCTTGCTGTCTACACGGGACCCCAGTCATTGAGGCATGTGTGTTTGGCGGCCAAGGTCAGGACAGAGCGTCTGCTGCTTCCCTGAAAGAGCTCTGGGCAGCCTGGTGGGCTCCCATGTAGACCCGACAGTGATTTTGGCCTGCTTACTCAGTGTCTTGAGATGGGGCTGGGTTGGGGAGGTCATTAGGAGAGTGCCGTGAGACGGTGCGCTTCGTAACCACTCACTCATGTGCCGTGTCAGCAAGCTTGGGGTGTCCAGGCCTGCTTTTCTCTTCTGTGAAAGAGGATGTTCCCTCTGTCCTGGGCTAGTTCCAGGTGATCAGGAGATCAGGATTGGGGACTCGAATCTCATCAGTACCCATTTAGGTCCAGTGCTCCCCACTGCCCCGAGGGGACAGGCTGCCTGCAGTAGGAACCAGAGTGTCCGCATTTTCTGCTGAGGCTCCTTTTTCTCTGCAGCTGCTGGGCTGTGGCCAGGCCCTGTCAGGGATCTGAGGACCAGCTGCCTGTCATTGCCAGTGTCCTTGTCTAAGGAGGCCAGGCTGTGGAGAAGCCCTCTCCACCTGCTCCCCATCCCTCCAGTCCCACAGGCCCAGGGCCTGAGTGTCCCAGGGAGGCCCTAGTGGAAGGAGCAGCTCCCTCAGCACACAACCATGCTGAGGACTTAAGGGTCCCAGGGAGGCCCTGGTGTGAGCAGCAGTCCTCATACCCAGGGTCTGAGGGTCAATGAGCACCTTTGGCCTAGTGTCCCCACCCAAGATCAGTGAGTCCCTTCCAGCCTGCTGGCTTCAGGCTGGGTCTCTGGTCTCTCGGAGCCCCTCCCACTGGATCTTGGGTCGTCTGGGACAGCAGATCTAATCCTGTCACCTCTTTCTCTGTCCAGGCCCCTTCCCTAGTTTGTCTCTAAACCTTTTTAGGGGCGCCTGGGTGGCTCAGTCAGTTAAGCATCCAGCTCTTGATTTCAGCTCAGGTCACCATCTCAGGCTCGTGAGATCAAGCCCCCTGTTGGACTCTGCGCTGGGCGTGGAGCCTGCTTAGGATTCTCTCTCCCTCTCCCCCTCCCCTCTAAAAAAAAAAGAGACTCAGAGACCACCCGATTTGTTTACTCACTTTCCCCGAAATAACTGTGGTGTATTAGCTCGGGGTGCTATAACTGAATACCACAGGCTGGGGATTTATTTCCCACAGTTCTGGGGCTGGAAGTCTGAGGTGAAGGTTCACACCAATTCAGTTTCTGGTGAAGACTCTCTTCCTGGCTTATGGATCGCCGCCTTCTCGCTGTATGCTCATGTGGCCTTTCCTTGGTGTGTGCACATGGGGAATGAGACATGGAGCTCTCTGGCGTCTCTTCTTGTAAGGACACTAATCCTGTGGGATCAGGGGCCTCCCTTATGACCTCATTTAACCCTGATCACTTGCATGAAGGCCCATCTCCAAATACAGTGACGGTGGGGATTGGGGCTTAACGTATGAATATGGGGGGACACAATTCAGTCCCTAACACAAGGACGGACAACTAGTAACTATCAGGAGCTTGCGCAGAACCAGGCACTGTGCCTGCCGGAACTACCCCTCTTGGTAGCCCTCCAAGGTGGGAGCTGCTATCATTAGCCCATTTTACAGACCAGGCACGTAAGGCTCCAAGAGGCAGTCAGCCACCAGGGTCACTGAGCTCAGGAGGGGTAGAGCTGAGGTCTGAATGCGGTAGCGGGAGTCCAGAGTTTGGCCTCCTCGGCCTCAAGAGACGCACTGAGCAGGCCAGCCTGTGATCTACCTGCTGCGACAGGTGCCCTTCTGTCATTCAGCCAGTTTCAAGGGCTCCTGGACTCCCCGAAGCAGGTGGGAGTTCCTTGCTTCAGACTCGGAGCTCCTTGAGAGGCCGCCCCCAGGTCTGCCTCTCTCTCAACCGGAGCCCCGTTGGATGGGTGCCGTCTTGGTGAGGGGTGCTGAGGCAGGCAGGCCAGGCCAGGGCATTGCGGTGGGGAGCGGGGGGCGTGTGGTAGGTGCTTCCTTTTCTCCCCCTCTTGAGCCTTTTGATGTGAGGTGCACAGGGAAAAGACATGAGGCTCCAGTGTTCCTGCCTAAAGATCGGAGGGGTGGATCCCACTCCCGCCTTCCCTGTGGCCTGTTTCTGTCTCATTTACTCATGAATCCCTTCAGCGTTAGCGAGCACCTGTTCTGTGCACAGAGCAGGGTGCCGGGAACGCAGCGGTGAGCAAGGCCAACCGGCCCTGCCCTCCCAGCGTGAGGCGGGTGACAGACACACAGGACACTGGCAAACGCAGGGAGGCACCTCACACAGCGGGGTCTTGGGAAAGGCTCCTGGGTGAGGCCAGAAGGCAACATACGCGCTTCCTGCGGGAAGAGACCATTAAGCAGAGGCCTGGAGGTGGTGGGGGCAGAGCAGGACTGGGAGAGATGTCCCGGCGGAAGGGGTAATCCTGAGCCCACGGGAGGCACAGGGGTCTGCGGGTTCCCTTGCATCTTGACTTGTGGCCAGACTCCTAAAAATCAGCTTCTAGAAAGGAGTGGGGTTTTTTTGTTTGTTTTCTAATCACTTGAGGCTTCTCTCCAAGCAGAATGTTTTCTGAGTTGGCTGGTCAGAGGAAGATTTGGGGGCTGTGAACGATGGCGGGCAAAGGCTTGGCCAGGCCGTCTAGGCTCCGGCGGATCCGTGCTGACTCACGGCCCCGCCCCTGGAGCCTGCGCGCCCCGTGGTGCTCGTGCGGGGCTCTGGGCGGGGCCAGGCGCCGCACGTGCTGGGCATGCGCGGACAGGGCCCGCGGGGAACCCTGTGTGCTCAGGATTCTCCG
Organism: Mirounga leonina; assembly: GCF_011800145.1. Taxonomy (NCBI): domain Eukaryota; kingdom Metazoa; phylum Chordata; class Mammalia; order Carnivora; family Phocidae; genus Mirounga; species Mirounga leonina. Next base: position 51,912,585 of record NW_023270855.1, on the reverse strand, counting down.
GCCCGCGGATCGGGGTCCAGACAGAAGGGAGAGGGGGAGAGATCTCGAGGCTGCCCAGGTGAGGCGGGCAGATGGCCAGAAGTCCAGGGAGCGGAGGGGGAGGGGGGTGTCTTGGTGATGCCCGCTTCAGGGTGGATCGCGGTGGGTGCAGCTGGCACAGGGGGGCCCCCCAGCAGCCCAGGGGCTTGTGTCGCGTTGGCGAGCCTTTCTGACCAGGCAGCGTATCACACTGACGACCAGACCAGACTGAGACGTCCAGGCGAGGGGGCCCAGGGATGGGCAGATCACACAGACACAGGGGGATCCTTAGCACTGAGACACGCAGCCCTCATGGAAAGGAGAATGTGACGTCTGTCAAGGTCTCCGAGCCAGGCACTGTGCTGTGTGTCACTGTGGCCTGCTGGCAAGTGACTGATGCTTCAGAGGCAGCGGGATGGCCAGGACATGACAAGAGTGACAGGGACATGGGGAAGGCAGGGGTGACGCGGGGTCAGCCGTGGAAGCAGCCAAGCAGATCAGATACCAGGACACTGGTTGCTGACATGCTGTGCAGCAAGATGGGCCGGTAAGTGTGTTGTCACGGTTGTGATGTTTCGGTTGTGGTCCTAGCGAGGTTCGTACTAGCTCAGCTTCCAGCAGATGGCCTGGCTGGGTGTCTGGGCCTCAGAGCACCAGGTAGATTAGCCAGCAGTGTCCCCGTGGTGCTCAGACAGCAGCGGTGGACAGAAGTGTCATGGTGGTGTTGAGAAGTCCACGGGCAGGTATGCCAGGGTGACCCTCACGTCCAGTGTGGGCTGGGTGGGTGTGTGGAATGTCCCTAGGAGAGTAGCTGCCTGGGAAGCCATGTGGGACCAGACCGAGGTGAGGGGCTATTCTGGTGGTCGGGGGCCAGGTGTCCTGGGAGCCCACCCAGTGGCCGCTCATTCGGGTGCTAGGGCAGCTGGTTGGAGCAGAGGAGGAGGCCCTTAGGGAGGAAAGGATGGGTTCTGGCTCCAAGGGCTCACACCTGAACTCAAGAGCAAGTGGGGGCTCTTCCCTGCCGGGCACACACAGTCCTGCGTGCTTTGCCCCCCGCATGCTGCCCCTGGCGTCCCTCTCCCCTCCGGGGAGAATCCGTACCCAACGGGGACAGTTCGTGCCACACAGAGGGTGAATCCAGAGTGATGCCAACACAGCCTTTTAGGGCAGCTGGGAGAAGAACTGTGTCAGGGGCCGTAGCCCGTGGGAATGACACGTGTCCCATCGAGGCTGCCTTGTGGTCTCTTCACGACGCCCCAGGAAGCAGCCTGGGCCTTGCATTGGACAACTGAGGCCCAGGGACTGAGGATTCAGCCGACTCCTGTGGCAGAGCTGGCCTGGTGCCCTGGCCTCCTGCCTTTCTCCTAGAAGCGTCTAGAAAATTTCCCCATCACCGCCCTGGGAGATCTGGGTGGGGGCCCTGGGTCCCAGCATCCCTCTTCAGTGTCTGCCCTGCCTTCTGCTCTCCTCCCCAACAGAGCCTGGAAGTAGATTTTTTTCCCCCAAAATATGTGTTGGGGGGTGGGAAGAGGTCATGCTATATTCATGTTGTGTTGAGGGGGGGAGCGCTAGGAGTGACAAAGGGAGCAGGGGTGGAGGAATGGGGTGTGAGACCAGCATTGACCACCACGGGGTCAGGGTGTGCACGCATGCGGAAGGCATTTCATGGACACGTGTGACTGTGCACACATGTTGGGGGGGTGGCATTCATGGACACGTGTGAGGCGAGTGCTCACACATGCTCGTGTGCAAAGTAGGGCAGGGGTTGCAGGCCCCCTGTGCCGAGTGAAGAGCCACCCTCCACCTGGAGCCCTGCACCCCATCCTGCCCTGCCTCTGATGCAAGGTCTCCCTGTATGTCCCCGTGTCATGTGTGTCCACAGGCTACATCCAGAAAATCAAGTCAGGAGAGGAAGACTTTGAATCTCTGGCCTCACAGTTCAGCGACTGCAGCTCGGCCAAGGCCAGGGGAGACCTGGGTGCCTTCAGCAGAGGTGCGCAAGGAGCGGGCACTACCTAGCCCTAGAGGAGTCTCTGTCCCGTCAGTGGGGGTCCCCCAGCCAGACGGAGGTTGGGAGGGACAGCCCCGGCTGCACAGGCCTTCAGGGTCCACCAGGTGGCAGCACAGTCCCGCAAGCTTCAGAGGGAGTCGCCCTGCTTGGGGGGGCGTGGCGGGGCTGCTTCTGCCTGGTGTCCTTCCCTCCTGTGGTGGGGAGTCCGTCTGGGGGTCTCTCTGTGCAGTTGTCCCCATCATGGACCCAGCAAGGTAGGTACTGGCTGCCATTTGCCTCTCCTCTGGTTGAGGGGTATAAGGCTGGGTCCCCTGAGAGCCCCAGGGCCTGTCTCCAAGAATGCCCCTCCCAATACCACCCTCAGGAGTGGGGAAAGCAGGGGTGAGGAGAGGAGAGTTCAGATCGGCAGCCCTGAGTTTAGGCCTGTCTGGCTCAGGCAGTGGGAAAGGAGGAGCAGAGCGGATCAGGCCGCCACCTCCTCCTTTCCCTCCTCTTCCCCCTCCATCCTGGAGGTCTCCGGAGCATCAGGGAGGGGCCCAGGATGGGGTGAGGAGTGTGGGGAGAGCCAGCAAGGGGCTGTCAGCTGCCTGCCCGCCCCAGGAGGCAGGCGGGACAGATGATGCGGCAGGGGCTGGCAACGGGGGCCCGGGGAGACAAGTTCATCACCGAGATCTGCCTCCCAAGTGCCCAGCGGCAGAAGCCGCTCTGCCTGCCATCCCTCATGCTGTCCTTGGGCTTCCTGGGGCTTCTTAATGGCCCCGCCGCCCCACTGACAGGGCCATAAGCCGCATGATGGATGAGCATAGGGCTCAGCGCAGGTGGGAGCCCCATCTGCCTGCCCCACCTGGTCCTGGCCTGCGGCCGGACCTTGACCCTCACACGCCATCTTCACGCTTCCCCAGGTCAGATGCAGAAGCCATTTGAAGATGCCTCCTTTGCACTGCGGACAGGGGAGATGAGCGGGCCCGTGTTCACGGATTCCGGCATCCACATCATCCTGCGCACGGAGTGAGGGGTGTGGGTGGCTCAGGCCTGGCCTGCAGGGTCGGGTGGGGCGGGACGGGTGGCTGGGCCCATAGACTCTGCTCCCTGCTGTCAGCCGGCCAACGGGTGCCCCTCCCTGCTGACGTCACAGTATTTATTGTTCCCAAAATGGCTGAGGGGAGCTCTTCACCACTGGGGGCTCCCTCTCTGCCCCCAGCTGGGGCTGTCCCTGCCAGACTCCTCTCCCCTTTAGGAATTGACTTCAGAAGGGCAGGTGGGTGGGGAGGCTCCCAGACTGAAGGGGTCAGGGTGACCTGTCCCAAAGAGACGGCCTGGTCAGCTGACGGCCCCTCTGTCTGTCCCCGCCACCCAGGTCCAAGATGGGGGCAGGACGGCCTTGTTTCTGGTTATGCTATGTTCCTCTATTCAACTGCAAAAAGCAAATGCTCCACATGGGGCCCAGGCTGCCCACCTCCTTGGGGCCCTCACTGAGGGTCAGTGCAGCCCCCTTCGCACCCTCGATTAAACTTGGAACCACTACTCTGCTGTCTTGTGTCTCGTTCCCTCCCCACTGAGGTGAGGGGGGAGCTGTCAGGAGCAATTCGTCTTCCGCCGTCCCTAGCGTCCCACGTATCCAGGCTGCATTTCCTCCCTGAGAAGCCTCCCTTCATCCTGGGCCCGGGGTGGCGGTGGGGGGTCCAAGCAGGGAAGTGGGGCGCCAGTCAGTGTCCATGGTCCTCAAACTTGGGTGTTTAAGAATGTTCTAGAATGCTAGGGCAGTGCCCTGATGTCACATCTCTGGATTCAGCAGGTCAGGGTGGACACACACACACACACACCTACACCCCCCACCCCCACTCCCCGGACGCAAGCCACTCCGCTCCCAACTAGAACAAATTACACCCAGCACCCTGAGGCCTGCTTTCCTGTTACCACAAATGCTTCTGGCAGGTTCTTCTGGATCCTGCCTCCTTCTCAGATGCTGTTACCTTGGCAACAGGGGACTAGCCAGGAAGGGAGGGGGCTACTGCCAGGTGCTTCTGAGAGTGGGGATCCTACCCAGCCCTCTGGGGGAGGGAGGCCCTGTACTGGACCGAGGAGAAAGGGCTGTCTTGGAGCAGAGGGGATGCCTATGGCAGAGCCGGTCGAGGCACCTCCTGGGTGGCCTGTGGGTGTGGCCCACCTGCTTTCTGTCACCTCCTCACAGCTACCCCTGTGCCGGGGCCTGGGCTGGGGGCCCAGTTCAGTCAAGGAGTTTATGGGCTTAGCCCACTCTGCCCCTCTCATTTAATGGGAACCATCCCAGATCGGGGCGGGGGGAGGGTGGCAGGCTAGCAGGGCTTGGGGACCTGAGCAAAAGAAGCCCTGCCCAGCCCCGTCCCAGGGGAGGCCCCTAGGGCTGTGTCTCATAAACAGTCACTTGGGCCAGCTCCCATCTGGCTGGTTTCTAGAGCGATCGTGCTCTGCTTGCTGCCTGCCAGAGTGTTTGTCGTTAAGGTTTAATGGGCCTCCTCGCCACTCCGCAGGCTGGAGGGGGGGCCGGTGGGCTGGCTGCACCTGCGGGCAGAATCTTCCATCACCTGTGGGGGCCAGCAGGCAGGCACCAGCACCCCCGTTCGCACCAGCAGTGCTGTGGGGTCGGGAGCGATCACACCCCTGCTGACCCCTGGAGCCTCTGGGAAGGAGCAGAAACAAAGGGGGTGGACAGGGGGCTGAGAAGCTGCTGGGGGGTGTTGTATGTTTTCCTGTGTGGGGTTGGCAGGAACATGGTCTTTGCGGCATTCTGTCACCTTGGGCGTGTGTGTGCCCAAGCATGCGTGTGGCCGTGTGACTCTAGTTATCCCTAGGTGTGTGTCCTGTGTGACACTAGGGAGGCCCCCTGACCGGGTGTGACCACCTCCCCCTGTGGACCTCCTCCTCCCTTTGTCTAGCTGTGCAGCGGCCCAAAGACAAAGACAAAGGAATGCCACCGTTAGCTAAACATGCCCCCGAGTCCACTCAGCGTCAGCGTGATTCATGAAGTAGCTCTGGCTTCCCTCACCTGCTCCACAAGCCCCACCCACCGCCTCCTGCCTGGAGGTGGGGTCGTAAATCCCAGGCCTTCTGGATGGTGACAGCGGTGCAGTCTTCCCTCCTGTCCCCTGGGTCTGGCATTTCCCTGCCCAGAATGCCTCAGGGCGGGGGCGGCGGGGGAGAGCGGTTTCCAACCTTCTGCCACGTGCACCAGCCCAGGTTTCTGTGGCCACGCGGCAAGGCTGGGGTGGATCACCTCCACTTGGGGTAAGGCAGGCACTGCCACGGGATGGGCTACGAAGTTCCCCACTGTAGCCGGGCCCACGTCCACGAGGGAGCAAGGCAGAGGTGGCGGCAGGCAGCCTAAGGCGCACAAGGATCCTGGCCTGGGTCGGGAGTGGACGGGTATCCCTCCTGCCCATCCTTGGTTGGAACAAAAGCCACAAACGCAAAAGGGTAAGGAGCACTGGGCCTGCCTCTGTGTGTGAGACAGGGACAGGGAGGTTAGGATGCCAGGCGCTTTGGGCATCTGCTGGACGACCGGCGTGCAGAGGTGACCCGCACACCCGCACCCAGCCCTGCGTTCTGTGTGCGTCTCCAGGGCTGGGTGGGTTTGGACAAAGACGGTGGAACTCAGCAGCCCTCTATCCCCGACCTTACTTTGGGAGTAGGAGAGACCAGTGAACTACTCTTCCACCTGCACCATGCTCATTTGGGGGATTTGCCTGCAAATAAATACGGATAGGAGGGCTGGGCTGCAGAGGTCCTAAGTGGCCCCTAACTCTATGCCCCCTTTTTTTTTAATCAGGTACAAAGTGCCTCAATGGGCTTATCCGGGAATCAGTTCTTTTTCAGTGTCAAACTTGTTAATTTAAATGGAAATTAATTGCTTTTCTTGAAGATTTCTTTAAAAATTGGTTTTAAATGAATGCATTAGGCAGTTACATTTATTATTCATTGGTTTCATTTGCAGTATGGTCCCCGTGTCCCGCGTTCCCGGAGATGCCAGCACAGAGCGGAGATGATTTAATCAGAGAGGCCATTAATTAGAGATGGGCGGGGGAGGGTAGCTCCCAGAAGAGCTGGTGTCACTTCCTCCATGGTCTCAGTGGGGTGGGATCTAGGCCCCTGGGGTTCTTTACATAATATTCCTCCCCAGATTGAGTGGGGGCCATGTGGTGGGGCCAACGTGGGGGTGGCGGTCAGCATTACCTCTGTTCCCAGCCACCGGCCCCAGGGGTGACTCTCCCCACTCTTGCAGTCTGTCTCACCTTGGCCACCAGGGATCTGGCCAAAATAAGGTCCTCATCTGTTCTTCCCCTTCTGTGCCCCCCACTCCCCACCTTAGTCACATCACCAAGGCTCCTGAGGAATTGGCCTCTGCTTCTCCGGCCTCTTTCCGGCTCCCTCACGCTCCTTCCTGCCTCCCATACTTCCTAGCATGGCCGGTTCTTCACCTCCAGGAGCTGTAGTCTTCGTGTTGGGGCCCATCTCTGCCCAAGCCCCTTCCAGTGAATGGGCTCCAGGCGTGGGGTGAGGGTATGTTCAGCTGAAGGCACCCAGTGCCCCCTTCAGGCTGTTTCTACCTTTTAAGTAGTGAACTTAGAACAGGTGCGACTCATGTAAAATGATTTTGAAATTACAAAGCAAAAAGAGAAAAGGAAAAATATTGTGCCCTACTCTCTCATACCCAAATTCTTAAAAGCAGCCAAAGTGTTTAAAAAAAAAATTTTTTTTTTAAGTTGCCAGATGGTTCAGTGATGCACCAGCGTGATCAATGAGTGAAAAACCAGTGATGGAGAATATTCATTGGAGGCCTGTTTTCATTGTTGTGATAGAACTCTCCGTTGTTTGGATCAAACTGCCTTCAAATTGTTTTCAAACAAAACAACTTTGGCTTGGGTCTCCTCACCTGTCTTCCCGAACGGCTCGCCCTGCCATGCAGCCCACCTGGCCCCCAGGCTGGGCTTGTCTGCCCCCGGTGCCCACAGCTTGTGGCCTGGGACAAAGGGGGCCCAGCCGGGATGGGTCTCCAGGCTCACACTTAGCCTCCACCTTGCCTCCTCTGCCCCACTGCGACACACAGAGCAACCAAAGCATCAAATGTCAAAGGTCCCGTTTATTCCAGCAACCCGGAAAGAAAGAGTGTAAATTAAAAAAAGAAACCGATCCATGCACTCAACTCCTTGAAGGGGAGGAGGGGGCTTGGAGGGAGGGCCTGGGGGGATGGGTGGGAAGCAAGGAGGGAGCGGAAGGAGAGAAGAGAGAGACTGAGTGGCAGACAGGGAAAGAACTGGAGAGTCAGATCCATGAAAAGACAGAGACAGAGGGACATCAATAAAAAGGCCGAAAGAGTGAAGTATCAAAATCAGAGACCGACAGAGGAGAAAAGACAAGACACAGAGAGAATGCACTAGTAGAAATACAGGCGCAGAGAAGGAAAGCCCGGCAAAAAGGGAGGGAGAGAAGAAAACGGACAGGAGAGGGGAGAGAGAGGGCCCGACGGAGACAGGAAGCGAAAGGGCCCCGGGCGGGCGGGGTCGAAGGGGCCCCCGCCCCGCCCCCCGCCCCGCCCCCCGCGGCCCTCGGGCGGCAGCCGGAGCTCCCGCAGCCGCTAGGGGTCCCCCGCGGTGCTGACGACGTGGAAGAGGGTGACGTTGTAGAGCACCTGGTGGCCGTTGTTCCAGGTGTAGAGGGCCCGCTCCCGGGGGTTGTAATCCAGCATGGAGATATGGGAGTACTGGTTGTGGAAGGGCACGTCCGTGTACTCGTAGCTGGACGTGTTGGTGAAGTAGGCGAAGTAGACCTTGGCCCCGGCCAGGTGCGAGTTGGTCACGTAGAGCACGCCGCAGATCATGAAGGCCTCCCCGGCGCTGCGCTTGGGGTAGCCGGTGTCCCAGGAGCGCACGACCTCGAGGGTGTGCGGGTCCAGCCGGCTGACCACGATGTTGCCCGCGTTCTGGTTGGTGGTGTACACGGCCCAGAGCCCGCTCTCGTCCACCATGAAGTCCATGTCCGAGAAGCCGCCCCAGGAGTAGGGGAAGGTGTTGTTGTAGCCGGCCCCCGGGAGGCTCCTCTGCACCAGGACGGAGCGCGAGCGGAAGTGGTACTTGACTACCACGTTGCTCTGGTACTTGTTGTAGAACAGGGAGCCGTTGTACACCACGTGGCCGGTGCCTGCCCACGGCTGCGGCAGCAGGTGCTGGATAAAGTTCTGGCCCTTGATGAAGTCCCCCAGAGTGCGGAACTCCAGGACCCGCCGGCCCTTGTAGTAGCCATCCATGTACCAGACCTACAAGAGAGCCGCGCGTCGCTGCCCAGCGGCCCGCCGCCACCCGAAGGCCCCAGCAACCGCCCAGGAATCACCCGTGGCCATTAGGGGTCCACAGTCACTTAGTGGTCATGAGTCAGTCCGGATGTCCAGTGACCATTCGTGACCGGCCATAGTCCCAGTCATGGGATCATTTGATCAGGAAACACCGTGGGTCTGAAAACAGACACTTGCTACCTAAGGATCAGGGCATATCGCGGTCCCTGGTGGGCTCCCGGGGCCCAGGAATTCACCGCTCATTGGGGATGGGATGGTTAGCGGTCACTGGACAGCCCTGGGGTGACGAGGTCACTTGCATTCACCCCCGTAGCCACAAGATGACCCGGCCTGTCAGCAGCGTCTCCTCGACCGTCACCATGTCAGTCAGCAGGGGTGCGTGCCCTCACTAGGGCTGGTTATTGGGCCAAAGCATCTCGAAAACTTTCACGCCAACATTATCACGACCATTTTGAAGATAAGGAAATTGAGGCTCAGAGACATTAAGGAACCTGCCCAAGGTTCTCTAGCTAAGAATTTGGTGGCAGCCGGATGCAAATCCAAGTCTGATTCCCAAACCCAAGCTCTTCACCACTTGGTTGAACCCCCATAATCCCTGGGAGGCCAGTGATCATAGTGAGACAATGGCTATTTACTACCTCTAGTCGCTGTGACACTCAGTGGCCACCTACTGACCGATATCAGTCACTAGGATAGTCACTGGGCAGTTAGTGGATGGTTCCTGTGGGTCAGAGGTGATGGGCAATCGTGACCATGGAGACCACTGGAAGTCCAAACGGTCAACAGACTTGGCTATTCTCGGGGCTGGAAGGTCCTCGGTCACCTGGGGTTACTAGACAGTCGAGGGGAGGGCCAAGGGCTCTGGAGATCCTAGGACACTTCAGCCTACAAGAGAGGCATTGGTGTGGAATTGCTGGGCACCTGTGGGCAGCCACAGGCTGTCTAACCCAGGCTCTGACCCCTGGGGTGGGCACAGTCACTCACCCGGCTATCCGCACTGGGGGCCATCGTGTCGGTCATCCAGGAGCCAAAGCGGGACCCCATGGCCCGAATGGTGATGGGGTTACTGACCCCAGTCAGCTTCCCACAGCCTGGGAGGCAGGAAGAGGGTAGATAAGGGTGGAGGATGGGAAGAGCCCGAGCGACACAGGGCAAGGATGATGTGGTGTGATCAAACTGGGAAGAGCTGGGACCAGGGGTGAGGGAAGATCCAGAAATCTGGTCCCAAGATGGAGTTAAGTTGAGGGTAAGGGGACTGGGAGTCAAACCCGTCAGGGGCATTTCCAGTTTTGGGGTCTATTTTAGGCCTTGGGTAGAGAAGTCAAAGGTCAAAGTTTGGAAGTTAGAGGTCAAAACCATGCCCAGCTTCTGGGCACATAGGTGGTATTAGGGTTGGGTGTGGAGGTCAGGGGTCAAAGTCAAGGGTCAAGGCATACCCAGCTTCTGGGCGCAGGCATGGAGCCGGGCCTCCAGGGCCATCACCCGCTGCTGCAGGTCCTCGTACCCGTAGGCGCCCATCTCCTCCTGGATGGCTGCAAGGCTGCTGGAGAGATTCCTCACCTCCTCCCGCAGGTGCAGGATGGTGCGAGTGTCCGCCTTGTATTGCTCCAGGACTGAGCTCAAGGGCAACAGCTCCGACATCCTGTCCTTCAGCTCCTGCCCACCAAGATGGAACCCTCACTGATCCTAACCCCTGACCTTTGATCCAGTCCTGACCCCAGTCTTGGACCCATAGCTTCACCCCCTTATCTCTGATGCACACCTGGCCCTTGACATTTGTGCATACTAGACCCTGGAACCCAGCCTACCCTTGGTCCCTCCCAGACATGACCCCACTCTCAGAACTAATGGACGCCGATCCCAGCTCTTCCCTTGGCCTCTGACCTGACCCAGAGGGACCCACCTGGAAGCTCTTGGCTGAGAGGGACCCATCAGCCGCCCGGAGTCGTGCGTCCAGGCTTCGCATGAGGGTCTCCATGCTGCGCACGTACTGGAGGTCACGGTACGTCCGCAACTCAAGGACCTCCATGGACTGGGAGACGTTCTGGACCTAGGAGCTTGGGAGGGTTAGGGAAAGCCGGACTCCTGCCCTCCCCAAGCCCTGAGATGTCACAGATGAGGCCTGGCGGAGCCGGAGGCCAGCACCCAACCAACCTGCTCCCCTGATCTTACCGGCAACCTCCCCGCCGGGCTGGCCATTACCCCCTCTCACCTCCCACCCCTTCTTCCCTGGTCTCCAGGCTTACCCCCTTGCCCTGCCCCGCAGTCAGTTCTTCATACAGCAGCCAGAGGGAGCTTTTCAAAAGGAAGACCCTGCGGCCAGTCCTGCCTCCTCTCCATGTTCATCCACTGCGACCCACCAGCCCCCTTTCCTCTCACAGACTCTAAGCTCCTTCCTGCCTCAGGGCCTTTCCACCTGCGGATCCCTCTACTGGGTGCACTGTTCCCCTCGTCCTGCCATGCTGGCTCCCTCACCCTTCAGGCCTCATCTCCAGCATCACCTTCTCAGAGTGGCCTTCCCTGACCCCCTGCCTCCTGTAGCCCTCCACCCTCTCTCCCTTACGTGGTTATGTTCTTCCTAGCCACAGCTACTATCTGGAACATTCTCATTCATCAGCCTCCTTCAGGTGAGATCCTCACGGGCAGACCCAGTGTCTAGCTCATCCACAGCGAAATCCCCAGTGCCCAGCACTGGCCTAAACTAGATGCTCAGTAAGTGCTTTTCAGCTACATGATCGAACTGAATTCCCTTGCCCTAGCCTCTCCTAACCCCGAATGAGGACCCCCTGGTTCCCATTTCCACCTGCCTAAGGTGAGCTCCACCTGGTTAAGGTAAACTCAGAGACAGCACTGGGTGCTTGTGGAAACACAGATTTTCCTGAACCCCTGTTCACACGACACTTGGAAGTTCTCAGAAACCCAACAGCCCAACACCCACCCTGGATGCCACAACACATTTTTATAACCATTCTCAACAATCAGGGGATCCCACGTGGGTGTCCCAAACTGGCCAAGCAATGCTGGTGTTGTGGGCAAGGCAGGATCCTGCAGAGTTCATGGGTGGGAGAGTCCAGGGCTGACCGGGATCTCTTCTGTTCTCACCAATCCCTCAACTTCCTCTTCCATAGGATAATGATGGTTAACTGGTCCCTTTAGCTGACTAATGAGCAGTTCAGCTGGATAGTGTCAAGGGACAGCAGTCAGTCTATAAAGGGCACCAAAACATCCTTAGGGATGTTTTGAATGGGGACTGTTTTATATCGACCATAGTCAGAAGGGGATAGAATCTTGTATGTGTCTTGGGTTGGAGGGTGAGACCCCTCCCCAAGGGACACAAGACATTTTTCTCAGCAGGTGAGTCTGGTGAGTTAAAGAGCTGAGTAGGGTGTGCATGGTGGGGCCAGAGATCACACACAGGAGACTCAGATGCTGCCTCCCTGTCCGCACACAACGCTCAGCTTTCTCCAAAGAAGCACTGAACACATATTGACTAAAATATCCACCTGGAGGGGAGCCAGGTTATCCACCAGCTCTGGTGGATATATGGCTATATCTGGCCCCCAGCTGGCCTGGATGGGGGCCGAAGGCAGGGTAGAAATTGGGAGATTTTCACAGTCTTCCTGGGGCACATGGAAGGTTCTTACCTTCTCCATCAGCTGCCGCAACTCCCGGCTCCGACCATCGCGGGAGCAGGTGCTCTGTGCCGGGATCACAGCCGTGCAGATGCATTTCCCGTCGGGGGCCTGGGCTGAGGTATACAGCTGCCAGCCTTCCTCCGGGCTCTGGAAGAGGGTCTGCAGGGAAGTCAGGGGTCAGAGAGCAGGAACCCAGTGGGGGATTCACCCTGCCCATGCTGGGGGAGAAAGAAGACCCAGGAAGTGACAGATGCCCTGGAATGTGCTGGACCATGTGCTGAATGCCTGATGCATGTAATCTCAATCCCTCCTCAAGGAAACCCATTTTACAGACGATGAGACTGAGGTATGGGGGGATTAAGGAACACGGCAAGGAGTTGTGGGATTCAAGCCCTTCCACAAGACAGGAATTTATTCTCTCGCGCATGTTCACATACATCCATCATTGCCTCCATGTGTACGAGTGGGCACAGACCCACGTGTACTGATCCCCAAGCCTGGACCTCCCTCCCTGCTTTCCCAGCCCACTGTGAAACATGGACTCTGGCTATACCCCAAGAGGCACTAAGTACAACCCTACTGTTGTCATCTCCCACCCCACCCCTGCTCCTGAGAAGCCCAGGTAAGGTAATGGCCGAAGGGTGACAGAATCCTCATAGGGACTTCAAGGCCCTTGAAAAGAAAGCATCGTTGCACACTCCTAAATTCAACTTCAGGTCAGTTTATGATGCTTAGGTAATTCAGGGATCAGTCATGGCTGTTTCCCAAGCCATGCTCCTTGGAACACTGGCAATCTTTCCAGGCATGCCCGGTGATCAAATAAATTTGTGCATTGTTGGGTGAAACAAGTTCCTTTGATGCAGGACTGATCAGAGCCCTTGAAATGCTGATGTGCATCAAGAAACTCCAAAATTTTCTACACTTATTAGAAAATATGAGTGCTCATTCTACGCCTGGCATAGGGTCTGGGATAGGGCTAGGAAGAGAGAGGTGAAGAAAACATCTGGCTGCTGCCCATGGATGGAGGAGACAGACATCAAACATGTAACCCCACTGATATTTCTAGAACTATTTATTGCAGTGAATGCTCCACAGAAAGTGCAAGGAGTAACAGGGGGTCTTCCTCAGGCTGGGGATTTCAGAGGAGGTACCCCAGAGAAAGGACATTGAAGTTGAACTTGAGGGATGAGTGCCAGGAGAAGGGCATAGGGGAGGGGACACTTTTGACAGCACAAATTCAAATCAATATCTGGAGGTATTTGAGAAACATTGTTCAAAAAGCATTGAGTAATCACCGGATGGAACATGGTGGGCCCCCAGATTAGGCCCTCTTGAGCTTCCCCAGAACATACTGGACTTAGTCACAACTCTCAGTCTTTTTGTTTTTATCAGGGCATGATGGTCTCCTTTGTTCAGGAAATATTTGGTAAGTTCCTACTGTGTGTCAGGCTCTATTGTGGACATTGAAAACACAGCAGTAAATAAAATGCACAAACACAAAAGCTCTCCTAGGAGCTTATGTTAGACAAAGACAGAAACAGACAAGTAAATGCCAAATATTTAAAGGGTGATGAGTGCCATAGAGATAAGTAATACAGGGAAGGAATGATGGGGGGGCGGCGCTGTGGTTGGGGGTTGCAATTTTAAGGTGGCCTGGGAGGGCCTCCAAAAAAGTGTCATTTGAGTCAAGACCTGAAGAAGGTGAGGGATGAGCCATGCAGATATCTGGGGATGTTCCAGGCAGAGATAAAAGCAGGTGCAAAGGCCCTGAGGCAGTACCATGCCTGATATGTTTAGGAAACATGGAGAAGGCTGGCATGGGTGGAGCAGAGTGAGAAAGGTGGTGGGGTGGGGGATGAGGGCAGGGAGGGGACAGGACAGCATGTTCAGGACCTCTGGGCTGTAGGAAGGACTTTGGTTATTCCTGGGGGAGGTGGGAGCCACAGAGGGTTCTGAACAAGGAGGGAGGTCACTAGACACAGGCGCCCTCTGATGGCTGTGAGAGAGACAGACTGGGGAGCAAGGACAGAAGACCAGGGCCAATGAGACTGCATAGGTCCAGGTGAACAGGATGGGTGGCCATGGAGGTGGACAATGGAAGATTCTGGACCTAACCAAGATGTGTTCCTACATACCTGGAAGAAATTCTGATAAAACCCAAGTGTTTTACAGAGAAACAAAGCCCCACAATAATTATTCATTTGGACAGCTGTTAACTGATCGCCCCACAGAAGCTGTTCCCATGAGCCGTAGCAGAGATAAGCCAGGCTGTGAGTTACGAGCAATCCTGGAGATGCCAGCTATTAGCCCACCTTTTTTCTCTCCCACTCAATAAAGTCTTTTTTTTTTAAGCTTATTGTAATGTGAGCAAGTGATATAATTGTACAGATGAGCTTGACTCCTCCACTAATTTATAAGAAAAACAAACCATTCATAAACGCCATCTGAAATGATTGTAATTAGTCATTCTTTGAGCCTTATGTTCACCCTTTTGAAGTTGGGGGATCCCCCTTTTTGCCAGTCCACGTCTCCTCCATGGAGCAATGAAGTCACCCACCTTGCCAGCCTTTCTTGCATGCAGGTACGATTCAGGTAGAGCCAACAGTCATGACTCCCCAGGCCTACAGTGCAGAAGCATCCAGGATCCGCCCCCCCAAAGCCCACTCTGCCTTTGCACTGGGCAGGCAGCAGAAGCCCCCTCCACTACCACCCCAGCAGTCCCCAACAGTGCCACATAGGAGTCAGTGATAGATATCAGTAGCCCTCTCACCTCTCCGGTAGGAGGGCTCTGAGGGGCATGCTGCAGAAAGTTCGCCAGGGGAACCCACTGGGATCTTTGCTCCAGGTGCCCACAGCGGCGCCCTGCTCCTTAGCTCACCCGGCATGGGAGTCCTTCACTTCCCCTACCAGTTCCTGGTGGTATCACCTCCCAGGTGAATACTCGCACTCAACTCCCCACCAGTTCTGCTTCTGAGGGAGTTCCACCTAGACAAGAAGGGGGGACCCAAGAATGCCTTCCACCTTGATTCCAGGAGGATGTGAGACTAGCTTTGTCTCCTTTCATGACAAATCCGGTTCTTTAAAACAAAACAAAAAAACTTGAGTCTAAGCACCCCCATCCGTGTCCCCCTGGCTCTGATCTCCAAGCGATTTGGACAGAACACTCCCCCCCCCAACCTCCAAAGGTTCTCATTTGTGCAGAGACAATGCAGCCCAGTTCAACATAATTAACATCTCCTTTCTACAATTCCTAGTGTATCCTTTGAAACAAACAAGCCATTTTCTCTCAACACGCGAAATATTGAATTGTAAAAGAGAAGCAAGATTTAAGTGGCAAGGAGAGAAGGCCTCCACGGCTTTCCTAAAATAATTGTCTGCGTTGGACGCACCTCGCTGAAGTGTTCTCTGCAGCAGTGTAATTAAATGCCTGGGTCTTGGCTGCCAAATCTCAGCACAGCAGAGATCCGGAGTTTTGCCTAGCAGGTTCAAGTTCAAATCCGCAGTCAAGTTCATGTCCCCGGGAACCACTGGAAATGTCCTGGAAGGCTCACTGGTTGGAGAGTGCAAATGTCGGCTCTCTAACTGGGTTTAGCTTGGAACATAGGTCATGAACTCTTGGAGGTCACAGTCCTAAGAACAGAGAATGGCCTATCCTAAGAAAAATGCTTATGACAGCAGGTGTGAGAGCCCAGGAACTGTCCAGGTACAGAAACCTGCGATCAGGTGGCCGGTCTCACCTCAGATGTGGCAAATGTGCTGGAGAAGCTAGCTGCTTTCTTGGCTGAGCTGCTGGCTCTGGAGTTTAATATTCCTGCTAATGGGCTCTAAGTGGGGAAGCTATGTGCTCAAGTAGCTGTTTCTCAAATCATCTTTTCTAGCTGGGATTTTTTTCAAATACTTTCACTGAGGATGCTGCCCCAATTAACCAGCAATCCCCGTTAACAGGTCCAGGATTGACATGCAGGAAAAATTTTTCTCGCTGTCACACCCAGGACCAATCATCTCAGCCTACAGCTCTACCACCTACATCTTGGTTCCGACACAATTCCTGGTTCCCCCAGGGGTGGAGGGACGGCCACAGTATCTTGGGGCAGCCATCCATGGAGAACTGGCTCTCGGGGGTTAGCCAGCAGGAAGAGAGCAAGCAGCTGCCTCTTAATAAGACAAGGATATTATTGCATTTGAGGCCAGGTAATTTAATCAGGAAGCAGAAGTGGCTTGGGGCATAAGGTATAGAATTATCAAATCACTATGTTGTACACCTGTAACTAATATAGCACTGTATATTTTTTCAGTTAAAAAAACTTATGACAGGGGCACCTGGGTGGCTCAGTCAGTGAGGCGTCTGCCTTCAGCTCGGGTCATGATCCTGGGGTCCGGGATTTGAGCCCCGTGTCGGGCTCTGTGCTTGGCAGGGAGTTGGCTTCTTCCTCTCCCTCTGCCTCTGGCTTATCCCAGAGGACTCCAAGCGATTTACAAGCGATTTATTTGTAAACTACCACACGATAGCTCCAATTAGGAGAGTAGGAATTCGATGTTTCTGGAGGGCAGTCTGCCAATCCGGAGCCAAAGCCTCAAGATTTCTTCATTTGCATTTAACCCAGCCAATCCCAGTGGGAGAATTTAGCCCAGGAGAATTGTGCAGACGAGCACTTGATCGCTACAAGGATGCACATTAAAGGGCTGTTACAAATCGGACCACTGGAATGTGCCCCCTCCAGTTGCTCGACAGTAGGGGGCTTGATTTCAAAACTTAAGGCACATGCATAGGAGGGAATACTACACAGCCAAGAAAATTAGAGTTTAGTGGGGATTTTTATTGTCATCTTCAGATTGGTCTTATCTTCTAAATTTCTCAATCCTTTAAATTTTTTTTTCTTTTGCAAGGGAGACAAGGAAGGAAGGGAAAAGTGGGGACATAGACAGAGTCAGAAATTAGGCTAAGAAAAACTCATGCTTTTAAAACCCGAACAACCAGCATATGGTCAGGCCATAAATTTGGCTCCAAGTTCCTTAGCAGCCGACTCAAAAAGGAAAAGCTGGTCATTTATGCGGTTCCCAGTGTCCTGAAACAAAAGCACAGCAGATGCTCAGGAGCAAGCTTAACTATTTTCAGTACCGAGAACAGGCAAGGATCTCTCCCACGATCCTCCCAAAAAGCAGTCCCTGTGATGTCACCAGCATCTTTCCAGGCAACATTCTTACACTGGGTAAGGAGGGGGGTGTGGGCAAAATAGGTGAAGGGGATTAAGAGGCACAAACTTCCAGTTATAAAATAAATAAGTCACAGGGATGAAAAGCAGAGCATAGGGAATGTAGTCGATCTATTGTAACAACATCGTATGGGGGACAGATGGTGACTACACTTCTCGTCGTGAGCATTGCATAAGGTATAGAATTATCAAATCACTATGTTGTACACCTGTAACTAATATAGCACTGTATATTTTTTCAGTTAAAAAAACTTATGACAGGGGCGCCTGGGTGGCTCAGTCAGTGAGGCGTCTGCCTTCAGCTCGGGTCATGATCCTGGGGTCCAGGATTTGAGCCCCGTGTCGGGCTCTGTGCTTGGCAGGGAGTTGGCTTCTTCCTCTCCCTCTGCTCCTCCCCACTGCTTGTGCTCATGCGCGTGCATGCTTTCCCTCTCTCTCTCTCTCTCAAATAATAAAATCTTTAAAAAAAAAACTTCTGACAGAAAAAACTCATTTCCTTTGGATGTTTCTTACTCCTACTTGGATGGTAGAGTAGAGGCAGGTGGTTAAGAGCAGAGTCTGGGGGTCAGGCTGCCTGGGTTTATGTCTTTGCTTGGCCACTTGCTCATTGTCTGAAGCAAGTCACTTCATCTCTCCCTGCCTCGGGTTCCTCATCTGGAAAATGGACACGATAGCTGTACCTACCTCACACGGCTGCTGGGAAGCTTGAATGAGTTAATGCCCTCTACGTGCGAGCGATTACAACAGTCATCAGCATGTAGTAAGCGCTATGTGTTTGCTATTATTATTATTATTATTATTATTATTATTATTATTATTACCCTCGTGACTCTAAAGCCAGTTCACTAACTTCCTGAAATCAAAACGGTCTATCTCGATGCAGGCACAGAAGTGAGATGGTCTGGAAG
This sequence comes from Mirounga leonina, assembly GCF_011800145.1. Classification (NCBI taxonomy): domain Eukaryota; kingdom Metazoa; phylum Chordata; class Mammalia; order Carnivora; family Phocidae; genus Mirounga; species Mirounga leonina. Next base: position 51,894,475 of record NW_023270855.1, on the reverse strand, counting down.
AACTGATGAGAGTCCCGTGGAGCTGGGGCTGAGGCCACAGGACGATGAACAGTCCCAAAAGGCCGATGTTGGAGAGGAGTAAGCCCCGTGGAAGATGAGTGGAGATGCTTGCTCTGTCCTCATCCGCATGTGGCTCAGTCGGCTCCCTGTCCCGGAGTATCTCCTAGATAGAATTTGACGGAGGGGAGTCCTGTCTCATCGTGGCTGGCTGGCAATCAACAAGTCTACACCACTGGCTCTTGTCTCTGGCCCATCCTCTGGTCTTCCTGGAACACCCTGCTTTTCCCACCTCCATGTCTTTGCCTTGGCTGGACCCTCTGCCATCAACACTCTTGCCCCATCTCATGGCCGGACTAACCCTTCCCATTCCTGGGGGCTCTTGCATAAATGTCTCTTCCAAAAGCAGCCTTGCTGTCCCTGCCCCATGTTACCCACCTCTCAAGGCATCCTGTGCTGGCCTTCCCTAATACCTCCACTTCTTCCTCGATGTCAAGCGTTGTTCTAAGCATTTTGTAAGTAGGTGATTGGCAGGGACTGTCATTTGGGCCTTTGATAGGGGAAGAAACTGGGGCAGAGGGTTCAGATCTCTTCCCCAGAGCTTCACAGCCTGCAGTATGGTCCTAGGCTTGAACGCAGGCCATCTGGCTCCCCCCACACCGTACCTTCCCAGTGCTCCTTCAAGGGCTGATCACAGAGGCCGTTAGGACCTCACGGGTGTGACCACTGGCTCAAAGCCTGCCTCTGCCCCTGTATGTTTGGCTCATTGACTTCATTCCCCGGGCCTGGCATGCCAAATGTTTGTTGAATGAATGACTGAACAGTGGGTGGCCAATGAGACAGAGAGCAAACCTCTTGACAGATCCACCATGCATTTCCCCTTCTGCCACCAAACTAGCTTCTGTCTGTCCTAAGGAGGGATCAGGGATTGTGTGGTATCAGGCTGGAGCCAGGCACCTGGCAGGCTGAGGGGCAGCCATGGCTTCTCCCTGACTGCTGGGATGGCAGAAGGGCCGTGATGAATACACAGGGACATGCCTGTCTGCCACGTCTGAGCCGTGACAGGGACCGCGTCCCTTTGGAGGGCTTGAGAAAATAGCAGGCTGCTCCTGTCAGACCTCGAGATATTGGGCAAATGCCCCCTGAGTGAGAAACTTGACAGGTCTTAAAGACGGTATCAGCTCACCCATGCCTCCACAGCCTAAGCAGCTGGGGCTTTGCCTGTGAGAGCCTGTGGCTGGGGGTGACCACGAGTCCATTCACTCATTCATTCCCTCACTCATTCATTCATTCATTCCCTCCCTCCGATCTTGCCCTGAGCGGCTATCCAGTCTAGCAACACAGCACAACCTCTTACCCTCTGAAGCCACTCACACCTTGGGGACAGAAGACCCCTAGCACCGCTTGAGCCCCAGTCAAAGCCAATACTAATGTTCTAGGATGTCTTAGGCTCTGCCATCCCAGTACCAATGTGGACCAATAATCAATAACATAGACTTCCTTGGGAAATGCAGGAGGAGACACAGCTCTTTCAGTTTGACTGACCTCCCCTGCTCAAGTCCAAGGAAGGTGTGGAGAAGGCTTGCCTTGTGCAAGTATTTACACACTCAGTCCATTCCGTCCGAGTGTGGCCCACACTGTGTTGGAACCACCATGAATCCCTGCAGACAGCTCTCAAAGTAGGGTGTATGGGCAGGTTTTTGCATCATTCAGGGGTCACGCCAGTCATCAGACAAGCTTGCTTTGAAAAAGTGCAAGTCCCCAAGACCCCCGCCCCTAAAACTCATGAACACCCTATTTGAGGAGATCTTTCTGGGAGGGAACAAACCTCCCGAGCCTGCTGAGTCTCCCAGGGCTCCTTTCAGGTCCTCCATGACTCCTGAGCTCTTTATCACCCCAGGGCCTTTGAACTTGCTGCTCACCACACAGTTGTCCAGGTGAGCCATAATGAGGGCCTCCCCAGGGTAGATGCAATTGGGATGGACAAGTCAGAGTTCACAGGATTTGCAGAGGGGCCAGACATGGGTGGAAGGAAAGAGGAGGGAGATGAGCGATAGGGTGGGTGGATGGGAGTGTCATTTGCTGAGATAGAGAAGGCTGGAGGAGGGGCCTGTGTCAGGGGCAAGGGCAGATGTGGGGGATGGAAATCAAGAGTCTGAGATGTTGGGGCACCTGGGTGGCTCAGTCATTAAGCGTCTGCCTTCGGCTCAGATCATGATCCCAGGGTCCTGGGATCGAGTCCGACATCGGACTCCCTGCTCAGTGGGGAGCCTGCTTCTCCCTCTCCCTCTGCCTGCCGCTCCTCCTGCTTGTGCTCTCTCTTTCTCTGTCTGTTAAATAAATAAATACATTCTTAAAAAAAAAAAGAGTCTGAGATGTGCATTTGGGTGCCGCCTGCAGAGATGGGATTTAAGGTCACAGAATGGATGGAGGAGCAGACACCAAGCACCCCCACTGAGGCCTCCCATTTTATTTAACACTTATAGAGCTTGCCCTATGCTATGGACTGAATGTTTCTGTCTCCCCAAAATTCGTATGTTTGAAACCCAACCCCCAGTGTAATGGTATTTGAAGGTGAGGCCTTTGGTAGCGAGATTGGTGCCCTGATAAGAGGCCTCAGAGAGCTCCCTCCTCCCTCCCACCACGTGAGGACACAGTGAGAAGACAGTCCTATGAGCCAGGAATCTGGTTCTCTTCAGACACTGAACCCGCCAGCACCTTGACAGACTCCGCAGCCTCCAGAACTATGAGAAATAACTGTCGGTTGCTTAAGCCCCTCCATCTATACTTCGTGTGTTCGGCAGCCCAAACAGACGAAGACACTAAGCTGCTTTACAAACGCAAAGTCCTCTTAGCCTCCCCTCACGCAGTGGGGTAGGTACTAACACTAGCTCCATTTTACAGACGGAAAAACTGAGGCACAGAGAGGCATATCAGTCGTCCAAACTCACAGTGCAGATAAGTATCCAAGCCGGGATTTGGACCCTGGCCTGTCAGACTCTCAAATCCTTGCTCTTAGCCATGATGCTCAGGGGAGAAGAGCCTCTCCCTCCATGGAAGCTTGGCCTCAAGACTTACAGCTCTGATCCATTCTCCCAGAGAAGCCAGAGCTGGCTTTTGACATGTCACTTCCACATCAAACCCTTCGTAGCTCCAGGTGCCCTCCGCATAAAGCCAATCACTAGTCCTGCCCCATGGAGCCCAGCTGAATTCTCAGCCTCCCCACTTGCCTGTCTCTGCCCCACACAGTTATTTTAGTTCCTTTTTCCTGCCTCTGGACTTTCGTCCAGAGCTCTGTGCTTTGCTTAGGATACTCCCCTCCGCTCCCTTCACATGGGGAAAATCTGCTCAGGCCTTCGCAGAGTGGGGTGCTCTGGTTTCGATGCTTTAAATGGCATTTTTAGTATTGCCCCCAAGACATAAACACAGAGAGTCCTGTGACCATGGGATATGCCCATTCTATGCAAAGAGAGGTCCTTCAGCATCACGAAAGTGGTAGTAGTAATAATAATAAAATAATTAATAATAGCATCATCATCATTATCAGTAACAGCTAACACTGATGGCGCACATCCTGTGAGCCAAGCCCTCTTCTGGGTGCTTTGCAGCTGATTTCTCACCAATCCTCATAAGAACCCTATGCAAGTCCTGGATAGGCAGCTATTCTTTTGTGAGATCCTAAGCAGATCACTTGGCCTCTGTCGTTTGTAAAAAGGAGATCAAAACTGCTCTCTGCTCTCTGAACACACACACACACACTTGGTTGTAAGCTGCTGGACAGCTTCCCCTGCTCCGCATGGTTGGGAACTACATTTCCCACACTGCCTTGCTCTCTGGCTTCCGGGAAGGTGCAGCCAATGAAAGGCATTCAGGGAAGATCTGGGGGCAGGACAAAGGGAGAAGCAGTAGTATTTTCCCTACAGTTACATCTCCTCTGTGGCTTCAGCTTTTCACTAATAGTTCTACTCCTGGGCTCTGTTTGTACTACTTTTTCTGTTTGACCCCAAGTCGTAAGGGATAGAGGCTCTCTGCTGTTGCTAATCTCTGGGTTTCATCTCCAACCCTTGTTTAGTTTTACATCTCTTCCATCATCTTTGTATCCAGTTCCCCAAATTAAAATCCCTACAATTCCTCAAAGAGATGTTTCTTTAGTCAGACCCTGAATGAGACAGTAGTTGCTCAATAAACACATGTGCACAAACAGGCAGCTCTAGAGTTTAACAGCACAGGCTGACTTCAGTCCAAATTCTGATCTGTTCCTTCCTGTGTGACCTGGGGTAAGTAGCTTAACCCCTCTGTGCCTTTCTTAACCTCTCTGCTTTCTCATCTAAAAGTTGTGATCATAATAGCCAGGCTTCATACGGCTGTCATCAGGATGAGGAGTTAGTACATGTCAAGAGTCAACTGCAGTGCCTGGCACGCTGCATGCTCAGTCAGTAGGACCTTTTCTAGATAATTTTTTTTTATTCTGGAATAATTTTAGATCTACAGAAAAGTTGTGAAGACAGGATGGAGAGCTTCCATACACCCTCCACCTGATTTCCCCTGTTGATAACATCTTGCATACCCATGGCACCCTTGTCACAACTAAGAAACCAACATTGGTGCACCACTATGATTAAATTTCAGACTATCAGATTTCCCCAGTTTTTCCACTAATGTCCTTTTCCTGGTCCAGAGTCCCATCCAGAATCCCACATTGCATTCAGTCCCCACATCTCCTTCATCTCCTCCTTCATCTCCCTCATCTCATGTTGAGATGTGATCGTTTCTCAGCCTTTCCTTGTTTCTCAGGACCTTGACAGTTTTGAGGACTAGTGGCTAAGGACTTTGCACATGCCCCACTGGCTTTCAAGGGCAGGAACCAGGTCTTAATTTCTCCCCGTGGTTCCCTGGCACACCCCCCGATGCCTAGCACACAGTAGCTGCTTCACAGACACTTCCTAAGTGAATGAATACATGAATGGCAATCATTTATTTCTTTATTCTCCCACACCCCGTGTTCTGTAGGCGTCCCTGCCAGAGGCTAGATCTAGAAAAGTTCACAGTGAAATAAAAGCTCTTCTCTTTTCAGAAGGGTTCCTTTTTGATCCTTTCTTTGTAGACATCAAGGATTCTTTTCTTTAATATTTAGGGGTTTTTTGTACCAAAGAGAAGCGGCTACATTTGCATCAGACGTCTCATTTTTCAAGGCAAGGGAGAGAGATCTTTCCAGCAAGACGGATTTCTTCCTTCCCAGAGCTGTCACTTGATTTCTCTGCCTCTCCCTCCCCGGCCTTTGGGCCGCTGGCAGGGGCCGGTGGGGGTTTGGGGCTCTGGAATCATCCACACTTTGATGTCCTCTCTGTCACAGCCCAAGGAAGCTTAATTAGAACCCCACAAAGTTGCCGAGACTAAGCCAGCCTCAGGAACTGGTGCAGGAGCCTGGCTGGTGACGGAGATGAATTGGAAGCTTTATTTCCTGTCCCTCTGAATGGCTCAATATTTGCCACGGGGACCTGGAAGCCTGCCTTTGGGTACACAGAGTGTGCCCCTTTTCTAACATTAGCAGGTCAGCAATGGGAACTCCCTTTAACCATGCAGGCCTGCGGGTCTGGCTGCTTTTTATTTCTCAGCCCTGGCAGGCGAGGTTGAATGCAGGGGCATGAGAAAAATGCCCCCGTCGAGGTCATTCCCCACCCCCCACCCCCCACAGTCCCTGCTGCTGGAAGACACTGGCCCGGGTTTAATCTCTCACCTGAAGTTTGTCAGAAGTAAAAATGAGCCTGGGTGAGCTTTCCCGACACTTCCCTCTACTTACAGGAATTCAATTTCTAGACTGGGCATAAATTTGCAGCCATCAGCGCCTGCGGTGGGGGCTGGGGCTGGGCATATTGGCTGGGGATGGATTTCTGAAATCAATCCGTCGGCGCATGGAAAAGGTCGTCATGGGGAAATTTATCTTCCGTGGCTGGCTGAGGCATTTCATGCCGTTAGCCATGGACGCCCCTGAACAAAATGGAGGTGTTTGCTTCGAGGCTCCCAGGTGGGGGCTGGAGGGAGGAAACCTTGGAAGGCTGGATAGTGTGGTCAGGAGGTGACAGGGGACCAACCTGCCAGCTAATAAATCACAGGGACAGCCAGGGGCCAGCACTGTCTGAAAACCCAATTCCACTGGCTCCGTGTATGCCCCGGGGGGGGGGTGCGGGTGGCAAGTTAATGTGGGGTCCAAACCTTTTGCCATTTGGCTGCATCTTTGACAAACATCCTGGGGTTTCGAGGAAGTGAGTCGCAAACGCACTCAGTTCCTCCAGCCGAGGTGAGGCCACAGAGCATGGTCACTGAGGGCTCTTGACTCTGGAGCCCATCGCCTAAGTTCAAATTCCAGCTCTGCTGTGTGACCTTGGGCAAGCGACAGCCACCCCAAGCCTCCATTTCCCAAATTGTAATATGGGGTTGGTGTTTTGAGGGTTAAGGGAGCTAATATATTTGAAAGACAAGTGAAGGGGCGAATGTAAAACAGTAGGACAAGTGTCATGTTGGGGGCAGTATAGGATGCTGTAAGAAGAGCCTGGCTATGGATCCTGGGTTTGAGGGTTCAGGGACAGCCTTCTGGAAGAAGCCATAGCCAAACAGACTGGATGAATGCGCAGGAGTCAGCAGGGTGAATGAGAGGGTTCTAGGCAGAGGGAGCAGTGTGGGCAAAGACCTGGGTCGGGGGGAGAACTGAGCATCCCACCAATATTTATTGAGCACCTACTACGTGCTCAGCACACTTTAGGCACTGGAGACACAGCAGCAAATGAGACAAAGATCCCAGCCCTCATGTCAGTCCCACTCTGGTAGGAAGAGGTGCAGCACACTTGAAAGTTGTGCAGTGGGGTGCCAAAGCTCAAAGCGGGAGGCAGGAGGTGAGCTGGGTATTCTGCTAGTCTGTCCAGATCCTCTCTCCCCACGCCTCCATCCTCTCTGCGCTCTGGGAGGCTGACTCCTGCAGCCCTCGCTTCCCGGAACCCCTGCCCTCCAGCGTCCAGTGGAACCCGGTCAACGACGGCAGCCATAGGAGCCAGGGGGGCAGAGGAGAGAGAATTTGGTGGGGGGACACAATTCAGCCCGTAACCATGTGTGAGTAGGGAAGGATCTGGTCGGGAACATCGTGGAGGATGGACTGGCCCGAGCAAGACAGAGAGGCAGAGAAATCCACCAGATGAACACATCAGAGGGCTGACTTGGCCCATCCTTGTGAGTTTTCCAGAGCTTTCAAAGAAAGGAATCTCAAAGACAGAAAACAGTTCCAGCCATGAGACACATCCTCCTCTTAGAGGGGAGGGGGCAGTGACAGCCACCAGGGTCACCAGAGCCCTTTGTTAGCGAGAATGGGCCACTTGAAGGGAAATCGATCCCAGCTAAGCGTCGAGCAGCTGCTCCCAGCCAACGCTGCCAGAGACAGTCCCTTTGCCCCTTCTCCTCCAGGTCTGGGACGGGAGCCAGCAGGAGCCTGAAGATTGTTCTGCCAGGTGGCAGGTCTCAGAAGAGCCTTCAATCAGCATGCATTGTGGTGTCCATCCCAGGTGGCATTTCAGCATCACCTCCAGCCTCGGTACTAAGCAGAGACCAGCTCCACATGTAATGATTATTATTGTCCCCAGCCTTGCCAAGCACCGCCTGGGTGCCAGGCACTATGCATGCACGGTGCATGCACAAGGGACCTCCTAGTGTCACTTCCTAGCCACGTGACCTTGCACAAGTGACTTGAACCTCACCATACCTCGGTTTCCCCATCTGTGAATCAGGGTTGTTGTGGAGGTAAATGAGTGCCTATGTGCAGAGCTTCGAACCATACAGACTAAGAACCGTGTAAGGTGAGGGGGAAAAGTCATGAGGTGGAGCCTGATATGGAACAGAGGGGAACAGAGGTCATGCTAGATGTTTCCATGGAGTGAATTTAGTATGGCGAGTATGATACTGAGGAGCCAGAAAGGCTGAAAGAGGGAAGTGGGGGGAGTGAATGATCAAAAGAGTAGTAAATGCAAAAAGCTTCAGGGCTGGCAGGGCAAAGGGAGGAGGGGTGATACCAGAGCCCAGGAGCCAGGACCACTAAGCAGGAATGGTGGCAGGTGGGAGCTGGACCCAGGGAGGAGACAAGGCCACAGCCTACAGCAAAGAAAGGAGGGGAGAAATCCTCTGACTTCTTTCTTCCTCCCGCCTCCAACTGCCACCACAGCCTCCCATTGGCTGAACCAAACAGGAAGCCAGTGAGCAAGGGAACTTGGGAGATGTAGTTTTCAGGGGTCAACTGCCCCGCAATACAGAGAACAAAGGAAGGGCAAGGAATAGATTTAAGGGACACCAGGTAAGTGGCCAGCCCACAGGACTGTGGCCCCACACTGACTCTCCCTAAAGTTGTCTTAACCACCAAGCTACAAACTTACAGAGCATTTGCTCAGGTGAACTGTCCCATTTCATGCCCCAGAATAAGTCTGATAGGATAGTGATAATGCTGGATCCTTCTTGTCCATAGTTAAGAGCTAAGTTTAAAAGTCACCTCCTCGGAGAAGCATTCCCCGATTACCTCCTTAAAGAAGCCCTTTTCAGCCCCCATCTCCCTGCCTGGCACTTGTCATGGCAGACACCTTACTATATATATTTGTTAGCTGGTGTAGCTCTTTCCCAAAGGGAAGTAAATGTACAAGTACAAACACCTCATACCTTGGCCACTACCAGATTCCCAATGCCTAGAACAGCACTTGGCACATAGTAGGTGCTCAATAAATGTACAATGTTTTTTACAATGCTGCTTCTTTTTTTTTTTTTTAAAGATTGTATTTATTCATTTGAGAGAGAATGAGAGAGAGCACATGAGAGGGGGGAGGGTCAGAGGGAGAAGCAGACTCCCCGCCGAGCAGGGAGCCTGATGTGGGACTCGATCCCAGGACTCCAGGATCATGACCTGAGCCGAAGGCAGTCGCTTAACCAACTGAGCCACCCAGGAGCCCGCTGCTTCTTTTTTTTTACAATGCTGTAATTCCAGGGGCTGGAATTACAAATGCAGGTCTGTGGGGCTATACAGATGCTGGTATTTCTACTCTTCTGCCCTCCAGCCAGCTACCCCAAGACTCTCCAAACTCTGTACCTCTTCCAGGGCTGAGAGTAAACATCACTGCCTGCTAATCCCTGCTCCATCCCTGAAGCTGCTCCATCCCTGAAGATAGATCAGGGACCTGCTCCATCCCTGAAGATAGATCAGGGACCCCTCCCATGGCGTGTCTCCATAGTTCTCTACCCCTTACCTCTCACAAGGTTCTTATATTTTATACCTTTCCTTGCCTGGGTGGGCGTCTGTGTGCCCCTACTAAGCTGTGAGCTCCACAAGCACAGGGCTGGATCTACTTTCCCACTTGGGCCCCAAAACCAGCGCATGCTAGCCTCATCAGGACATGAATGAATGAATGAATGAATGCCTCCTGCACACTCCAAGTCCTCCATGGGACCTCTTTCTCCCACCCTCTGTGCCTACCCTCTCTCAGGCTCACCTCCCTTCTTCCCCTTCCTTCTAAGGGTGGGTACAAAGGCTCTGGGTTTTGAAGGAGTCATGGGGTCTAAGGCAGTTGGGGGCAGCTTGGGAGCACATAGACCCCTGGAACCTAAAAACTTGAGTTCAAATCCTGGTTGCTCCACTTTCTAGCTGTGTGACCTTCAGCAAGTGATTTAACTTCTTTGTGCATCCATTTCCACATCTGCAAAATGGGCACCATAGCAGTGTCTTTCGATAAGACCATGGGAGAATTAAATGAGCTGTTCTGACCTGCTTCAGGGCAGCATCTCTTCCTCTCAGTTCCCATCTGCAATTCCCAGACAACTCTGGGAAGCAGAGGGCTGAGTCTCCGGCAGTTAATGAATCCAGAAAGGATCTCAGATGTTTCAGGGTAGCCCTGGCGCCAAGTTGGCCTGATTTTCATCCCGAGAGAGCTGAGAACAGGTTCTGGTGTCAGACATTTGCGCTATGATTGGCATAAATGCCTGGTGCTCCTGTGACCCTATTCGTTGGAGCCTGGGGGTATAGGAGATACTCTTGGGTCTCTGCCCAGCTCTCCTCACTGGGCACACCCACCCCACAGATGCTGAGAGTGGGAGCTCACAGCTAGCACCTGTGACCTTTTCTGGAGACCTGCCCTTGGCTTTGGGGAATCACCACACCCTGCAAAGGCCTGCGAGGCATCCCCCACCCCCAGGAGCAGCTAAAACAGGATTGACACAGTGGTCCAGAAGCCCACCCCTCTGCAATGCAAGTTACATTCCAGAGGGACCTCCACCCCCGTGGAGCAGGCCAAGCCTGGAATTTACCTGAGACCTCATCCATCCCCTTCCCACTCCTGCTTCCCTTACCCTCCACTCACAGTTAATCATGTGCCCCAAATCCCTGACTTGGGTTCTGCTTCTCGGGAACCCAACCTAGGATGGGGGGGGGGACAATGAACATTCAACCTAAGGGTATCCATGTGGGTGTCCCTTCAAAGCTCACATTCACACCCAGGCACCAAGGTCTGTCATTTCCACATGCAATCCACCTGCCAATCCCGAGAGCAGCTCTGGCTTCAGAATGCATCCCGAGTTGTGCCCAGTCCAACCAGTGTCCATGTGCAGCGCCCATCACTACTCTCCAGGGCTCGCTCTGTTGCATTTTCTACATAAAAATGCACTATCTCTCTTTTTTTTTTAAAGATTTTATTTATTTATTTGAGAGAGAGAGAATGAGAGAGAACACATGAGAGGGGATAGGGTCAGAGGGCAAAGCAGACTCCCTGCCGAGCAGGGAGCCCGATGCGGGACTCGATCCCGGGACTCCAGGATCATGACCTGAGCCTAAGGCAGTCGCTTAACCAACTGAGCCACCCAGGCGCCCAAAAATGCACTATCTCTTGATCCTGCATTAAAATTTATCTTGTTTCTTGTCTGTCTCCCCCATGATACTGTCGGCTCCCCAAGGGCAGGGATGTTTATCGCTTTGTTCATCGCTGCATGAACAGTGCTCTGCACATAGTACATGCTCAATAAACATTTCTGGAATTAAAGAAGGAATCCTTGAATGCATTAACTTAGAGACAGCTTTAATCGTCTCTTTCTCGTACAGCTTTACAATTTCTTTTTTTTTTAAGATTTTATTTATTTATTTGACAGAGAGAGACACAGCGAGAGAGGGAACACAAACAGGGGGAGTGGGAGAGGGAGAAGCAGGGGGAGTGGGAGAGGGAGAAGCAGGCTTCCCACTGAGCAGGGAGCCCGATGCAGGGCTCAATCCCAGGACCCTGAGATCATGACCCAAGCCAAAGGCAGACACTTAACGACTAAGCCACCCAGGCACCCCATAGCTTTACAATTTCTGATTCTTCTACTCCTCCCCATCTCAACAGTCATCTCCCCAGGGAGGGTGCCTCTGCCCAGGCAGAACCTCAGGCCATATTCTTCGTCTGTCCAGAACCCTCCATGGCTCCCACCTCCTCTGGGCAAGATCCTCACCGCAGCCCACAGGGCCCTGCCTGATCTGCCCCGTTCCCTCCCTGCCCTGTCTCTGTCCCTCTCCCCCTCCCTCACTCTGCTCCAGCCCTGCGGGTCTGCTCCCTGTTCCTGCAATGCCTGGAACCTGCTTCTTCTCTATCAAGTTTTTGCACTGGCTAAGTCCTTCTGCCTGGAATGTCCTTCCATCTCCCTCAAATCTTTCCTTCAATGTCACCGTTTCCAGAACCCTTCCCTGATGGCTCCCACCCCGGTCAAAAGTACAAGTGTCTCAGCACTACCCACCCCCTCTCTACCTTACCAACTTCTGACACCTTTGTGCACTGATTGTGTGTATTATTATTCTTTTTTTTTTTTAAGATTTTATTTATTTGCGAGAGAGAGAATGAGAGACAGAGAGCATGAGAGGGAGGAGGGTCAGAGGGAGAAGCAGACTCCCCGCCGAGCAGGGAGCCCGATGTGGGACTCAATCCCGGGACTCCAGGGTCATGACCTGAGCAGAAGGCAGTCGCTTAACCAACTGAGCCACCCAGGCGCCCGTGTGTATTATTATTCTTCCCTCCAGAACGCCAGGCAGGGATTTTTACCTGTTTTTGTTCACTGTTATGTCGCCAGCATCTACAACAGTACCTTGCCCAGAACGGGTACTTGGTATTGGTTCGTTAAAATTCTGCACAAACACCCTATGAGGTAGGGACTTGAAGAGTCCGCTTACACAGATGAGGAGACCAAGGCCCAGAGGGGAAGCCACGGGTCAGGGAGGGGGCCCACGCGCTGGGGCCGCAGGCGTTTCCATGGCGTGTGAGGTTGAGTGTGACTGGTCTGAGCCCATGGCGCTGCATCTGCCTGAACGTGGACACAGGACGGTGCCCGGACATGTTCAAAGAGATTTTGCATCTGAGATTCTGCGTGCAGAAGGGAGGCGGCGGGCCAGACCACGGGCAGGTGCTAACACATGTCTGCGTACTCGCTGTGGGTGTGTGACAGTGCGTGGGAGGATGGGAATCTGTGCAACCATAGCCAAGCTGTGTGCCTGGGCGTGTGAGTGCGTGTGCGTGTGTGCGTGCATGCACGCCTGGGTCTGGGAGGCTTGGATGGGGTTGGAACTGAACTTGAAGGAATGTGGTGGGTGAGGGAAGAACCCCATCAGCCACAGGCCTGTTATTTATAGACGGATCTCGGTTCATAAATTCCAAGTGTTTTTTTTTTTTATCTCTCTCCCTGCCAGGCCCCTATAAATATTCATGAGTTTCCTGCCTTGGAATATTTGAGTAGTCGAAAGGAGGAGTGGGTGGGCCATGAGGGGAAGGAGAGGGTCTCCTGTGGTGTTGGGAGGACATGCGGGTGGGGAGAACGGGGGTCTCTCTGGATTTGCCTTCTCCCCTCGGGGCTCCCCTTCCAAGCTGCAGCTGGCAAGATGGGGAAGGTTCTCAGCCAATACAGAGATCTCCCAATGCCTATTATTATTCTTCCCCAGCGTCTGTGGAAAAATACCGCCCACTCCGGGGGCAGAGAAGGTGTCTGCGCTGCCTTCTCAGCTTGGGCTTGGAAACTCATTACCCTGGGACCCCCGTCTCAGGAGGGAGGGGGAGGCCCCTCAGATGTGCCAGGAGGCAAAGGAGCTCTGCAGGCAAGCCACGGGAGGGCATGTGCGGCCCCCTGCCTGGCCCCAAGGAGAGGGACGGGTCGTAAAGGCTGGTCCATACAGGCGGAGATCAAGCGTGCGTGTGTGATGCTGTGGTGTGAGCACGTGACTCCCTGAATGTGTAAGCAACTGTTCACAACTTTCCCATTTCTTCTCTCCCTCGGGCACATGATGATCAAGCTGTGCTTCCCCGGCGTGGCCCTGTGACTCCCTCCAGCCAGCGCTCTGTGAGTGTTAGTGACTTGCCGCTGACAGCTTTAAGAGCCAGTGCGTGACTTGCCACGTGCGTGACTTGCCACGTTCCTGTCTCAGCAGTTGTGGCAAAAAGTGTGTGTTGACGAGAAGCCTCTGGCAGCTGGGGTCCCCAAGCGACCACACAAGGCAGAGACCCCTGTCAACTGCGTGAGTTCATTTGAAAAGTGAGGTGGATGTGTGGCTCGTGTGGGTGGCCGAGAGCACGAACTGCGCGTAGCCATTTGTAAGCCCAAGTGGGTGAGCATCAGCGAGTGCATGAAATTACACATAGGCACGCGTAAGCCAGGGATCGAGTAAGACTGTGCAAGACTGTTGGGGAAACACCGTGAGTGTGAAAGGCAAGGCGTTGCACTGCACACCGCCAAGGGGTGCTGTTCTCAGAGCACACCACTCGCCCTAGAATCATGCCACTGTCACAAATATGACAGGGTCATCACGGGGGAGGCTGTGCCTGAGTGTGGTGCCTTGGTCGGCTGACGGTGTCTCTGAGACTGGGACGCGGTCTGTGCATGTCGTGCACGAGGATTTGTGCGCGGCTGCTGTGTCCATCTGTGCAAAGCATGTTGCTGTGTGTTTGAGGCACAGGCGTGGGTTTGGTGCTGTGTGTGTGTGTGTTGCCGTGTGAATGTGTGAGCCCCTGTGCGTTATGTGCCTGTGTGGAATACAGGGATTGCTCTAGTCTGCATCAGAGGGGTCACGGTCCACATGCAGGGAGGCACGGCCACCCTGGACATTCCCAAGCTGTCAGCTCTGCTGAGCACGTTTCCAGGCTCATGGGCCTGCGCTGGCTCAAACTCGGGTCCCAGGATGACCCTACGTTGGAAAATAAAATTCACGTCCCTTCATTAGTCCTGGGATATGCCATGTCATTTGCAATGGCTATTAATCACAGAGGTACTCAACAGTTTGAGGGAAGAATCTCAGCAAGTAGGGAGATCCCCACAGGGCAAACCTGCTCTCCCTCAACTCCCCCAAAATAAGACTATTTTCTGTTTCTGTCGTCCTAAGCACTGCTCTGGTCCATCCCAGGACCTGGGTTTGGCCTTGTCTATCTCAGGTTTCCACTATAGCCCTGGTGCACTCAGGACCTGGATTTGTTCCTAGTCTCCTGGGACCAGGCTTATCTTTGGTCTTTCCCTGGACCCAAGTTCAGCCTTTGTCTACCCAGGGTTTGGGGCTGACCCTCCTCTGTGTCAGAGCCAACCACGGAGTATCTTACGATCTCAAGGATGTATCCCTGTTCTGTCCCAGGACTTGAACTAATCCCATCTTGGAACCTGAGTTGAGCCTGGTCTATCTCAGTATCGGGTTCCACCTTGCCTGAGCTTGACCTTCATAACTGGCTGAGAAATCCATTAGCTGAAGCTTCCTCTTCCTGAGCTGAAGCTTCCACAGGCCTCTGAATGTCCACTGCAACTGACTGCTGTGTCCCAGGATTAACGAGGGTAGGGGGACTGTATTTTCCAATGACATTTCCTAAAATTCATCAAAGTGGATTTTATGGGTCTTTTCCAAGGATTATTACAAAGGCTTTCTTGATGGGCTGTTACAAACGGCATTAATCTTCAAGAATGGGGGACTTTATGAGAACCCATCACAAGTCTTACCTCGTAAATACTGGAGTTGGACATCTGAGCTCTATCTAGGCTCAGAGGCCAACCCTCAGGCCAGGAGTTCAGGAGGGGACCTTGAAGAAGGCTTTCTTCATGGTTGTGTAGCATGGGGAAGGCACACTGTCGTGGGGCCACTTGAACTAAGCAGAAAGACTCTAGACATTCTCCACTCTCCTTTAACCTTGCTGACTAACCAGGGAAAATTAGAGCCATAAAATAGAATCCCCCTTCTCCTGTCATCATTTATAAACTTCTTCCCCATTCTGGTCCTTACTTCCTGTTATGGCGGAGGAGCTGCCCTTCCTCTTAAGGTTCGTGCAGCTGTTCTTGTTCCGTCCCTTTCTCCCTTCTTGGGAGTCTTATACAATCAATATCCTGTCTTTGTGTTGCATATCCAACTTCTCCCTTTCAGGCAGAACTTTCTCCTTAATTTTTAAATGAACTCGTCTCCCCTATTAAAAAACCAAAATACCTTACTTGATTCCTCCTTCCATCTGTCTACCACTTCTCTCCTCTTCCTAGTTGCCTACACTAACTCCCTCCTCCACCACTCTTATCTAGTTTTTGACCCCATCGTATCACCGATGGCCTCCATGTTTCTAAATCCAATGGACATTTCTCAGCCCACCATCTTTCTTGACCTCTCAGCAGGATTTGACTCTGTTGAGTGCTCTCACTTTCTTGATACATTTCCTTCCCTTGGACACTATGATACATGCTTGCATGGTTCCCTCCTACCTCACTGCATCTCCTTTTCTTCTTCCTCCACCTAGCCATTAAATGTTACTCTAAACCAAGGATTCTCAACCTCAGCACTAGTGATATTTTGGCTGGGTAACAATTCTGCACCCTATAGGATGTTTAGCAGTTTCCACCCCCTAGACAGCTCCTCCCTGTTGTGACAATAAATGTCTCCAGATATTGCCAAATGTCTCCTGGATGTGAAATCACCTCCCAGTTGAGAACCACTTACCCTTGGCAAAGCTTCCATCACCACCTGCAAGCATAAATGTCCTCAGAACTCCAAACCCATATATGTATGCAGCTGACTTTTTGACCTGCCCCACTTTGGATGTCTCAAAAGCATCTCAATCCTAACATGCTCAAAATGAAATGCAAGATCTCCTCTCTTGAACCTAGTTCTCATCATCTTCATGGCACCTCCTCCTCCCACTGCCATCAAGTCAGTGGTTCAGATGCCCAGGCATTATCCTCACCCCCATTTCCCTTCCTTCACCAAGTCTTGTTGATTTTAACTCTTCAATATTTTGTGTTCATGCATGGTTCTTCATCTTTTTTTTTTTTAAGATATACTTATTTATTTGAAGGGGGCAGAGGGAGAGGGAGAGAGAATCTCAAGCAGACTGCCTGCTGAGCACAAAGCCCGATGTGGGGCTTGATCCCACAACCCCAAGATCATGACCTGAGCTGAAATCAAGAGTCAGACACTCAACACAGTGAGTCACCCAGGTGCCCCAGTTCTCCATCTTTATCACCACTCAGTAGTCCAGTAAGTCCAAATGGTCTACTCTCACAATTCAGAAAGTCTACCTGGTCTACCTTGATCGACCTTTTCTCTTGCCAGTCCACTCTACACATGAGAACCTCAGGGCACTTTCACAATGCACATCTGATCATAACATCCTCCCAACTGAAACCTCATTGGTAGATTCCCTTTATTCTTAGGATACAGACAAAACTCCTTAACACAACCATAAAGCCCTGCAGGTCTACCCTTTACTTACCTCTGCTTTCATCCCACACAGTCTCTCCCCTGCAAGGTCTTCTTTAATCTATCATACTGTCCACACTTTCTCTCACCCCAGGGCCTTTGCCTAAGAAGTTCCCTCTGCCCAGAGCACCCTTTACTCTTAGCTTTGGACCCCAGCTCTTGCTTCCTCCAAATTAGATCAAATCCCCTTATTAAACTCGGATAACACCAAGGATCTTTTCCTGAAAGCTGTTAGCAGAGCCGCCATTTATATTTATTTGTGAATATTTTTTAAAGATTTTATTTATTTATTTGACAGAAAGTACAAGCAGGGGGAGTGGCAGGCAGAGGGAGAAGCAGGCTCCCTGCTGAGCAGGGAGCCCGATGCGGGGCTCGATCCCAGGACCCTGGGATCATGACCTAAGCCGAAGGCAGCCACTTAACCGATTGAGCCACCCAGACACACATATTTGTGAATATTTGATCATTACCTGTCTCCCCATTTTGAAGGATGCCCCATGCACTCTGCCTGGCTCACCATCTTCTCTCCTGTGATGTACCTAGTAGGTCCTCAGAAGTACTTGTTGAATAACTACATGGATGGAAAAATGGCCCCACTGGTTTCAGGATGAAGTTTGAGTGTCTTGCCCTGGCACTCGAGGCTCTCCATCTCCTCGAGGACTGAGCTCTCAGTCTATGTAAAAGGTCAGGGCAGACACCAAAGGGCACAAGATGGCCAAATGGAGAATAATAATTCAGCAGAAGCAGGAAGTTGAAGACAAGGATGACCAAGAGAATATAGGTCCCCCTGGGAGGGGGAAATCTTGGGGAGACACTGGCTTTTGATAGAGCACAGAACAGGGTGCAGACCATTATCTCTTCCTGGCTATTAAGAGGCAGGATGACCCAGCTGTCATCTGGTCTGCTCTGGTCCCCACTTCTTTTAGAAATTCTCCTTAGGGGGTGCCTGGGTGGCTCAGTCGGTTAAGTGTCTGCCTTCAGCTCAGGTCATGATCCCAGGATCCCGGAATCAAGTCCCATGTCGGGAATCCCTCTCAGCAGGGAATCTGCTTCTCCCTCTGCCTCTGCCTGTCCCCCTGCTCGTGCTTGCTCTCTCTCTCTCAAATAAATAAAATATTTTAAAAAGAAAGAAAAGAAAGTCTCCTTGGGCCTCATGTTTCTCTCCAGCTACCATCCCATTCCTATTTTCCTTTTTCTCACCCCTCACATATGATCCATCAGTAAGTCCTGGTGGCTCTACTTAAAACATGCGCCAAATATGCCCACTGCTCATCATTCTGGAAGCTTCTATCCTGGCTCAGCCACCGCTGGCTTTTGCTTGGACTATTGCAGTTACCTCCTCCCTCAGCTCCCTGCTTCCACCCTCACTCCCTGAAACCCATTGCCTAACAAGGAAATTAGAGGGATCTTTAAACAACGTGAGTCAGATCATGGCACTCTTCCCCACTGCAACTGGTCCAGCAACTTCTCGTTGCACTTAGAATAAAAACCAACAACTCGGATGCCTGGGTGGCTCAGTCGGTTGGGCGTCTTCCTTCGGTTCAGGTCATGATCCCAAGACCGGATCCAGCCCCGCGTCGGACTCCCTGCTCAGCAGGGAGTCTGTTTCTCCCTCTCCCTCTGCCCCTCCCCTCTGCTTGTGCACACACACTCTCTCTCTCTCAAATAAATAAATAAAATCTTTAAAAAAAAAGTTGCTAAGAGAATAGATCTTCAGTTGTCACCACACATACATATGCACACAGGTAATTATGTGATGGAGGTGTTAACTAACCCTATTGTGGTAATCACTTCACAATATATATGTGTATCAAATCATGCCGTTGTATACCTTAAACGTACACAATGTTATATGCCAATTACATCTCAATTAAGATGGAAAAAAATGTCACCTCCCCAGAGAGGCTACCCAGATGTCCTGACAAAATAAGGCTCCTGGTTACTTCCTTTCCCACCTCCTCGTTGTCTTTACAGTGCTTATCTATCTAAAATGAACTTGTTTATTTATTTGCTTACATGTTTACTGTGTGTCCAGTATAAAATACACATTGCAAGACTGAAACAGATCCATCGTATTCACACTGTCTCTGCACCTACAACAGCACCTGGGACTCTAGACACTCAGTTTGTCCAGTGAATGAATGAATGCATGAGTAAATGATGGGTGTCTATTATTGCCTCCCCTCCCAGGCCCCCTTCTAAGAGAAAGCTCCTACCTGTAAGTCCCTGCTGAGAAAGAGACTTCCATAACAACGTGTTCCCAGGTACCCAAGGTGTCCAGTCTCAGCAAACTGGACAAGTTGATTCCTGATACACATTGAAAGAGGCAAATTCTCCTCTTTCAATCTTCCAGGGAGATGGAATTGGAACATGAAGGTCAAGGCAATTAAAAGGCATGGGGCCATGGAGCTGAAGGTGCCCAGGGGATCAGGGGCTGCTGGACTGAGGGGCACCCGGTGTGGAGGAGGACAGGAGAGTGGGGATTTGCTCCTGAATCCAAAGTAGCCCCGTCTCTGCCACCATCCCTTGCCCTGGTTTAACTCTCAGCACAGTGCTATTACAGGATTATAATTTCTCCCCGTTACCGCTAAAATGCCAGCTCCATGAGAGCAAGCCGCTCATCTGTCTTGTCTACCTGGTGCATAGTAGGTGCGCAGTAAGTATTTGCTACTGAATTGAAGTGAGTGTGTAAGTGATGGCTTTCCAAAGTCCTGGAGCCCCAGGTACTGGGTTTTGTGAGATTCTCTGTACTCCTTATCTATAGCTCCTCTTGAACTAGGCCATTTTAGGGGGCTTTCTATTCCAAACACATTCTCTGACACCCACCCATCCCCAGGCAGACAGACCAGACTCTGATGCTTAGAGGCAGATGAGAACAAAAAAGAGATGTCAGGGAAAAGCCAACCAATGAGAAAGGAAACCATGGCTTTCAAGGACTGAAATCTCTCAAGCGAGAGCAGGAGAGAAACAGACGAAGCTGGAAGGCTGGAGGGATGCTACGGTGGGTGCCAGGACAGGACAGTCGGGAGGGGGATGAGAGAAAAGTCTGGAAAACTAGACACAAAGGACAAGGATCTCTTTGCATTCCAAGGAGACTATTCATAATGGTAATAACGATTCTACTCAATGATAATTATGGTCCCTAATATTCACTGGGCTCTTCCTTGTGCCAGGCACTCCAAGCCATTTGCCAGCACTGGCCACCATAATTAGCTCTGATGGGAGGAGGGCGTCAACAGGGGAGAATCTCAGCTGAGACAGTCTGGGGATGGAGGCTGAGCTCAGGACACTATATTCCTGGATGGCATCGCCGGGTCACCCAGGTGCCCATGTGACTCTGGATTTCCCCCTCCCTGTTCTTCGAAAAGGACCTGGGGGTTCCAAGGCCAAAGGCCATTCCTATTGGCTTTGAGATCTCACTTTGCCAGGAGTCCAAGGAACTGAGGGGAGAGGGGGAGCTTGGTCATTCACTTTCCAAAATAGTAGCATGTGGAGGGATGCCTGGGTCGCTCGGTCAGTTAAGTGTCTGCCTTCGGCTCAGGTCATGATCCCAGGGTCCTGGGATCGAGTCCCACATCAGGAATCCCTGCTCAGCGGGGAGTCTGCTTCTCCCTCTGCCTGCCTCTCCCACTGCTTGTGCTCACTCTCTCTGACAAATAAATAAATAAAATATTTTTAAAAAATAGTAGCTTGTGGATATTGGGGTACACAGGAGTTCTGTGACTGTGTGGATATCTGTGTCTATCTATAGGCACCTCTGAGCACCTATGTTCTGGACACATGTGGAACATCTGGGCTCATCTGTGACTAGTCATGTCTATAGGCGCACATTCGTATAAATCCAGGCAAAGGCTGGTGTGCATCAGTGGACAAGTGTGCATGTATGTGTGTCTTTCACTGTCTCCCATGGCCATGAACATTCCCTTCACTCTGAAATGATCATCAGCGTTCTATTCCCATATGCTCTGTGCCCAATTCATGAGCCCCCAAGTCAATCTGCACAATCGGTCTTTATATGTGCGCACCAGGTATGTTTGTGTCTTTGCCTTCTCCATGAGCGTTCGCGTCCCTGCACAGCTCCAGAGCCGCAAACGTAAATGCCTGTCTACGTTCACACGGGTGAACGCCTCCCTATAAATACCCGTGGCCCTCTGTGTGGCCCCACGTGCATGTCTCCCCAGAAGCCACAAACATGTCACACATCCGTGTCCATCCAAGAACACCAGGTAAAATAGGTGAAAATTCTAAAAAAGAATACTCACGCCCTTCCACGTGTAATTCTCTATGTCCGCTTGCATCCACGAACATTCCCGCCCTTCTCTCAGGAGGGACTGACATCTGTGTACATTCTGTCAGCGGCACTCTTAGGTCTGGTCTCCCTGACCAACTCATTAGCTTTGCAGTCAGTCCTGAAATATTCCTGCAGAATTGATGCTTTACTAATAAGCCTGGTGTCCTGCTGAGGTCGCATGGCATTTGCAAGGGCTAATGGAGCCAGCCTCAGCCGCCAGGGTTGAGGAGTCCTGGCCTCCTGGAATAGCCAGGGAATGCACTCACCGTCATGAGCAGACTCCTCTCCCTTCTCACTGCACCAAGTGTCCCAGCCACTGCCTGTTGAGGTACGTTTATGGCCCCAACACTACCCTGGCATCACACAAAGGGTTGCATCTCCACATTTGTCATTGTACAGAAGGCTGGATCATGGGGCGCCTGGGGGGCTCAGTCGTTAAGCGGCTGCCTTCAGCTCAGGTCATGATCCCAGGGTCCTGGGATCCAGCCCTACACTGGGCTCCCTGCTCGGCGGGAAGCCTGCTTCTCCCTCTCCCACTCCCCCTGCTTGTGTTCCCTCTCTCGCTGTGTCTCTCTCTGTCAAATAAATAAATAAAATCTTAAAAAAAAAAAAGGCTGGATCACTCATCAGGGCACTACACTAAGGGCTGCATTAACAGACTTGTCATTATACTGTGGGCTGCATGACCTTATCATGCATTACGCCGAGGGTAGCATCATCCAACCTGTCTTTATATGTGAAGACGGAATCATCCTTTCGGTCGTAACACTGAAGGCCCCAGTCCCAGGCTGAGCATTATACTGAGGGGCTTTGTAGCCAGAAAATAAGACTTGAGAAGCAACATTTTCCCTTTTCATTGATAACTCCTCTGAGTGAGGTTGCGAAGTAATCCCAAGGGAAGTGGTAGGACCACAGCAACGGGGGAACCGGGGATCCTGAAGTGAGGCACTGGGGAAGGGAAGCTACAGAGGACAGAGGAGCAAACAGTAGTACATCAAGAGCTGGAATTCAACGCTCCTGACCCGGCAATGCTGAAGGGGCTGGGGAAATTCAGAGTGTGCAGCCGCAGGGCCGTCTGACTAATGCCTCCTGGAAGCTCTAGATACTGCCAGGCCTCCGCTGTTCCTGCCAGGGAGGTCTGCAAGACATACCTTGCCATGCCCTTGAGGACAGGTGCCTCACCTGCCAGTGCAGAGCTCCAGAGCACAGCATGTGAGCCATGCCATGACAGGCCCCATCCTATGCCACATCCTCTGCTGGGCTCCGTGTCCTATTGCCCCCCAACACACGCAGGCGTGCTAGGCTCAGACGTTCCCATATGAGAGACGCGTTCTGACCCGCTCCAACACGTCCCATGGGCTCGGGCATGCCCGGCTGCCATCAGGTTCTCCTTATACAAAGGGGCATGCCTACCATGAAGACATGCCCTGACACGTTCAAACATACTATGACACATCCCAACATATGGGGCCGTCTCCAACAGACATGCACGTGCCCCAGCAGGCTCTGGGGGCCTGGCAGGTCTCTAGCCTCTGCCCCTGAGTCTACACGCC
This sequence comes from Mirounga leonina, assembly GCF_011800145.1. NCBI lineage: Eukaryota > Metazoa > Chordata > Mammalia > Carnivora > Phocidae > Mirounga > Mirounga leonina. The sequence continues at coordinate 51,871,896 of NW_023270855.1, read as the reverse complement.
TGTGGCCACCTTGCCCTTCCAGATGGATTGATGGGGCAGCGGGGAAAAGGCTGTTATAAATTAAACATTGAGACACTGCCTGAGCACCAGATTCCTGCCATCTATTCATTGGCTGGTTCTCTCCCAGGAGGCTGCGGGACCACAGGGTGGGGGAGAGGGCAGAGGAAGTGGCTCATTTAATTAATTAGTCCTAATTGAGATATCTTTGTAAATATCCCTTTATTGAAGGACACGGTCCCATCATTTCCTAGGAATTTGCCGTCTCTATTTGTCTCCAGCCCCTGAGTATCGCAGAAATGACAAGAAAAGAAAGAGCAATCCAAAGGGCTGCTTGAACCCTAGCCGTGCTTCTGACAATGGCAGCAACACTGAGGGACAGGCAGGGAGGCTCAGAGAGACACAGAGATCCAGGAAGAGTGGCAGGCAGACAGACAGAGAGATACAGGCAGAGAGACATGGGGAAGCTGCAGGGGACAGGGCAGGAGACGGGACAACAGGCAACAGGGGGGGTCACGCAATGCCAGCAGAATCAGGATGCAGACCCTGAAATGCGGGAAGAGGGACAGGCTGCCAGAGACGGGAGGAGAAACTTCACGACAGGGAGACCAGAAGTGGGGACAGATGGACCCTGGCCAGGCAGACAGACCTCCCTCTGCCTTTTCCTGCCTCACCTGGTCTCCCCATGTCCTGGGCAAACTAGCCACTGCAGCAGCAGCAACAATCAAGCCTAATTCCTCTTTGGCCCTTGCTACTCTCCCCTTCTCTCTCCCTCCCCCAGTCACCCCTGCAATCATCTCCCTTGTTCAAAATGAGCTTCTGCAGCTGCAGCCCAGACAGCTGTTCCATCCTGGAGCCAGTGCTGGGGCCTGATGGCTGGGTCCTAGAGGGAGGCCTTCCTAGGTGGCAGCGGGGGAGGAAGGGAAGTGGAGGGAAGGGGCTCACCAGGAGCTTGGGCACCCACCCACACCTCACCCTGGGCTCCCATCAAAGCTTGGCTCTAATCCCCAGACCCCCTCTAGGGCCTTCAAGGGCTCACACTGGTCTGGCTCATCCTGTCCCATTCAGGAATCCTGCCAACACCCACCCTGGCTTCTGGTTCTGTCCTGTCTCAAGAGCCCTCTCAGGTCTGAGAATGCTGGTCTCTCCCCCAACTCCTATCAGAGTCCTGGACTATGATACAGCAACTATGGTAACACAGAAACAGGATCCCAGAGAGAGAGAGAGAGACAGAGACAGAGACAGAGACAGAGGCTGACAGACAGACATAGACCTAGAGATAGGGATGGAACAGATATAGAGACAGAGACACCAAGAGACAGAGATGACAGAATCAGAGACAAAAGAGACACACAGAGACAAAGACAGAGACACACAGAGGACTTAGGGACAGACAGAAACATAGAAGACAGTATGACAAAGAGAGGCAGACACTGAGACACAGGCAGACAGAGATAATCATCAACATTCACTCAACAAACATTTACTGAATGTCAACCATGTGTTGTAAAAACACAGTTAAGACAGAGAGAGGAAAATATAGTTTATGAGACAAAAATACGAGAAAGAAACAGACAGAAACAGAGACTCAAAAGACAGAGTTTAAAAACGGTGAAGCATCAATGGTGAGACAGAGAGAGACAAGATTGGGAACCAGACTGCCCCCCTAGGTCTCCAAGTGGCAGCCTCTTCCCTCCCACACACAGACAGACCCAAGCCCACATCAAACTCTCTCAAAACACCTGGGCCTCCCCCAGATGGCTGCTTTCCTTCCTTGCCCAGCTTTGTGGCTGCTCCCCACTGGTGTTTCACAAAGCGGCGTCAGCCATCCAGAGTCAGAGGGGAGAAGGATGCTGGGGACATGAAAGACACCAAGAAGCAGAAACCAGAGCTTCCCTCTGGAAGAGGAAGAAGACAGTTTTAGTCACAGGTCAAGTGGCCCTAAAGCCTAGACCACGTTCCCTTCATGGCTGTCCATGGTGCTGACAGTAGAGACACAGGCTGCACCTCAAGCCATTTCTTATGTTGGCATCAAACTTGGGGTGGACGAGGTCGAGGGTGGTAGTCAGAAACACCTGATGGGCTCAAGCTGCTACCTACCTCATCAGCTCCTCAGAAACACCACCTGCCATCCCACCCCAACACCTTCACACACCCAGTTCTCTTGGTCTATCTCCCTCCACCTTACCAGCTCAGCTCTGCCCAACTCTTACTCAACCTTCATGTCTCAGGGTAAATGTCACCTCTTCAGGGAAGCCTTCCCTGACCACCCTTCCCAATTACATGTCTTCATGGCTCCATATCTTCTCCTTCATGACCCCTACCAAACTGTGATTATATAGCCAATTGCACAATTCCACATTCACTATGTCTCCCTACGAAGCTTTAAGAGAGAAGAAAGAGTCTCCCTTGTTCACTGCTCTATTTCCAGTCCCCAGCACAGGACTTAGCATATGGAGGGACTCAATGATTGCTGGTTGGGAATGACTCTGCTCTCTGGTGGCAAGATTACTCCATGCCTTGATGTGGGAAGTTGGCAAAGTGCACATTCGTCAGACATCCGTTCAAACAGAAGGTTTGAAAAACAAGGGCACATGAAAAAAAGCTTTAAGAAACAGATGCTTCTGGGATGCCTGGGTGGCTCAGTTGGTTAAGAGTCTGACTCTTGATTTCAGCTCAGGTTATGATCTCAGGGTCATGAGATCAAGCCCCACATTGAGCCCCACATCAGGCTCAGTGGGGAGTCTGCTCGAGATTCTCTCTCCCTCTCCCTCTGCCCCTCATCCTGCTTTCTCTTTCTCTCTCTCAAAATAAATAAATAAATCTTTAAAAAAGAAAAGAAAAGAAACAGACACTTCTGATCCATAAGAAAAGATTCGGGAATCACAGAAATACTCATCAAAGTTCAAAGGTGCCATCAGGAGGAAGAAGGGGCAGTAGTCTCATGGGGGCAGAAAGAACTGAGACCGTTCAGGACATACCTACTGCCCTAAAGGAGAAGATCCCAGTAATAAACAAAAGGGACAAAGTGCTTACATGGCACTTCTATTCTGTTGGTGGCAAATAATTACCAAGATGATTTCAGATAATTATGAGTGCTGGGCAGAAAATAGAACAGGTCCAAATAACAGTGTGGGGACATTCTAGCTGGGGTGGTCAAAGGAGGTCTCTCTGAGGAGGTGACATTTGAGTTGGGACCTGAGTGGTGAGAAGGAGCAGGCTAGAGGAGGTTCCCGGAGGATGGCACAGCAAATGCAAAGTTCCAGAGGCAGGAACAAGAAGAGGGATGGAAGAGTGGTCCAAGACCTGAGACTCGGGCAGGTAGGGTCTTGTAATAATAATAATAGCAATAATAATTACAATAGCTAACCTTTATAGGCACCTTCCATATGTCAGGTACACAGCTAAGCACAGTGTTATATGGAACATTCCACCATTATCCCCATTTCATGGATAAAGAAACTCAGGCTTAATGAGTTGGACCAGAGTCGGGAGTTTAGATTTGGTTCAAGTGAGGTAGGCAAAAGTTCAAAGAAGGCAAATTTCACACTCACAATCTAGAAGGATTTTCTAACAACTAGAGGTCTCTAAAAATGCAACAAGCAGGGGCGCCTGGGTGGCTCAGTCATTAATCATCTGCCTTCGGCTCAGGTCATGATCCCAGGTCCTGGGATCGAGCCCCACATCAAGCCCCGCATTGAGCCCCACTTTGGGCTCCCTGCTCGGCGGGAAGCCTGCTTCTCCCTCTCCCACTCCCCCTGCTTGTGTTCTCTCTCTTGCTGTGTGTGTCTCTCTCTGTCAAATAAATAAATTAAATCTTAAAAAAAAAAAATGCAACAGGCAGGGGTGCCTGGGTGGCGCAGTCAGTTGAGGGCCAACTCTTGATTTCAGCTCAGGTTGTGATCTCAGGGTCATGAGATCGAGGCCCGTGACAGGCTCCACACTCAGTGCAGAGTCTGCTTGAGATTCTCTCTCCCTCTGCCTCTGCCCCTCCCACTCATGCTCTCTCTCTTTCTCTAAAATAAGGAAATAAATCTTTTTTTAAATGCAATAAGCAACTTCATATTCCTTTTCTGCTCCAAATCCCTCCAAATCTCCCATCCTTTGACACTCAGAATGAAGTGCAGACACCTCCGGCCAAATTCCTTCATGACGTGGACCCTTCTGGCTACTCAGGCCACTTCCACACTCCTCCCAGCATGGCACATAAATCTCCAGGAACTCTGAATTGCTTGGTCTCTCTGTGCTCACCAGGATGCCCATTGCCTCTGAGCCTCTGTTCATGCTGTTCCTTCTTGCTCTGTCTTCACCCAGCCAATTCCTTCTCAACTGTAAGACTCGGTGTGAGTACCACCACCTCCAGGAAACCTCCGCTGTACCCTGGCTGGTTTCAGTGTCCTCCTCTGCACCCCTATAACACTCCAGAAATATCCTTATTACCACACATACCATGTCGTGTCCCAAGTACTGTTGACAAGGCTGCAATCTGATTGAAGTCAGGGATGTTATTCATCTCTATGTCCCATAGTCCAGGAAACTTCCCAGTACAAAGTAGGTGCTCAATAAATGTTTCCTCACACTTTGAAGTGTTTGAGCAGAAGCTGGAAGTCCACAATTTAGGAGCAGGTAAATATGGTCGGTGGGGGTCAAATCCACAATATGCCTACTTTTCTCCACCCCTTTGGCCCCTACCTTGGTCCAGCCCCCATCCTCACTCACCTGGATCAGTGCAGTGGCCTCCTCCCTGGTCTTCTGGCTCCTGCCCTCATCCGCCTCAGGGACCAGAGGGAAACTGAACACCTGAGCTAAGTCCTGTCCCTCTTCTGCTCAGAACCCTCCCTGGAATTCCATTTATTTGCTTAACAAGTATTTATTGAACACTTACTATTGCCAGGTCCTATGCTAGGCACTAGGGCTACAACAGTCAATAAAAGTTTTTAAAAATCTCTGCCCTCGTGGAGCTGACATTATAGTGGGGAATGAATCAGAAGACAACAAGATAAATAAGTGGACTATGCAGAGTATATTAGAAAGTTAAAAGCGCAAGGAGGAATGGAAAGCATGAGGAGTTACAGGTTAAAATTAAAATCCCTACAAGGTTCCCCTACCCCTGAACAGATGCAGCTTCCCTGCCACCTCCCCACCCTCAACTACAACTGCTTTCCCCCCTTTGCTCACTCTGCTTCAGCCACTCGTTTCCTCACTGTTTCTCCAACATTTCAGGCACATTCCCACCTCAGGGCCTTTGCACTTGCTCTTCCCTCTATTTGTTAACTCTCTTCCTTTAGAATTGAGCCCTCTCTCACTTCCTTCAGATCTCTACAACTCCTTCTTACTGAGCACCTAGGATGTGCCTAGTAACTTCCATTTGTTCTCCCCAACCCTGAGGAAGGTGGATTTTTTTTTTAACAATTTTATTTTTAAGTAATCTCTACGCCCAACATGGGGCTTGAACTCACAACCCCAAGGTCAAGAGTCACATGTTCCACTGACTGAGCCACCCAGGTGCCCCAGGAAGGTGGATTCTTGATTTAGACACTTTACAAATATTTATTCTGTGCCTACTATGTGCTTGGCTACCACGGCAAATGAAGAAACCCCTCCTTACTGAACACCTACTATGCTCCCAGCCATTTGTTTCCACTTGAAGGTGGAATCCATGAATCCTTATGAAGATGTCATTGTTGGTTCAGTCACTTGACAAATATTTATTGTGGGCTTACTATGCATCAGGCCTTAGGGTTTAATAATGAGCAAAACACAGATGTTCTCGGTGGTTCCTCATGGATCCTATGGTCTAATGGGGACTCTAAACTCTCCTTGACTAATGAGGATACTGAAGCTTAGAGAGGTTAAATAATTTCCCCAAGGGCGTACTGCTAGTAAAGTGCAGGGCCAGAATTCAAACCCAGATATGTATGACTTAGAGTCCTATCACTAACTGAGCATCTACTATGTCAGGCACTAAGCTGGAGCTTTTAAGCATAAACATGCTTGACATAGAGGAGGCAATCAATAGTTCTGCTGAATAAACAAAATGGATGGAAGGATGGATATATAAAGGATAGACAAAGAGATTGCTGGATGATGGATGGATAGAGAGATGGATGGATGGAGGGATGGATGCATGGAAGGAGAGGTGGAGAGATAGATGATGGATAATGGTTGGCTGAAGAGACGGATGGAGAGGTGGATGGAGAGATGAATGGGAGGATAAAGAGATGGATGGATGGATCGTGGAGAAACAGATGGAAGCACAGATGAGTGGGGAGCTGGACTATAGATCTCTGTTACTCACAACAGTTCTGTGAGGTAGGAATTATCATTCCCATTTTATATATGAGGAAACCACAGCTCAGAGTGGTGAACTCACTGGTGCCCAGAGTCAAGAGCAAGTCATAGAGCAAGGTGGGGGAGAGTGGATCCCAACCTTGGTCTACCAGACTCCCAAGACCATTTCTAGAGCACTCTCTCGTGACAGTTCCCCTTCAGGTCCTATCCTAAGTCTCCTGGCATCTCACTCCACAGAGTCCTTGTGCAAGGCTTAGTGAGACTGAGGGATGGGATGGGGATCAGGGATGAAAGAAATACTAGCTTTCAGCAGGTAATTTCATGGTAGCACTAGATCGTGGTCCTATTAGCTACAGATGGGTCAGAATGGAGACCAGTTCTGTTTGGGTACATGTACATGTACACACACTTACAGAAAACACATGGTTCACACAGGAATCCACCCACACGTATACAAGGTAGGCACACACACCATTCATAGATACACACATATGCACACACACTTCTGAAGACATACATGTCTACACTTACATGCACACAAACACACACGTACATAGTAGCACAAACAAAATCATAACTCAGAGACATACTCTTCCACACTTATGTACACCTTCCCCACACACCATATGCAATACATATTACATGCACACATTTACACAAACTCACACTCTGTGAGGGTGGGGGAGGGGAATGTGGCTTCTGATTTCAATCTCTCTTCCCCCTCAGAAGGCAAGAGCTAAAAGGCTGTCACAACTCATATGTGCACATGCAATCATTTAACACACACAAGCCCACAGTCAGGGACATAGAACTGCAGATATACACTTAGACACATCCACACCCGGACACACTCACACTCATTCGGGGACATACCTTCACACACAGGAAGATACACTTGGACCCTCATGTTGGCAAAGCTCATAATCTTTCTCCCTCAATTCACACCCAACCCCATTTACACACCCAAACTCATGCCTAGATAAACACACCAGAATATACTCGAATCATATCACTCGATGTGACAGACATGCAGAAAGACATTGTTTCACATATTATCTTCATGTTTGAGAATTTGGACTGAAAGCCCTCACCAGTGCCAAGCCCAATACCATTTCCCCCCAGGGGTGGGACAAAGCCTGGGCACAGTGCTTGGCATTCCCCGCCCCCCTCCACTTGCCTCCCACCCTTGGGAGCAAAGACTTCTTTTCCTTTCAGCAAGGAGAAAGAAAGAAGTGGTGTGGTGGCCACTGGAGGCTGAACAAGGGAGCTGGTGAAGTTAGGGAAACATTGAGCAGGAGAGGGAGCTCCATGCACCTATTGGGAGGAGTCCCGCAAACAGATTGAAGAGGGGAAAAGATGGGAAGGGATGGCCATATCTTGAGGAGACCGAGGGAAGTTTGCAGTGGAGGCTGCCTTCTCCCCTTTCCCCAGGACACCAGGAACACTGTTATTGATCATGATTGAGTCTCCCTGCCCCCTCCCCAAAAAAGCTCTGTGGCAAGAGGAGCTGGAGGATGAAGGTGATAGAGGAGGATAGGATGGGATGAGGGAAGGGGCAATCCCGTGCTTCTGGGGGCCGGGCCAGCCCTTGCCCCTGCCCAGTCTTGAGAGCCATCTGCCTCCTAGAGAGAGCGAGTTCTGGGAATAAATATTCAGCACATGGTGAAGCAGGTAACCAGGAAGGAGATGCTGGGGCGGGGGGGCTGCAGGGGAGAGAAAAAGACAGACAAAAAGAGATACAAAGTCAGGGACAGTGCAACAGAGATAGAGACAAAGACAGGGAGAGACAGAGAGAAGCAAACCAGAGGGGAAAGAACAGATAGAGACGGAGAGAAAAAGAGAGACAGACGGGACGACTCAGAGATACACAGACAGGCAGCGATCCCGAAGGTGGAGACGCTCGGAGACCCCGTGGTTCCCCCATTCAGAGGCAACGTCCCTTCCAGCCTTCCGAATCCACCCTCCCGCTCCGCCCCACTCAGCGGGACCGGGCTCAGTTGCGCAGCCCTTGCCGCCTGCGCGGGGAGCCGAGCGAGCCTAGTACATTGTTGCCCCTCGGACACTGCTCACTAATAATGAGAAGCAGTAATAACAATAACAAGAATAAACGGCGCGGGGAGGGGATCGGGATCCCGGGGCTCCTCCGCGTCCAGCCCCCAGCCCCGGGAGGGCGCCCCCCCGACCAGGCGCGCAGGGAAGCTGGGGGGCGGGGGCCCCCGGGGGCTGCGGCGGCGGCGGCGCGGGCACCACGCCCCCCGGGAGTGCCCCCCGCGCGGCGGCCACTCACGATTTTCTCGGAGGCGCCCGCACGGGACACGGTGCCGTTGAGCCCCACGAGCGAGGGCAGCGTCTGCGACATCCAGTTGGTGACCATGGCCATGGTGCTCAGCACGGCCCCGATCTTGAGCAGCGGCACTGACATCGCGCCCCCGCCTCATGCCCCGCGGCCGCCCGCCGCGCGTCCCTTCTCCGGCCCGCCGCCTGGCGCTCGGTCCCTCGCCACCCAGCCGCCCCGGGGGCGCGAGCGCAAGCTGGGGGCCGGGACCGGGGCCGGCAGGGGGGCTCGCGGACGCGGGCTGCGGCTCGGCGCGCCTGGCGGGCTCCGCTTATAAAGCGCCGGCTCGGCCCCCCACCCCCTCCCGCGCCTCCGCGCCGGGCACTTCCAGCCGCCGTGACGTCACGGCTCCGGCCCGGAGCCCGGCGGGGGCGGGGGGCGCCCAGACTGCCCCCCCTCCCCAGGCCCCACCGCCGCCCCGCGGGGACCGCCCCCCTGGGTGAGGGCCCCCTGCGGTGGCGTTCCCCACCTGCCCCACCCCCACCGCCGCGGTATTCCCAGCCCCGCCCCCCAGCGGTGTTCCCGCTACCCCCCCCCCGGCACTCCCGGGCCACCCTCGGCGCGCAGCCCCTTTCGGAGCCCTAGGCCCTCGACAGCCCCCCGGGCTCAGTGGGCGGCCGCCGCACGCGGACCACCCGAAGCTGGCAGGCGGCCGGAGTCGCAAGCCCCCACCCTCCTACGGTTAGGACACCGACCCCGGCTCTCTGGAACCCGGGAGCGCAGGCGTCGGGGGCCGTGGGGGCTAGACCCGTGGGCACCCCTGAACCGGGCCGCACAGGGTCTCCTTTCCCTAGGGGAAGAGACTTCCCCGATACCACTCTGGGGACCCCCCTGTGGTTTCGGGACCAGGGAAGCCCAGAGTGGCGGGTCTAGAGCCAGTAGACGCGACTGCTTGGATGACGGTGCGGCAGTGGGGGGGGGTCACCCGGGCAGCCGGGAGGATTTCCCACTACACCGAGGGGCGCATCGTAACCCGGGGCGGCTGAGACGGAGGAGCCAGCCTTTTGCAGACTAGTCCCAGGCGGGTCTCCACTCACAACTCGAACTTGGGGTGGGGGCGGGGAACTGACACTTCGGACCTTCCTCGGGGCCCCAGGGCTCGGGGTCCGCCCCTGCGGCGGCGGGGGAGTGCAGAGCGGCCCCCCACCCACCCACGCACCAGCCGGCGGCGGGGGTGGCGAGGCGGCGGGGAGGAGCCCCCGGCGGGTTTTAATATCCTCTGTTTTCCCTGCACTCACGCCCCCTCCCGGCGTCCCCGCATCACCTCGCGCTGCCGCCCCGGCCGCCGCCGCCGCCGCCGCCGCGGTCGCCCGCAGCCCGCGGCCGCCGCCGTCTGGAGGCGGCGATGACTCAGGCCTTTCCTGGCCGTGGCCGCTAGCCGAGGGCTCGCCGCCGAGGGAGAAGCGCTGGACAGGGCGGTAGGGGTCTTGAACTGCCCTTTTTTCTGAGCTTAACACCGAGAGGCAGGTGCTGACCCTGGTGACCCCCAGCAAAGACCTCTCTGCCTCAGTTTCCTCATCTGCAATGTGAGTGGTTGTGAGGACCCATGTACCTAATATGTGTAAAGGGCTTAGGTGTCCTGAGAATCAAGTTAAAGATTTACTGAACATCTACTATGTGCAACGCACTGTGAACAACAGATAAAAATGCCTTTGTGGAGCTGAAAATTATATGGGGCAAGACAGACGGGGGGTGGGGGGAGTAAAATACATAGGCTATGGGGAGGAAGGGGCATCCAGGCTAAGTAGGAGAGTAAACTTTAGGATGGTTGGAGAGTGATATCTGGGCAGAGACCTGAAGAAGGTGAGGGAGGGAGCCATTTGGATATCTGAGGGAAGAGTTACTGACGAAGAGAACAGCAAGTGCAAAGGCTCTGAGGCAGGAACATAAGTGTTCAAGGAACAGGCCAGTGTGGTTGGAGCAGAGTGAGCTGGGAGAGCATGCGTGTGTCTGGGAGAGTGGGTGATGTGCTTATAAAGTACTTTGCAGGGTGTCTGGGACACGCTAAGCATTTCATAAATAGTAGCTGCCATTGTTATTATTTGCGACTGATGATAAGCTTTAAAAAATGAGATGAGTCCTTGCCTCCTTGTACTACAGCTTGCATTTACAAGTGCTGAACACTTTGCAAATGTGCTGGCTGAGCACCAGCTGCAACCTCCCATGAAAAGTACAGCAACATCCCTATTTGCAGGTGAAGAAACTGGGCTCAGAGAGGAGAGGGGACCAACTCAGGGTGACCCAGCAGGTAAATAGGGGCTCAGGATTTTAACCCAGGTCTGTCTGATTTCAGACTGCAAAACCACTGGGCTCCAAGGTGTCCTAGCTTAGAGAATTTTGAACCCACTGATACTCTGTCATTCTCTCACCATCGGTGCTGTGGGAAACTGCCCTAGCTCCTTCCAGTCAAACTCCTCCAAGGAGTGGTCTACACTCACATCTGCATTTGCTGTCTCTACTGCCTCACCTCCTACCTCCTCAATGCTTCCAAACTCCTCTCACCAAAGGCAGCAGTGACCTTCCAATTTGCCTGTTCCACAGCCTCACATGAGCCCTCATTTAGTTACCCCACAGGTTAGTCTTCATGGATCATTCCCTCTTTCTCGAAAGTAATTTCTCTTTTGATTTCAGAGACACCTTATCATTTCCTAGTTCCACTCCCACCTCTCTGGCTGCATCATCACTGTCTCCTGCCTTCTCCCAAAATGTCTATGTCTCACAGGGTTTTGTCTTGAGTCCCCACTTGTCTCATTCTGTATACTGTGCCTGGACCATGACACCCACTCCCAAGGCTTTGGTTCTGTCTGGCACATTCCCACCTCAGGACCTTTGTACTTGCTGTGCATTGCTGTCCACTCTACCCAGAACACTTTTTTTTTTTTTAAGATTTATTTGTTTATTTGAGAGAGCGAGAATGAGAGAGAGAGAGTACATGAGAGGGGGGAGGGTTAGAGGGAGAAGCAGGCTCCTTGCTGAGCAGGGAGCCCGATGCGGGACTCGATCCAGGGACTCCAGGATCATGATCTGAGCCGAAGGCAGTCGCTTAACCAACTGAGCCACCCAGGCACCCCCACTTTTTTTTTTTTAAGATTTATTAATTTATCTGAGAGAGAGCACGTGCATGCACATGGGGGGAGAGGCAGCAGGAGAGAGAGAGAATCCTCAAGCAGACTCCCCACTGAACTTGGAGCCCAATGCAGGGCTGCATCCCAGGACCCTGTGATCATGACCTGAGCCAAAATCAAGAGCTGGACGCTTAACCGACTGAGTCACGCAGGCACCCCCCCCCCCCCAGAATTATTACCACAGATACACATATAGCTGTTCCTTTACTTCATTTATATCTCTGCTTTATCACTGTGTAGGTCAGAGGCATGCCCTACCTTTCTCCAGAAAACTACATTTCCCAGGTTCCCTTACACATTGGCATCCTGTTAGGTTTATCCAATGGGAGGCACTGGAAGGAGACTGGAGGGTGGGAAGGAAGGGAGGATCCAGGGTATTTCTCCCCGCTCTTTCTGCTTGGGGTTGTGATGCATTCAGATGGTGGCTACATCTCCTCCATGGTCCCAGCTCCCACACAAGAGCCCCCTCCTCATCACAACACCCATTTGTCAGGTCCCTCAAGCAGCTTTGTACTGTGGTTTTTGCTGGATTCCCTGATCATCCCATCAGCTTGGCTTCTCAACTCTTCCATCTTATGCTTAACCAATTCCCTGTATTAAATTCCCTCTCTGAAACACCTAGAGTGGTTTTTTTCCCTAACTGAACTCTGAGTGATATGGTCATCATGTCTGAAGGACCTTCCCTGGCCACGTCATTGATGATACCAGCCCCCACCACTCTCTGTCCCTCACTCTGCTCTATTTTCTCAAACAGCATTTATCCCTATGTGACTGACATTACTTTTATTTGTTTATGGTCTGTCTCCTCCACTAGACTTTCAAGTTCACAAGGGTACCTACCTGGCTGTATTTTTCACAGCCAAAACCCCAGGGCTTAGAACTTAGTGCTTGGCACATAGTAGGTATTCAAAAAATGTTGTTGATTAGTGACTAAATGAATCTACAGCTGAGGTTCCCAAAGGTATATCTACAGCTCAGATCTCCAGCTGGAGTTCAGACCCCTATGCCCATCTGCTTCTTGGACATTCCCACTTGTGTTTTCCAGGACTCACAGCACATGATGCCCACCAGAACAACCTCAATCAGAAAGACAGGCAGTGCTGGTGATGATGTAGAGAAATGGGAACCTATTGCTAGTGGGAATAAAAAATGTTGCAACCACTTTGAGAAACAATTTAGCCCTTTCTTAAAAAGTTAGACAGGGGTGCCTGGGTGGCTCAGTTGGTTGATCATTTGACTCTTGGTTTTGGCTCAAGTCATGATCTCAGGGTCATGAGATAGAGCCCTGTGTTGGGCTTCATACTCAGCATGGAGTCTGCTTGAGATTCTTCCCTCTTTCCCTCTTCCTCCTCCCTCACCGCCCCCCACTCGCACTCTCTCTCTAAAATAAATAATTAATTAATTAATTAATTAATTAATAAAATCTTTTTTAAAAAGGTTAAACAGAAACTTACCATAAGACCCAACAGTTCCATCTACCCGAGATAAATATGTCCATTGCAAGACTTGTATGTGAATATTCAAGCCAAAATTTTTCATCATGAATGAAACCATCCAAATGCCCATCAACTAGCAAATGGATAAACAAATTGTGGTACATCCATAAAAGGGAATGTTATTCAGCAATAAAAAGGAATAAACTGTAGATATATGCTACAACATGGATGAACCTTGAGAATATTTTGCTAAGTGAAAGAAACCAGATACAAAAGGCCACATTTTGGGGCGCCTAGGTGCTCAGTCAGTTAAACATCTGCCTTCAGCTCAGGCTGTGATCCCAGGGTCCTGGCTTTGAGCCCCATGTTGGACTCCCTGCTCAGGGGGTGTCTGCTTCTCCCTCTCCCTCGCCCTCTGCCCCTCCCCCAGCTCCTGCCCTCTCTCTCTCTCAAATAAATAAAATCTTTTTTAAAAAGGCCACATTTTGTATGATTCCATCTATACAAAATGTCCAGAAAAGGCAAACCAATAGAGACAGAAATTAGATTAGTGATTGCCTGGAACTGAGGGTGGGTGTGGGGATGGACTGCAAATGGGCACGAGGGATCTTCTGGGGGTGATGGAAATGTCCTAAAACTGGATTGGGGTGATGTTTGCACAACTCTGTAAATTTACTAAAAAGTCACTGAATTGCACACTTAAACAGGTAGATTTTATGGCATATAAATTATACCTCAACAAAACTGTTAAGGGGGGGCATTCTTAAATTTTCCCTTCAAGCCCCCTCCCCTGAGGTGCCCTGCAATGAATGAACTGATGTGAGAATGAGTCCTTAAATTTTGTGCCCCAGTTTCCTTGCTTGCCTCCCCCTGGTCCTGGCCCAGATGTACCCTCAGTTAGAAACTACAGATTGTGTTCCCCTTTACTTCCTTCTCCTTCCCTACTCCATCCAAACCAGCACCAATGCCCGCTGATCTTGATGCAGAAATGTCTCCAGAAAGTATCCCTTCTTTCATATATACATATATTTTTTTAAGATTTATTTATTTATTTTAGAGAGGGGATAGGGGAAGAGGGAGAGTCTTAAGTAGACTCTCACAACCCTGAGATCACGACCTGAGCCAAAACCAAGAGTCAGACTCAACCAACTGCACCACCCAGGCGCCCCTAATATTTATTAACTCACAACCTGAGATCAAGAGTCACACACTCCTCCAACTGAGCCAGCCAGGCCCCCCAAGAAAGTATCCCTTCTTTCCCATCACCATCATCACTTTAAGCATTGTGTTGGGGAGTGCCTTAGGTTGAAAGTTTGTGCACCGCCGCCCCCCCCCCAAATTCCTATGTTGAAACCTAATCCCCAATGTGATGGTATTTGGAGATGAGGCCTTTGGGAGATGATTGAGTCATGAGGGTGGCTCCACCCTCATGAACAGGTTAGTGTCCTTATAAAAGAGAGCTCGGAGAGCTCTGTCTCCCTTCCACTATAGAAGAAAACAGTGAGAAAACACCCAATCTGCCAGCACTCTGATCTTGGACTTCCCAGCCTCCAGAACTGTGAGATATACATGTCTGTTGTTTATGAGCCACTCAGTCCATGGTATTCTGTTAGAGCAACCTGAATGCGCCATGACCAGGAGCCATGGAAAGAAATGGTTTTTCCCTGACCTGAAAATTCTCTGGAGGGAAGAAGTTGACAACTGTCAGAAATAATAACCATGGTTGCTAAAGTTTACTAAGTACCTATCCCATGCTAGGTATCATTAGCAGCAATGTACTTATAATAACTCACTTAACCCTCAGACTATCACTGAGTAGAAGTAGATAGGATTACAATTCCCATTTTTAAAAATGAGGAAACAGAGGCACAGAGATGCTAAGAAATTTCCCGAAGGCCTCCAGGATACAATCCCAGATGGTCAGGCTCCAGAGTCTACATGGTGCTTGGTCAACTGGGTCTATTCACAGGGGAAAGAATAAATGATCCCTACCTCATATCCTATGCAAAAATCAATTCCAGATGGATTGTACATCTAAATATGAAAGGTAAACAATAAATCTTTTAGAAGAAAATATAGAAGAACATCTTCATTACTCTGAGGGTAGGCAAAGATTTCTAAAACTGGGCCCTAACAAGCACTAACCTTAAAAGGGGAAAAATATTATTTGAACTACATTAAAATTAAGGTCTATTGATCAAAGACTCCATTAAGAGAATGAAAAGACAAGCCACAGAGTGGGAGAAGATATTCACAATCCTTATGTCCAACAGAGAACTCATATCTTATTTAATCTATATGAGATCTGTATAGATAGATGCAGATACAGATGTAAAATCTGGATACACAGGCACACATATATTCCTACAAATCAGTAAGAAAAAGGCAGGCAGCAGAATAGAGCATTTAACAAAATGGAACACTAAGTGTCAATAAACATGTGAAAAGGTATGTAATATTAATCATCAGGAAATGTAAATTAAATCCAAAACATGCTACCACTACACACCCACTGGAATATCTAAAGGAAAAAGGAAAGACACCACCAAGGGCTGGTCACGATGCGGAGCAGCTGGAATGCTCAAATACTACCGGTGGATGAGTATATGGGAAAACGGAAGAGTCTTTGAGACTTTGGAAGACTGGCAGCATCTCCTAAAGCTCAATATATTCCTCCTCTACAACTCAGCAATTCTGCTCCTCGGTACATACAGTGGAGTCTCATTATTTG
This sequence comes from Mirounga leonina, assembly GCF_011800145.1. NCBI lineage: Eukaryota > Metazoa > Chordata > Mammalia > Carnivora > Phocidae > Mirounga > Mirounga leonina. Next base: position 51,855,981 of record NW_023270855.1, on the reverse strand, counting down.
TGGATCCCATATTGGCAAACTCGCCAACTCACTGTGATTTATTTGTAACCCCAAAATCAATATTCATGGGGCTTTTGTGGTCATTCATGGACATGCATGCAGTGGCAAAAAAAAAAAAAAAAAAAGAATGGAGTCACCAACCCGCAGATTCCCAACTGAGGTCCAACACAACCATGTTCTGCCTTCTTGTTTCAGCTCTTATAACTGTAAACAAGCATCTTTTTCACTGGTTATTTGGTGCCAAGCTTTTCACATTTTTTTGGTGTGCTTTTTATTAGTGATTTCACTATTTTAAGTGGCCCCCAAGCATAGTGCTAAATGCTGTGTAGTGTTTCAAAGTACAAGCAGGCTGTGACATGTCTTTGGAGAAAATACATCTTGTCAATAAGCTTCATTCAGGCGTGAGTTATAATGTCTTTGGCCATGAGTTTGATGTTAACCAACCAACAATACATATTAAATAAGGTGTTTTTTAAGTAGAAACATACATAAAACTAGGTGGCATCTTGTTTGGTCAACAAAAATGTGACCAGAGGCTTACAGAAATCTAATCCAGCTATGATCCAACGCCATGAATCAGGATTCCGCTAATATCCAGCAGAAATGCGAACAAGCATCTGCTGAAGACAGAGTGTCAGAATATTTATATCAGCACTGTTTAGGTCAGCCGCAAACTTCACCAGCCCAAATGCCCAGAAACAGTAGAACGAATATTTCATGGTATAGTCACACAATGGAATGCCATAAAGTGATGAAAACGGGCAAGGACCACCAAACAGTAATATGGCGGCATCTTACAAACATAATGTTAAGTGAGACCAGCCAGGCCCCCACAACTACATACCTCATGACTTCATTAAGTTACAAAGCTGGCCAAACCCGTGCATAGTGAGAGACAGACGTTAGCTTAGTGGTAACTCTTGGGGAGCAGGTGGCTAGAAGAAGCATGAGGGGGACTTCGGGATATTTGAAAAGTTTTGTTTCTTTACCTGGTACTGGTTACACCATGTCACTTCAAGACAATTTATTGAGCTGTACCTTTATAATCTGTGCACTTCTCGGTAGATATATTTTACGTCAAGAAGAAAATTTACTCAGATATATGAATTCAGGTGTAAGTTCCTTCCCTGTTTGATGTGCAGCAGGTAAAAAGGATGGAAACTGCCAGTAGAAAAGCTAAGAAACACAAACCCAAAAGAAAACAAAAACAAAACACAAACCAAGAGAAACTAAGTGTCCTTTGCAAGAAGACCTGTGGCCTCTTTCATTCACACACAAGGCATGAATTCATGTCCCATACACACAGAGCTTTGCACGCCTCAGAACACAAATGGCGTTAATCTTCTAGCCTGTGCCTACTTTCAGCGTTTTGCTTGGTGACAGCAAGTGTTTGGAAATGGTGTTGAAACATGTCTCGCTTTTGTCTCCCTGAAAGTCTGGGAGCCCCACGCCCCTGCTGTCATCTCTGTTTTCCTGCCTGGTTCAGAATTCCAGGAGAAGGTTGGGAAGGAGACAGTTGTCCTTGTTAAGGATCCCAGACAATGAGAGGTTCACTCCTTCCATTCCCCAAATGTTAGTCCTGCTAGGCCTCTGGCTGCCACCAATTTGCCTCAGGCCTTGCCAACTCCTGAGGTAATGCTGTCTTCATGCCTTCACTCTCCCAACTCCAGTGTCTTCCATGTTATAGCCAGAGGCTCTGGCCCTCACTCAAATCCAACCAGGTCTCATTCCTGGCTTTAAAATCTTTTACTTAGGGGCACTTGGGTGGCTCAGTAGGTTAAGTGTCCAACTCTTGATTTTGGCTCAGGTCATGATCTCAGGGTGATGAGATCAAGCCCCACATCCTTGCTCAGCGTGGAGCCTGCTTAAGATTCTCCCTCTCCCTCTGCCCCTCCTCCCCCTCACTCTCTCACCTTTTACTTAAACAACAGAAAACCACCTGATTTTAAAATGGACAAAAGACTTGACATTTCTCCAAAGAAGATATACAAACAACAATAAACACATAAAAAGAAGCCCAACATCACGAACTCTTCACAAATTGCAAATCAAAACCACAATGAGATCACATCACACCCATGGGCTAAAGTCAAAAAGTCAAGTAGTAACAACAATGCCGCTGAGGATTAAAGAACCTGGAGCCCAGGTTCTTTGGTGGAATGTAACATGGTGTGGCCACTGTGGAAAACAATATGGCGGCAATCCCTCTTCCAGGCATATGCCCAAAAGAGTTAGAAGCAAGGTCTCTAAGAGATATTCGCACCTCATGTTCACAGTGGCATCATTCACAATAGCCAAAAGGTGGAAGCAACCCAAATGTCCACTGAAGGATGAATGGATAAACAAAATGTGTTGCATCCACACAATGGAATCGTGTGCAGCCTTAAAAAGGAGGGAAGTGATGGGGACGCCTGGGTGGCTCAGTCGATTAAGCGGCTGCCTTCAGCTCAGGTCATGATACCAGGGTCCTGGGATGGAGCCCCCACATCAGGCTCTCTGCTCAGCAGGGAGCCTGCTTCTCCTTCTGCCTCTCTTCCTTGCCCATGCTCTCTCGCTCTCTCTCTCTCTCAAATAAATAAATAAAAATAAAAGGAGGGAGGTACTGACTCCTACCATGACATGGGATGAGCGTTGAGGACACGATGCTGGGTGAAATAAACCAGTCACAAAAAGACAAATACTGCATGATTCCACTTATATGAAGTACCTAGAGTAGTCAAATGCATAGAGACAGAAAGTAGATAGGGGGTTCATGGGGTCTGGGAGAGAAGGGAATGCGGGGTTGTTTAATAGGTAGAAGTTCAGTTTTGCAAGATGAACAGAGTTCTGGGGATGGATTGTGGTGATGGTCACACAACTATGTGAATGTACTTAACACGAGAGAATTGTACATTTTATTTTTTTAAAAAGATTTTATGTATTTATTTGAAACGGGGGCGGGGGAGAGCAAGCAAAAGCAGGGGGGAATGGCAGAGGCAGAAAGACTCCCCACTAAGCAAGGAGCCCAATGTGGGACTCGATCCCAGGACCCTGGGATCACGACCAGAGCCGAAGGCAGCTGTTTAACTGACTGAGCCACCCAGGCATCCCCAAGAATTGTACATTTAAAAATAGCTAAGATGGGGGCGCCCGGGTGGCTCAGTTGGTTAAGCAACTGTCTTCGGCTCAGGTCATGATCCTGGAGTCCCAGGATCAAGTCCCGCGTCAGGCTCCCTGCTGAGCAGGGGGTCTGCTTCTCCCTCTGACCCTCCCCCCTTTCATGCTCTCTCTATCTCATTCTCTCTCTCAAATAAATAAATAAAATCTTTAAAAAATTAAAATAAAAAATAAAAAAATAAAAAAATAAAAATAGCTAAGATGGTAAATTTTATGTTGTGTGTATTTTGCCACAATTTTAAAAAGTCTTCTATTTAAACACACACACACACACACCCTTACTTAGTCCTGAGAACTACTCCACGGTGGGCTGTGTCACAGGCTTGTATGTGCTCACTTGGTGTCTTTCACATAGAAATGACTAGAGACGTTAGGAAGAGAAAGAATCTGGTTTATCATGGGTGTTCACCATGTATTTTTCTTGGGAACAACCAGGACTTTCTCAGGGTCAAAAAGGTGAGGAGTGGGGCGCCTGGGTGGCTCAGTCGTTAAGCGTCTGCCTTCGGCTCAGGTCGTGATCCTGGGGTCCTGGGATCGAGCCCCGCATCGGGCTCCCTGCAGAGCAGGGAGCCTGCTTCTCCCTCTCCCACTCCCCCTGCTTGTGTTCCCTCTCTCGCTGTGTCTCTCTCTGTCAAATAAATAAAATCTTTAAAAAAAAAAAAAAGCAAGAAAAAGGAAAGAAAAGGTGAGGAGCTATTTGCCATTTCACCCAGTGGCTTCTACTGACTTTGCCTTTTGGTTTCTTTCTTCTCTGGCTGTGACTCCCTGTCTTCTGTCTGCTAAGCAGGGCTGACATGTGAGCTGTCCAGGACGGCCAGAACTATGTGTAAAGTAAGAGTAAACAGGCCCCAAGAGAGCCTACTGGGGCTCCCAAAAGCAACACAAATAAGCTTCCACACACAGACTTCATTGACTCTATTCTGACTCCTCTCTGTTCTTCCTGGTTTCTCCTTGGTTTGTGGCTGAGCCCTGGGTGGGTGAAGCTGTGAGATGCACCAGCCTTCCACTCAGCATGAAGACGTATGGGTGTTCTCAGACAAGAGTTCCCGAAAAGCGGGACAAGTTCTCTCACTCCTGTCACAACCCCCTTCTTCCCAGCACAGCCAGACTCAGCTTTGGAGGAGTTAAATCTTCTATCCCACCCCTTAAGAGCTCATGCTGTCACGTAGACCTTGGTGTCTGGTGGGAGGCTCAAAATGCAGAAGACTCTCAATGAGCGCTTTCTAAATGAGCACAGGAGTACAAGAATAAGTGAAAACAGGGGCGCCTGGGTGGCTCAGTTGGTTAAGCGACTGCCTTCAGCTCAGGTCATGATCCTGGAGTCCCGGGATCGAGTCCCACATCGGGCTCCCTGCTCAGCAGGGAGTCTGGTTCTCCCTCTGACCCTCCTCCCACTCATGCTCTCTGTCTCTCATTCTCTCGCGCGCAAATAAATAAAATCTTAAAAAAAAAAAAAAAAAAAGAATAAGTGAAAACAGCAAGTTATCGCTTCCCGGGCACTGACGCTGAGTTCTGGGGACAAAAGTCATTGCCCACACCAGTTGCCAGGCTCATGAGAAACCCATCCACATGCACGTGGTCAACCCACATGAAAAGAGTCACTGTGGACACATACCCACAGGATGTGATTATGGCACACACATGTCCCTGTGCCCAGCTCGGTCAATGCCAAGTATGTGGTTCTGAAACATACAGCCCCATGGACACTACAGATGAATTCTTGTAGGGCCAGGGGTCACGAGGCAAGTGACATGAGTCACTCAAGTGCAGAATGAGTTCTGGTGTTTATTTAAAGTTTTGATATTTTGTATCACCAATTTTTTTTGCATTAATTTTGATTTTGTTAAAATATTATTTATCTTGGTTTCTGACTTTTTTGGGGGGAGCATCCCTTCGATTTTGCATCTGAGGCTAGTGCCTCAGTTGCCCCACCCTGGCCCAAGGCATTGACACACTTTCTGCCTGCACACCTTCAGCGAGCCATGCGGACACACGCAATCTCTGCACAAACCTCATCTTACCACTAGGTGTCACCCCAGCTCTTTCATCTTGAGCCCGGGCTCCCCCCCCCCCCCCCCTTCCCTAGGAAGAAAATGTCCAATTCACTTATCTGAGTATCCTCAAGACTTCCTTTTACTTCCCTCCACCTGGGACATTTACATTTTCTAAAGGAGCCCAGGAGAACAGGATGTTAACCCCAAATAGTGGTGCCCTATAATGGAATTGAGGCACAGATGAGGAAGATGGGTTTTCCTGATGCCTCCAATCCAGGAGCGGAGGTTGACTTGAAATGGGTAGGGGATGGCCCGAGGGGACAGCTGTTCCTTCACCCGTCCTTTGGTACAAGAGTCCCGCTGTTTGAGAAAGAAAGAGACTCTGTGGGAGGAAGAGGGAGATTCATCCATTCATTAAAGTTTTCATTTTAACAGATGCTTGTTGAGCTCCTACTGGGTGCCTGGCTCTGTTGCAGGCACCAGAGATACAACAAAGTCCACTGGACCCTGATGAGCTGCCACTCTAGGGGGAGACAGACAACAAATGAATAAACAAATCATGGAGAAGGAGTGACAGGCTATGAAGAAAAATAACAAGAGTAAGAGCTCAGAGAGTGGCCATAGGGAGGTCATTTTAGATGGTTGGTCAGGGTGGGTCTCTTGGAGGAGGTGGCATTGAAGTAGAAGGAAGGAACAGTGTCCCAGGCAGAGGGAATGGCAAGTGCAAAGGCCCTGGGGTATGCAGTACAAATTGAACTACTCCTCCCCTCCCATCCTGTGGGGAGCCCAGGGAAGAGACGACTTCAAATCCAGAGAGTGGCCGGTCCAGATCTACAGCTAGATCTTAGGGAGGACTTCCCAGTAGTTGAAAGTGGGCATCTTTCCCACCGGGAAAGCTATCTGGTAGTCTCCAAGGCATTCACAGGCCAGACCCAGAAGATCTGACACAGACCCTGGATGGATGAACAGATGAATGACTCCTCTGACAGGTGCTACTCCCTGTTCTCAGAGTCAAATCCAAACTCCTGTCTATAGCCCACACATTCTCACTTGGTCTGGCCCCTCCTGTCTTCCCTGGCCTCAACTCCCAGCAACCTCCCCTCCCCTCACTCCTCTCCAGACACACCAGTCTCCTTGTCACTCCTCAAACATACCAAGATGTTCTCACCTCAGGGCCTTTGCACTTGCTATTCCCTCTGCCTTGAATGCTCTTCCCCTGGATCCTCGGAAGGCATCTTCTCTGACCTCCTTCAGGGGTCACCTCAAATACCACCTCCTTAGAGACATCTCTGACCACAACCATTAAAATGGCCGCCCACACCACCACTATCCCTCTTTAATCCCGTTTTTTATTCTTCACGCCACCTGCATTGTATTATATATTCATTTTGTTGTTGACACTGTATTACATATTTATTCAGTTCTTGCCTGTCTCTCGCGCCAGAAGATCAGCTCTAGGAGGGCAGGGATTTGATAACTTGATTCATGGCTGTCTCCCCAGTGCTTAATTGCATCTGTTGATCGAATGGACAAATGAAGGATTTCTAGCAAGGACCCCTGGTGGAGCCCAGGACCCATCAGGGACTGAGAAGGGGGCTCTAGGGAAGAGATGGGGGGTGGACAGGGAAAAGAGCATTCACTCTTCAGAGCCTTTCCTTCTCTGGGGCGCCAGGCTCTGTGGACGGCTAGGGGCTGAGACCAGTTTATGACGCTGTAGTGCCCACGGTGGCCGCCTGGGGGCACTGCAGTTAGTTGCAGGACCCCACCAGCCCCAACAGATTACCCCAGTTTAGCCCCGCCCCATCCACCCTTAGCCCCGCCTTCCCAACACAGTTTAGTCCCGCCCCCAAGCAGTCCAGCTTGGCCCCGCCCCCAAGCAACTCCCTCCGCGTCCAGGGGGTCCGTAAACTCACCCCCCAACAGCACCTTTCACTGCACTCTCCTGCACCACTAGCCAATCTTGGCAACAGGTCAAGAAATCTAGACTTTCCCAGAGGCTAGCAGGGCGGGAGGAGAATCCTGAGGTGGTGATTCCCAAGGGTCCTTCTTGGAAACCAAATTCACCTTCCCTCCTGGTTCATTTTTTGCCAGCGTTCTCTCAACCTTCTGCCTCTTTTGGTCTCTCTTTACTTCTCTCTGGCTGACATCTCAATTGAGCATCTACTGTGCGCGGCCTGATGCCAGGCACTGATCACACTTCCCATCCCAGCCAGGATGTGGGTCCTGAGATGGGAAACCAAGAAATGAGGGATGGGACCCCATGACCTCTCCCTATGGCCTCGGAGATCCTATTGAGAATCTGACCTCCAGCCCTCCCATCGCCCCCTGGGGTGGGCATAAGGGTCTGATTCCTTTCTTCTCTTAACCAGGAAAGAGAAGGTGCCAGGACTGTTTTTCCTCTGAGCTTCTACCTAAAAAACTCTTCGAGTTTCTACACAGACACTGTCCACACCCATGGAGTGGATGATTTAACAAGAAGGTAAATGTGTGGGCTCAGGCACTGGACTGCCTTTGTTCAATCCTAGCTCTGCCACTCCTGAGCTGTCTCAGCTTGACAAGTGACTTAACTTTTCTGTGCCTCCCTTTCTTCATCTGCAAAATGAAGGTAACAATAACGCCCACTAGTAGGTGCCAGGGGGGTTAAATGCTTCTTTCATGTTGGGTGCTCGAAACAGTGCCCAGCACATAATAAGCACTTAGTAAATGTTAGCTGTATTATAATTATTATTTTAGATTCCAGCTTCCCTCTAAGCTCCTGCAGATCTGAGAACTTGAGGGGCCTCCCGTCTCCAAGATGGAGGAGGAAAGAGGTTTCCCAACAGCTGAAGAAAACTGGGACACTCCACCCCCATTTTGCAAGGCCCCCCAAGCCTGCCCAAGAGATGGGGGTACTATGAGGAGGACGACTTTCTTCTGTGAAAGCATGAATGGGGTGCACAAGGCACCAAATCACACATACACACACACACAGATGCATGGATGTGCACGTTTGTACACACAGCTTCTGCTCTTCACCCTCCCTTTTAGGGTGATTTGCTCAAAGGCACAGAATAGCACATGGTCACCCCAAATTCTCACACAGCCACACACCTGCTCACACACATTTTGTACAACACCCAGGCAGATGAACAGAATCGTAGGGACACACAGAGATCTTTATACACGGACCTTTACACACGGCTTCAGTTGCCCAAATACCGCCAGGATTAACACAATCCTCACTCGCTGTCACACCACTGGTCACACAGACACACAACTCCAGGGGGCAGTCTCACAAGCCTCGCAGTCACATCAACCCTCCAGCCACAGCCTCCCACTGTCACACACAGACTCTCTCTCCCTCACGTACAAACACCCTCTCCCATCACACCCCAACTCATGCACAGCCAGACACACAAACTCTCAGTCACACCCAGCCGTGACACACACACATTTACCCAGCACCCCTCCCCAGCACCTCACACACGTCCCCATCAGTCACTCACACGTGAGTCCCGCCCCCTTCCCCACACTGGGGGTGCAGGTGAGGAGCGGGGGGGGGCCTGCAAAATTTGGGCACCTCCTGCCATAATGGGGGGAATGAAGGGTCAGCAACACCCCAAGGCCCCCTGAAGTTGCCCCCGCAACCCCACTCAGCTTCAGTGAGATGGCGGGTGTGGGCTCCGGGTCACCGAGAGGTTGAGAACCCCGAAGCTGGGGTCAGACTGTCCCCCAAACCATCTCAGCTCGGGGCTGGATGTGAAGCCCCCTTTTCCTTTCCCCAGCCAGGGTGGACATCCCAGCCCCTCCCCCGCTGCGACCCCCGCCCCTCTCAGCTCCGGGGGTCTTATGGAGCCCCAAATGGCGTTTCTGTCGGGACCCTCTAAGACCCTCTCCCCTCCTGGCGCCCCTTGCGCCTGCACCTGCCCGCCGGGCCCCTACCTGTCCGGCGAGGCCTGAACACAGCAGCAGCAGCGGCAGCGGCGGCGGGACCGTGAGCGGCCACATGACGCGCCCCCGGCCCGGCGTCCCGTCCCCCCGCCCGCCCTAGCGGCGCCTGGACGCGGGGACCGCCACCTTGCGCGACCCCGCCCGCCCGGCTGGGGCGACCCTCGCCGCCGCCTCCCCCGCCTCGCCGGCGGCTGGGATTCCGCCCCAGCCCCGCCCCCGTCGCGCGCTCCCAGTCTTTGTTGCGGGCTCCGCCCCCCGCCCCGCCCCGCCCCGCCCCGCCCCCAGCTCGTCTGCGGGCGCAGAGCCGGCTTGGGTCTGGGGGCGGGGAAGGGGGAGGTGCTGGCACTGGGGAGGCGAGCTGGGGACGAGGCCCGGCAGTCCCCTAGGCCCTATGGGGGTGGGGGCGGGTCACGGAGATGGGGGAGGGGTTCCGTCACGTGCTGGTGAATTTCACCGTCCCAGGACCTTTCTCACGTTGAAAATGGGGTTGGGATGGGGGTCAAGGGGCAGGGGGGAGTAGGAGGAACACCTGGTAACGAAGAAGAGAAATTGAGAGGCCCCCTCCTAAAAGAACTCAAGAATCAACAGAGAAACTGAGGCAGAGCTTATGAAATGGGACGTTGAGGGAAGGGGGTCACTGCCGGGACAAGGGGGTGGGACAGAGATGGAACAAGGAGCGAGAGACCAGTGACCGAGGCGGACGGCCAGCTGGGTGGGCCTGGCCCCCAAAGGGGATACCTTGTCTTCTCTCTCCCTCTCCCACCCCACTCTCCAGGCCCCTCTTCCTCAAAGTCCGCTCTCCCCCGCCACACCCGAGACAGTTTCTCACTCCCGTTTCAACGACCCAAGACGGGAGACCAGATCCCGAGAGGATCAAAATATTTAACAAGGCCTCCAACGAGAATCCATCTGCATATGAAGGGCGTCCTTGTTCTGCCTCCAGCCTCTCTCTGCTTCTCCCTCCTCTCCGCAGTGGTCTTCCCCGCCCATAAGCCCTCAGTGGCTTTTTGAGGTCAGGGTTACAGAGGAATCAGCCAAAACATATCGGGCGGGGGGTGGGGGGAGGGCTGGCCTTTTCCTGACCCTACTGTATGCCAGACAGATAACAGGGTATGGAGGGTTTTGTCCAAGCAAGAAAAGAGCTTGTTGTCCAATAGAACTGGGTTTGACCCTGGTTCTGTCACTTCTTGGCCATGCAACTTGAGGCGAAGAGCTTTCCTTCTCTCAGGAGACCTGTTTCCTCATGGAGGTCCTTGGGGAGACAGCTGTGACTCTTGAGCAAATAGAGCACCCAACCAGCACTCAGTCCAGCGAGGCGTGGAGAGCATTACCAGTGAGGCGTGGAGCTGAGAAGACTTGCCATGGGATGTGGGACACAGAACAGAATCTGAACTAGGGAAGGCATCTCATCCATCCCTCTACCTCCTCTCCCCAAATGGAGGATGTTCCTTTGCTGACTCCTCTGACCCAGCCTGCAGTAGGTGTAGAGTAAGAAGGGTTGTTATGTTAGTTGGTATGAACCAGAAGCTTTTGACCAAGTGTGGGCTGTGGTCAACACTGAGAGCAGGGGGTCCCTGCCACCTCTCATCGTGTCAGTTTATCACAGCGTGGTTCCCTTATTAAGCTGTTTCAGGACCATGAACAATACCCTCTGCACTCTGAGATGGTCATTGTCATGGTCAAGCATGGCCTGTGTTATGTGGTTGACATTGGTCAATGTGCCCTTAGGTCCATTTCCCATCCTTCTCCAGCTCTGCTCTGTTTCAGGGGTGGGGCCCCTGAAAACTACATTTCCCAGGCTCCCTTGCATCCGGCTAGACTCAGCCAATGGGAGGCCTGAGGAGAGGTTGGGGTGGGGAGTGGGGAGAAGCCAGAGTGTTTCTCCCTCTCTCTCTACCTTGGGCATCTCTGGCGGGGACAGTTGTGTCTCCTCTGTGGTCTCAGCCCCCCTGGGATGGGAGTCCCCACTGTGGTTCAGCTCCTGCCGGGTGGTAGCAGGCTGTGGACTCTGGTAACTTCTTCCTTCAGCTACATCAGCTCTTGGGAAGATGGTGGTTGGCTACTCACTCTAGAGTCAATTCACCTCCCATTTATTCTTAAAGCTTAACTAACATCTCTGGGGCCAAATCCCCATATGAAACTTTGCTATGGAACCACCCTGTGTGAGCTTTGTTTTCCTGACTGGACCCTGGCCAATACATTCTACGCTGTGGTCATGACCACAGCCGTGGTCAGTAGCAATCTGTGTCCCAGTGATGCTGTGGTCAGTGTCCTATGGACCTGGGATCTGGCTGCCATCAGGATCCTGGTTCTACTGGGGTCAGCAGAGTGGTCCGTCATCCCCGGGTCATTCCTGGTTGTATTGCGGTCAGTGTGATGGTCAGTTTCCTGGCTGTAATGTGCTCAGAGTCACAATCACTGTCCTGTCATGCTGTAGTCATTATTCTGACCTTGTTTTGGACAGTGACCTGGCCATGCTATGGCCAAAATTATGGTCAGGTCACACACCGTGATCGGGGTCATACTCAGTGTCCTGGTTCTGCTGTTGTCAGCTTCAAGATCAGCACCATCATCAGCCCTGTGATGAGCACAGGTCTCCCTTGCTCTGTGGTTAGTGTAGTGGTCAGAATCGTGGACCATCGCTGAAGAGAGATCAGCTTCTCAAGGACCTCGTGCGGCGAAACTGATGGACCAGGTGACTCAGGGGCTGGCACTGGGCAAAGTCTGCTCTCCACAATATCTGGAGGCAGGGCAGAGGAACATTGGGTCCCTGCCAACTCTCACCAGCTCACCATTGGCTTCTCCTAATTGGTGCTTGGGCAGCCCTTGGCTTTACTCTCCTGTGACCCCTTCCTGTGTCTAGCCAGAGGAAAACACATCCAGGCCTTTGTTTTCCCATACTCTGCACAGGGCCCGACACAGAGATGACCAAAAGGAATCTAATGAGTGAATGAATCTATGCCGTGTGTGTCTACACATGCCTTTGCTCTTGCAGATCCCTCTATGTATTATTCAGAGGTCCTTTGGTAGCAAGTGGCAGAAAAGAAACTAGAACTGTCTTAACCAAAAAAAAAAGAATATCAGCTCACATAACTGAAAAAAAAATCCAGGGGTAACTGACTTCACACATGGCTGGATCCAGGGGTCCTGTTACATCATCAGGATTCTGTCTTTCTCCATTTCTTGTCTCCAAAGCATTATGCTGGGTTATTTGTTGTGCATCTTTCCTTTCTCATTAAATCCACATAGACAAATGAGGGTCAGTCTTGCCAGGGACCCTGGCGAGAGAGCATAGAACCTGCTCCTCACAGCTGTCTCGCCTGAGGGGAGAGAGGTGGGTGTTTGTTCTCCAGGTCCTGCATGTTGCTGGGGGAGGGCTGTTCCCAGGGGTGCCCGCTCTTCAGCATTCCTGGCCTGGCCAGTGTGTGAACTGAGACAGCCCTGGAGCAGGAAGAAGTGTGCACAGGAATGTGTCAGGACCAAGGGGATGTGGGCAAGGCACTGACCTCATCTGCCTTTGTCCCATTTTTCAGATGGAGAAATTGAGGTTCGGAGAGCTTAAGACACTGGCTGAAGGCCACAGAGAGGATGCACAGCAGAGCTAAGACCATAATTTGGCTCATGTCTGAATCCAGACATGAGGCTCTTTACGCTATGGTTGCAGGGGAATACCCGGGCCAGATCCCGCGGTGTCCACATGGCATTGAGAAGACTCAGCCCCACCCAGGTGAGCTGAGCCTCCCAAGCCCATGCATCTCCACGGGGATCATTCCAGTTCGCTCCAGGTCCACGGCTCCCAACCCCGCACTTCCAAGTGCTCACACAAAATGGAGCTCAGCCCTCCTTCCATGTCCCAGAAGAGGTTCCCGAGCTCAGCACTAAACCCTGGGGGCTCCCCGCAGACTGTCTCCATTGTTCAGCCCCATTCTTTCCTTCTCTGGGCCATTTCTTGTTTGTTTGTTTTTTTGTTTTGTTTTTTATGTATTTATTTGAGAGAGAGCAAAAGCAGGGGGAATGGCAGGTTGAGGGAGAGGGAGAAGCAGGCTCCCCACTAAGCAAGGAGCCTGATGCGGGGCTCGATCCCAGGACCCTGGGATCATGACCTGAGCCGAAGGCAGATGCCTAAACCAACTGAGCCACCCAGGCGCCCCCTCTGGGCCATTTGTCACTGTGGAACTGCAGCCACCCCTGGGACTCCTTCCCTTCTGGGCTTCACACACACATCATGGACATACAGTCACCCAGGGACACCATACCAGGATACATGGTCCAGGCATAACATCACACCGGGACAGAATGATGTTATTCAGAACCAGCACACAAAAGCACATGCAACACACAGCCCGATACACACATCCAAGGCCCGAGGGCACACAGAAACACATACCCACGGTCAGATGGTGGAAGAACCTCAGAGGCGAACGGGTCATAATTACCCAAGACCTGGCAGTCATGAATACAGTGGGCCCAACACACACAGACCCCCCCCAACACAAAAAAATGCACAAAACCCACAATGCGGGCACACGGCTCACACACGCAGATCCCCAGTGTGGACACGTAGTTCACGTATCAGCACAGCATAAAGACAAACACAACGCAAACACGGCGTTCCGTGTGGCCATCTGTAAAACAGCACATAGTTCATGCGGGAACACATACACCAGCCTACAGGACAGTCACACCCGAGAGGCAGGCAGTTCCAAGCACATGAAAGAAAAACACAGTTTGGGGCACCTGGGTGGCTCAGATGGTTAAGCGTCTGCTTTCGGCTCAGGTCGTGATCCCAGAGTCCTGGGATCAAGTCCCACATCGGGCTCCCTGCTCGGCGGGGAGCCTGCTTCTCCCTCTGCCTCTGCCTCTCTCTCTCTCTCTCTCTCCCCGTCTCTCATGAATAAATAAATAAAATCTTAAGAAAAAAAAAAAAAAGAAAAACACAGTTTGTACAAGAAACACCCAGAGACCTGTGAATCAGACCCGGTCACACACACAGATGCACGGTACGAGGTACATAGTTCTCACACACACAGAGACCCACAGGGACCCACAGACACCCTCTGACACGCAAAGCCCAGGCCAGGGCAGCGTGGGAATGAGGTTGTGGGAAGGGGGAGGTGGACAGAATGACTAAGGAGGCCTCTCTGGAGGAAGCGGGGGGGAGAAGGAGGGCGGGTGGGCCTGCATCCAGCACATGTGGTTCCCATTATTGGCCTGGGAATTGAGGGATGAGTTGGCGGGACAAGGAGACCCAGCATCGCCTCCCAGCCCTGCCAAGCCAGGAAGGAGCGAGGCCCTAATCAAGGTTACAGGCCCGGAACTTGGTTCAGAATCACAGCAGCTCCTACCAAGAAGGGTCGACCCTCAGCCAGACCTGGCGAGGGCTCACTTCAACCCCTGCAGCAGTCCGGGGAAGGGTTTCATAGGAGAGGAAAGTGAGGGGCTCAGAAAGGTTAAGCCACTTGCCTGAGATCACACAGCTAGGAAGTGATGGAGCTAGGATTGGAGTTCAGGTCTCTGGGCAGCACTGGCTCAAGCCCCAAAGTAGACGCAGGTGTCCTCCATTCATCCACAGTAGAGACAACGTACTCACTTCAGGCCCAGGCTGCCCTGAATTTGTGGCTATGAGCAAGAAAGCCTCTGCCCTCAAGTAATTGAGAGTTTGGCGCATGCACAGATGGGCAGAGTTCTCTGAGCTCTGAGTGTGTTTGGAGGGCCCTGATCTAGCCTGGGGGTAGGATAAGTCAGAGCCAAAAGCTGCGTAAGAGCTGGCAAGGGCTCAGCGGGCAGAGAGAAGAGCAGATGCAAAGGTCCTGAGGCTGGAGAGTGCAGGAGGTTAGCTCTCCTGTTTAAGGATGGTGACAAGTGAGGCCAGAGCCGCCAGACAGAAAGACTTGGGGCCCGATAGGGAGTTCTGGAAGCTTGGAAGGGTGGTGAGCAGGAAGGGGTATGGTGTAGTTTGGCCAACTAGCATGAAGATTGTACCCAGGACAGCTGAAGATGTGCCTTCCCCATAACCCTTACTTTCCATTCGTCTGTATTCATGCACCCCAGAGACATTTATCCATGTGCGCAAAGACACATGCCAGGATGTGTGAATGGAACAAAATGGAAAGCACCTAAAAGTTCATGAGTACAACAGATAGCTATGCTGAGGTAAGCATTTAAAAAGACAGGACTAGAAATACTTGTGTCTGCACAGAGAAGTTGCAAACGCCTCTGGCTGAGCTAGCAAGCCAGTTGCAAAAGAACATGTTCAATATTGTACCAGCTAGAGATAGTTTAAGAACTTGCCAAAGTATGTGCATCATCCATGGATACAGCTCCCCTGGATTCAGTAAACATGGAGAAATACTCTGAGGACAGAAGTTCCTACATTCAAGGGAAGAGAGAAATCGGGAATCATGTTTAATGGGTATGGAGTCTCAGTTCGGGAAAATGACACAGTCCTGGAGATGGACGGTGGTCATGGTTGCCCAACAATGCGAATGTACTCAGTGCCCCAAACTAGACACTTAAAAACGGCTAAATGGTAAATTTTATGTGAGGTATATTTTATCACAATTAAAAAAATTTTTTTTTAGTTTACACTCATTTGCCCATAGTGGGGAAAGGAAAGGCAAACTATGGCAGAAATGTATACAGGGGCATCAAATGTGTGTATGATGCTTTATTTATTTTTTTTTTAAGATTTTATTTATTTATTTGACAGAGACAGATACAGCGAGAGAGGGAACACAAGCAGGGGGAGTGGGAGAGGGAGAAGCAGGCTTCCCGCTGAGCAGGGAGCCCGATGTGGGGTTTGATCCCAGCATCCCAGGATCATGACCTGAGCCGAAGGCAGACGCTTAACGACTGAGCCACCCAGGCGCCCCTATGATGCTTTATTTTTAGGCGGGGTGGTGGGCATGTGTTTATTATAGAGTTCTTGCTATATGTTTTTTTTTCTTTTTTCTTTCTTTTTTTCTGAGAGAGAGAGCATGTGCGTGCACGCACACACACACACACACACACACAAGTGGGTGGGGGGCAGAGGGAGAGGGATCGAAAAAAATCTTAAGCAGGCTCCACGCCCAGTGTGGAGCTCAAGGCAGGGCTCCATCTCATGACCCTGAGATCATGACCTGAGCTGAAATCAAGAGTCAGACACTTAACCAACTGAGCCACCCAGGTGCCCCTGCACTATATGTATTTTTTATAATAACACTCACACAACCTGATGCTTAGGTGCTATTATTCACCCCACCATCACAGCTGTGGAGACTGTGGCTCACAACAGTGAAGGTCACACTCACCCCAGCGGAGGAGCTGAAACTGGACCAGATGGCTTGGCGCTAGCCAGGATACCACACCGCCTCCATACCCCTTCCATATTTCATTCATCGGCTTTGTAACACTAGAAATGTATCCAAGAAGAGGTGGTGTCTTGGAGGGGGCATGGGAAGGGACACGAGGAACTTTCTGGGGTGCTGGAAACAGTCTACATCTTGTTTAGGGTATGTAGACATTTGTCAAAACTCGTCAAATGGAACACTTAAGATCCATGCAAACAAATGTTTAAAAAGAAATCTACCGATCCAACAATCCCACTTCTGAGTATAAGTCCAAAAGAATTGAAAGCAGGGTCTACAAGAGATATTTGCACGCTCATGTTCATAGCAGCATTATTCACAGTAGCCAAGACTTGGAAGAAACCCAAGTGTCTATTGATGGGTGAATGGATAAACAAGATGTGGTGTACATGCTAGGTAGGAATAGCATTCAGCCTGAAAAGGAAGGGAAACTCTGACACATACTACAAAGTGGAAGACCCTTGAGGACATTATGCTCAGTGAAATAAGCCAATCACAAAAGACAAATACTGTATAAGTCTACTTATATGAGGTCCCTAGAATAGTTGAATTCACAGAGACAGAAAATAGATGGTGGGTGCCAGGGGCTGGGGGAGGGGAAATGAGGACTTGTTTACTGAGGACAGAGATACAGGTTTGCAAGAAAAAAAAGTTCTAGAGAGGGGCGCCTGGGTGGCTCAGTCAGTTAAGCATGGGACTCTTGATTTCTGCTCAGGTCATGAGCTCAGGGTTGTGGGATAGAGCCTCACTCAGTGGGGAATCTGCTTGGGATTCTCTCTCTCCTTCTCTCTCTGCCCCTCCCCCTGCTCTCTCTCTCTCTCTAAATGAATAAATAAATCTTTTTTTAAAAAAGTTCTAGGGCGCCTGGGTGGCTCAGTTGGTTAAACGACTGCCTTCGGCTCAGGTCATGATCCTGGAGTCCCAGGATCGAGTCCCGCATCGGGCTCCCTGCTCAGCGGGGAGTCTGCTTCTCCCTCTGACCCTCTTCCCTCTCGTGCTCTCTCTCATTCTCTCTCTCTCAAATAAATAAAATCTTTTAAAAAAAAAGTTCTAGAGGGGCACCTGGGTGGCTCAGTTGGTTAAGTGTCTGCCTTCAGCTCAGGTCATGATCCTAGAGTCCTAGGATTGAGCCCCACATCAGGCTAACTGCTCAGCAGGGAATCTGCTTCTCCCTCTTCCCCTCCCCCACTCATTCTCTCTCTCTCTCTCTCTCTCAAATAAAAAAATAAATAAAATCTTTAAAAAATGTTCTAGAGATCTGTTGTACAGCAATGTGAATTTACTTAACACTAATGAAGTGTACACTTAAAAATGATTAAGATTATAAATTTTGTTATATGGGGCGCCTGGGTGGCTCAGTCGTTAAGCGTCTGCCTTCGGCTCGGTTCATGATCTCCGGGTCCTGGGATGGAGCCCCGCATCGAGCTCCCTGCTCAGTGGGGAGTCTGCTTCTCCCTCTCCCACTCCCCCTGCTTGTGTTCCCTCTCTGGCTGTCTCTCTGTCAAATAAATAAGTAAAATCTTTTTTAAAAAAAAGAAAAAAAATAACTTTTATTATATGTTTTTTACTACAAAAATAATAAGATAAAATAAAATAAAATTTATTTTTTATTTATTTATTTATTTATTTGACAGAGACACAGCGAGAGAGGGAACACAAGCAGGGGGAGTGGGAGAGGGAGAAGCAGGCTTCCCGCCCAGCAGGAAGCCCGATGTGGGGCTCGATCCCAGGACCCCGGGATCATGACCTGAGCCGAAGGCAGACACTTAACGACTGAGCCACCCAGGTGCCCCTAATTTAATTTTAAATTAAATTTAATTTAATTTAAAAAAAAAAGGAGATCTACCAAGAGAGGGGAAAGCCTGTATAAAGACAAGACCAGCACCAAGGAAGGGGCAGGACAGCCTCTCAAGATCAATCTGGTCCTCTGTCTGCTCAGCTTCCCCCATCTCCCCAGTATCCCCATTGCCACTTAGGGTAGAGGCCCACCCTCTCAAAAGGAAACTCTGGTGTCCGGGACACTCTAGACACAGGGCACACATGTGCTCTCGTGTGGACAGGCCCTTGTAAGCTTGCATGGCCTGTGCCTCTTTGTGAGCCTAGACCTTGTCGTCTGTGTCTCTGGGCCTGGCTGTGTGAGAAGTCACACGACACCTTCCCCCTTTCTGAATGAGCCTCTGCTCCAAGGATGCCTCCTCCATGCAGCCTTCCCTGACCACCCCATCTCAAAGAACACCTCTTCTTGTCCTCCTCTCTGCCTTCTTTCTCGTCATAACACCATTTGACACATCATATATGTATTTGCTTACCGCCTGTCAGCCCCACTTGAGTGTTAACTCCACGAGGGCAGAGATCCTTGTTTGTTTCCCTGCTGGATTCCCCAGACCCTATTAATAGTGCCTGGCACAAGTAGGTGCTTAATAAATATTTGTTGATTGACTGAATGGATGAATGTGTGGTGTGGGGAAGGGGATCTCAGAAACATCTACGGCACTAGCTTAGCTGAGCCTGTGAGTGTAGTTTTTGTTGGTGGCATGTCTGTCCGCGTGGGGCTGTGTGTCCCTCTGTCTGCCTAGCATGTAGCAGACCCCAGGATGCAGCAGTTCTGGGTGTGCCAACGGGGGTCTCAGGTGTGGCTGCGCATCTGAGTGTGGTTTATGGACATGGCTCTGTGTGTATGTGCGAGGGCAGCTTTGGTGTGGGTCCGGGCACAACTGTGTGTGTGGCCTGCTGTGCGTGTCAGCATGTCTGGGTCTGGCTGAAGGTGAACGGGCGTGTTTAACGTGGGTCTGCCTCTCTGAGTCTGCCTGTGGGTTTGGGATGTGACAAGATGAGGGTCTGATTCTCTGGGCCGTTGGTCGGTGTATGTCGCTGAGCATGAATATCTCCAATGGTGGTGTGCGTATGCGTAAAATTCACCTCGCCACCCACCTCCTCCTACAGCCATGAGTGAAGCCAGAGGTGGCTTCCACACCGGCTGCTGTGCCCCAGCCCCAGTTCAGAACACACAGGGTGTAACTGCTCAGGGAGCGCAAGTGGTGTGATTAATTATGGCCGCTGAATATGCAAATCAGCTGGGGGTTTTCCCAGCAGCCACCTGGGTGCTGGCGATGATGCTGGGTAAATTCACAGAGCTGAGCGTGAGGCCCAGAATTCCCTCCTTACCCCTTTGTCAATTACCTTAATTTAGTAGGGCCGAGATTCTAATACTTCAACCAGTTTTTAGCTAATTAGAGAGTACTCATTACACTATTAATTATTCCTCCCCTCCAAAATACCTGCACCAGGGTGGGCCTGGAATTGCAAAAGCAGAGGCCAGTGGACCTGCACTACCAGATGTAATTATTTATTTTTATTTATTTATTTACACACACACACTCGAGGCGGTGGCGGGAGAGGGGCAGAGGGAGGAGAGAGAGAATCCCAAACAGGCTCTACACCCAGTGCAGAGCCCGATGTGGGACTCAATCTCCTGAACCTGAGATCATGACCTGAGCCGAAATCAAGATTCAGACGCTTCACTGTCCAGCCAGCCAGGCGCCCCAGATATATTTTTTTAAAAACGATGGGAAAAATTCCCCTAAAGGAGAAGATGGCTTTTTGTTTAGCAAAGTCTCTAGTTCTAGACTCTGGGCAAGTTTACTCCACCTTTCTGTTACTGTTCCCTTACCTGCAAAATGGGGATAATAACAGAACCTTCCTCAAAGGTTGTAATAAAGAATACATTAATTCATTCAGGGAAAACATTTGATGAACAGGACCTGCCATGTAGATGCTCAATCAGTGGTCATTGTTATTAATAGTGTTAGTTGAACTAATCATGGATTGTGTGGGTACGATGATTTGGTCTACAAGAAATGTTCTTCATAAGAAAGTGAGATAAATTTGATCTAAGTGTAGACAGTCTTAGAGGAAGGGAATGAGGAGGGTAGGCAAGAAGAGGAGTCAGGGAGGGAAAGATGGAAGAGGGCAGCAGAATCGTGGGAAATCCAGACTGGGGCGGGGGGAACACACCACCAGTGACAAATTTATAATGGTGAGGACTTTTTTAAGATTTTATTTATTTACTTGACAGAGAAAGACAGTGAGAGAGGGAACACAAGCAGGGGGAGTGGGAGAGGGAGAAGCAGGCTTCCCGCCGAGCGGGGAGCCCAATGCAGGGCTCGATCCCAGGATCCCGTCTGAGCCGAAGGCAGACGCTTAGCCAACTGAGCCACCCAGGCGCCCCATGGTGAGGACTTTTAAGGAGAAGGATATTCAACATTAAATTCTAATCTGTTGATGTTGCTACAGTGGGACCTCCTGGTTTGCACACATGCTTACATGCTGACCTTCAGTGAAAACTGGATTCGTTCACTGTATTAGTCAGGATAATTAATAATAGCTGCTGTAACAAGCAACCCTTAAACATCCCAAGGGCTTAATGCAATCAAGTTGTTTGATGGAAGTCTCCTTGTAGCATTCCTCCAAGCAGTAGCTCAGAGAAGTTGGCCCCTTTCTAGTTCCATATGAGACACTCCCATCTTACTTACAGATGTGATCTCCAAGGTCATCACAGACTGAAAGAGCTCAGAAGATCAAGCAGGAGGTTTGTGGCCAAGACCCAGGTGCATGCCCCAACCTAACTGCAAGGGAAGCTGGGAAATGTGTTCTCAATTAGGAGTGCTCAGGAAGAGGAAAACAACACATAGCTTTGGTGTTACCATATGTGTTGAGTTAAGAATGTTTGGAAGAGGAACTAAATGGGAAGCAGGCCTGGGTGTACATTTGGATTGACAGAACAGTGTGAAAAAATCAGCAAAAGCAACAAATCAGCAGAAGAGGTAACCAGGGGAAACACCATCCCCTCAAGAGTAATCATCAGTATTTTAGAGTTTCTGGATTCTTCACTGTGTGGGGGATACTTCCTCAAATTTCACATGGCTTTTCCTCTCATCCTTCAGGTCTCTCTGCTCAAATATTACCTCTTCAGTGAGATCTCTCCTGACCACCTGCTTTCAAATATCCACCACTCCATCACTCTGTATCTTGTTTGATTTTCCTAAAATCACACTACATAGCTATGTTTGTCTATTCTCTATCTCCCTCGGAGTAAGATCCTGTAAGGAGTAAGAAAGACCACATCTTTCTTCTACCCTAGCATTTGGAACAGTGTGTGGCACTGAGTAAACCATCAAGAGAATGAAACAAGTGAATGAAAAATAAATGCATCAATCAATTCGAGCCTAACATTCTTCACAGAGTTAGGACCCAGTAATGTTTATTGAATGCATGAGGGAACCCAGGACAAGCATTCAGATGGCCTTATGGGACCTGGTGGCAGAGGTAGTAGGGTAAGCCCTGGCTTTTGGGGACACAATCCACCCCAACCTGAAACCTATAACTAGGCAAGCCCACCCGACCCAACTCAACTCACACCAGCCCTCCATCACTCCTAACTCAACTCCATTCGGCGATGTCCATCAACTGATGAATGGATAAACAAAATGTGATATATCCAGACAATGGAATATGATTCAACAATAAACAGGAATGAAGTACTGATACACGCTGCAACATGAACCTTGATCCATTATGCTAAATGAGAGCAGACAGATCCAAAGGACCACATATTATTTGATTCTATTTATATGAAATGTCCAGAATAGGCAAATCCATAGAGACAGAAAGATTAGTGGTTGCCTACCACTGAGAGGTTTGGGGAAATGGAAAGTGACAGCTAATGGATATGGGTTTTTGTTTTGAGGTGATGAAATGTTCTAAAATTGATTGTGGTGATGTTGCACAAGTCTGTGAATATACTGAAAACCATTTAATTGTATACTTTAAATGGGTGAATTATATGGTAAGTGAATCACATCTCAATAAATCTATTTAAAAGAAAACCTCAACCCACCATCTAACCCCCAACTCAAGCTACCTCAAACCCAACTCTC
The DNA here is from genome assembly GCF_011800145.1 of Mirounga leonina. Taxonomy (NCBI): domain Eukaryota; kingdom Metazoa; phylum Chordata; class Mammalia; order Carnivora; family Phocidae; genus Mirounga; species Mirounga leonina. The sequence goes on along the minus strand of NW_023270855.1, from coordinate 51,833,616 downwards.
ATCTTAACTGGTGCCATCTTGACTTACCAAACTGCCAATCCCCCCTCCCCATTCACAGCAACCCCTACTTACCTCTACTCCATTCATCCTACTTCCCAAATCAACCCTCATTCATGTCAATCCAACAACTAATTCCAAACCCTGACCTCAATTCACTGATTGCCCAACCTCCAACTCAGCGGACCCATCATTAATCCACAACCTTAAACTCATTCAACTCATTCAAACCAACCTCTAGACTCATCTTCAATCCATTTTCAATGTAACTCACCCAATACCTACCCCCAATATCCAGCTCACCTCAAGGCTCCACTTCTAACTCAATTCTCTCTACCCCCAACTCATCTTCTGAACTGCCACCCACAAGTTTCACCTCTAGTCATTTTATCTCAAACCCAAACCACATCCCATGTCACCTCTTGATCCATTCCCTCACCCTCAGCTCAGCCAGTGACTCCAGGACTACACAAGGTCAACATGGAGATCTACCTATTCTCTCTCCCTCTTCTTCTCCCTCCCTCCCTCCCCTCCTCTTTCTTTTTCAAAGTTTGAGGTCTTCCTAATAGGTTCACAATTTTTTCCAGCTTTATTGACATAGAATTGACATATGATATTGTGTAAGTCTAAGACATACAACCTGTTGATTTGATACACTTGTATATTGCAAAATGATTACTACTATAGCATTAGCTAACACCTGCATCACATCACATAATTACCATTTCTTTTTTTATGGCAAAAACATTTAAGATCTCTCTTAGAGATCTGGCAATTTTCAACTTTTCTTCTAGGGGCCTGAGTTGGTAAACAGACCCAACGTCTTCAGTGAGTACCATTAGAACTGGATGCCCCCACCTCCCAAAGCCACCTCTACCAAAAGACACAATTAAGATGGGTGGGGGCAGATACCTCAGGTGAGACAAGAGCCTGACCTTAAGAAAGATATAGCCAGCACTAGATGAAAGACACAGGAACACAGTTCACTGGTTTATTCTCAGACTTGAGATGCCAAATATGCCCTATGGCCCTGGAGGAGTGGGGATCATGCTAGAATCTCTCTCATCATATCCCAGCCTTCCCTAAGGAGGAAGCAGATTAAATATACAACAGAGGGGATTTTCCCTTTTAATCCAGACCCAGGTATAAATAGGGCAGCACCATTAGGATCCTGATTCACCCCCACCATCTTGGCCCCCATCCCACCTGGCATGGCAAGGTGCGTTTGGGGAGATATGGGTGGGGGGCAGTATTCAGAGCTGGTCTGAGGCAGCAGAAGGAACACACAGCTCAGTCCAGGGAAGTCCCACTTCCCTCTGTAGTCTGACTTCAGTTCCTTCACTGTGAACCCACCTGAAAATAGGAATGAGTGAAGGGGTCCCAGCCTGGGATCAGGAGACATCCAGTGCTTAACTATTGGAAAGGGTAGCACCACAGGGTGTTGAGAGCACTGCCCAGGGAGTGGGGGGGGGGGGGCAGGTGTGGGGGGGCATTCATCAGCTCTGAGTTAGGAGTTCATTGCATGGGGCATCAGGGGTGGGGAGTTGAGGGTTGGGTGGGCATAGAGGGGAGAAAGAGCCAGACTACAGTATGTCAGCTTCGGTGCAGTGAGGAGGAAGCTGGGCTCTTGGGCCAGGGGTGTGCAGCCCCCCGGCCCCCCGGAATGGAGAAAGACTATTGCTTGACCGTGAGGAGCAGACTCTCCCCTGGCCCCATAGGCACAGGATACGATAAATATGATGGCTTTAAAGCCTCAGCACCAAAAGTGCCCCATCGGGGGCTCCCTCGATGTCCCTCCCACCCCGAGACGCTCAGCTGCTAAAGCAGACGGGGCCCAGTTCAAACCCAAACTTCTGGTTCGTCTGGCCAAAGTCAGCAGCCGCCACGTCCCACAGAGGCAGGAAGCCCACCCGGGAAGAGCTCAGCTCCAAGAGGGTCTTTGTCTGTCCCTTCCGGAGCTGACCACGGGAAGACAGAATGGCGAGTTAGTAGGAGGGCAGCCAAGGCCCCTCCCCACCCCGGCCAGCTCCTGCCCCTCCCCTTACCCGGCAGCCATCATAGGGGACAGTGATGGTGGCTGCTGCCGTCTGGTTGAAAGACAGCTCCTCCCCGTTGGCTCCCAGGAAGCGGAGGGAGCGGCTGTGGTCGCCTGCAGCTTCGTCCAGCCAGGCGGCAGAGTTCTGGCAGGAATAGGTGAAGCTCTGGCGGGCCGTGGCGCTCAGCAACTTTAGGAAGGTCATCTGGACCACACTCACCGGGGACCCATCGGCGTCCACGTAGGAGAACTGGGAGTGGGACAAAGCAGGAGGTGAGGGTGCCCCAGTCACCCCTACTCTTTCTGAGGAACCTACCTCCCAGGCTCTCCATCCTGCCACCTCTGCCTCGTCCCCTTCTTTGGGTGGCCCCACCAGCCGTCCAGCACCCATGGTTCCCTTGAGAGACCCTAGGCACACGTGGCCACTGAGCACTTGAAATGCACCCGATGAGGTGGAAACTGCTTCCAATGTTGTTTGATTTAAAATTATTTAATTATTTTGTTTTACTTTATTTAATTCATAACTAATAATTGAGCCTCAGTCCAGTTATCAGAAAACTTAGGTGTGGAACAACTTGAGTATATGTGAATCTACCTTTCCAACTGCAGATTTTATGAAATCTAAGTATGGATCAAGAACTTCCAATGAAATTTAGTACCCAAATTACAACATGCTATAAATGTAAAATATGCATCAGACTCTGCAGAACTCAGAGGGAAGAAATCTAAAATGCCTCAGTAACCTTTATATTGATATGACACTCTTTTAGATGCACTGGGTCAAATAAAATATATTATTAACATATCATGGGCTTGAGATAACTGGCTGGGTAATACATCCCTTCTGGTTTCCTTTTCTTCTCTGTATCATTTCCATGTTCCCCAACTGATATTTTCTGGAATCACCTCCCAGATAAAGTACTTGCAACTGAGTCTTTGTCAAAGGGTCTGTTTTGGGGGAACCCAAACCAAGATACCCCCACATTATATTATAACTTTGTTTCTTTGGTTATTGTCTGCCTGTTTCCTTGGTTATGTTCCTGGTGGAGTATCAGCTCCATGAAGTCAGGAGCTGGGTTTTATTTGCTGCTACCTTTCCAGTGCTTAGCATATACATGTGTGTTACATAAGCAAATCCCAAACTGAACCCAAGTTCCCCCCACCCAACAAGGCTGTTCCTCTTCTCATTTACTATCTCAGAATCCCCCCAGGCACCAGCCCACCAACACTCTCCTTCCCGCCCTCCATCTCAGCAATGACTAGGTCCTATGGACTTCCCTCCTAGATGTTCCAAGCCATGCCCTCCTCCCCACCCCCATAGCACCAGCTCCAGCCTGGACTACCTCTTCACTCTCTTGGACCAACATACCAGTCTCCTCCACCCCATCCTCACCAGTCCCAGAGGCACTTTTCTAACAGAGAGATTAGATTTGGGTCCTTCCCTCACTTAAACACATTCCATGGCTCCCTGCTGCTTACAGGTCTTTCTGGGGGAGGTAGGTCTAGCCCTCACCTACTTCCCCCACCTCCTTTCTTTTTCTTTTTTTTAAAGATTTTATTTATTTATTTGAGAGAGAGAATGAGATAGAGAGAGAGCATGAGAGGGGGGAGGGTCAGAGGGAGAAGCAGACTCCCTGCCGAGCAGGGAGCCCAACGCGGGACTCGATCCTGGGACTCCAGGATCATGACCTGAGCCGAAGGCAGTCGCCCAACCAACTGAGCCACCCAGGCGCCCCTCCCCCACCTCCTTTCTTACCACACTCCCCTTCACACTTTCTAGAGCAGAGCAAGTGGCTTTCTCTTGAAATTCAGCAGACCCTCTTTTAACTCTGGGCCTTCGTGTATGCTGTTCCCTCTGCCTGCAACACTTTTCCTTGTCCTCCCTAACTTGCTGACCCAGCTCATTGTACAGGCCTCAGCTGATCTGTGACTGCTACCAGGAAGCCTCTGGTACTTTCAGCACACCTCTGGATTTCCACCATACCCTGCGCCTCCTCCATCACACATCTGATGCTGCCCACCCCCAATCTGCCACCTCCACCAAGCCTGCAATCACCAGGAAGGCAGGGCTGAGTCTTCCCTGCTCCTTTCACCCCTCAGAGCCCTTCCTCCAACTCCCCCTGCACCAGTTCCCACCAGTTTTCATACCATCCCCCACCTCGGCCTCCAGCAACTCACCTTCTTCCCTCGACGGAATGTGCTATACCAGTTTCCCGGCTTTTCCCTGGACCAGGAGGCCATTTTTACCTGGGGATGGGAGGGGGTAGTCAGCGTAGAAGACGCCCTGGGTGCCAGCGAGGTCTTCCCTGCATTTACCTCCCCACCCTGAAAGCTGCAGCCTGTATAGCCAGGACTCTTGGGCTGCTGTCTGGCCACAGACGTGAGCTTGGCTGGTGTGCCAGGCAGCCCAGGGGACTGGGGGTCCCTGCCCTCTGAGGCAGCCCTCAACCAATGACTGATAAGAGTTGGTGGATAAACGCCCGGCTCCCTCTCCTGCCGGTGTCCTGGAAGTCCCCCAGTAGAACTGAGCCTTTAGTGCCCAATGGTGACATTTTAATCTGCATTGGTCGCCTCCCCCAGCCCCTCTCACTTCCCTCCTCTGCTCTCCCGGTGCCTCCTGAGATCTCCACCTAAATCAATGACCTGCACTCAAATCCTTGTCTCAGGGTCTGTGTCTGGGGAACCCAACCCTGGATCATTCATTCCTCGGTCCTGTCCCCAGCACCTCTGGGCAGGACAAAGGTGAGCTGGTGAGAGCAACTCAGACTTCAGGTACCAGCAACCGTTTAGATGTCAAGTCCTACATGACTTGGGAGTCTGAGCTCGTCTAAATTCCCATGGGGGGCAGGGGGGTTCAGAGCCCTACTAAACCAGGGCTCTGAACGGTCAAAAAATAACAAAAAGCAATAAGAATGGGCGCCTGGGTGGCTCAGTTGGTTGGGCGACTGCCTTCGGCTCAGGTCATGATCCTGGAGTCCCTGGATCAAGTCCCGCATCGGGCTCCCTGCTCAGCGAGGGGTCTGCTTCTCCCTCTGACCCTCCCCCCTCTCATGTGCTCTCTCTCTAATAAATAAATAAAATCTTTAAAAAAAAAAGCAATAAGAAGGCCATCAGCATGCATTTCTGCAGGCTCTGGGCTGGCTACAGGTCCTACGGCCGTAGAGAGCACAGCTCCACAAGTCCGTGTTTTCTCAGCGTTCCTGACAGGTGCATCAGCACCTCAACTGTACAACCATCCTGAGGCAGATACTGTCTTGATCCCCATTTTACAGATGAAAAAGACTGAGGTGCCATCTCTATCCCCACCCAGGGTTCTAGAGCTGGCGCTGCTCGCCCGGGGCCCTACGCTGCTGAGCCTGGTGCTTGAGGTGGGGGGCTGAGGCTCAGGGCTCCCTGACAGAGAACCCCAGTGTTCCTGGGGAACCACGCGGTCTCACCTCCCAACCCGCAGCCTAAAGGGCAATGAGTCGGTGGACCTATGAGATAGCAGGTCAAGAGGTGGTGGTTAAGGGCTGGGTCTCTGGAGCCAGCCTGCCTTGGGGTAATCCCATCACTTCTCTGGGCCATAGCTTCTCTCTCTGGGAATGATGGCACCTGTCCCCCACACCAGGTGACTGGACTCAGTGCTAATGCAGCCAAGTGCTTAGAACAGCCTGGCACACATACACCCTATTGAAAGGTTTGCCACCATTTCCACTTCCCTTACTAGATTTTTTTGGTCTATCTTTCCTCATAGAAGGTAAGCTCCATAAAAGCAGAGTTTTGTTTTGTTTTGTTTTTTGACTCTCTGCTGTAGTCCCAGCCCTTCACAGGCCTTGGCATACAGCAGGTGCTCAATAAATGTTGGTTGAAGGAAGGGTAAGGTCCCAGACAAAGCCTGGTATGTGTGCTGGGTAGGGAGGGGAGGCGGGATATAGCCTTTGGTGATGGGGGGTTGGGGATGGCTTCCGGAGCCCCTTCTCTCCCCCACCTCCTCCAGGCACTCACCATCTCAAACTTCTTGTCAGGATAGAGGCAAGTCTCCCCTCCTGCCGTGAAGTTGCAGAAAACCCTGAGCGAGTCCCTCGCGCAGCCCTGGTTGGGGTCAATCCAGTATTCCCCTGCCGCAGGGCCAGGTGGGTGAGTGAGCAGGGGCGGGACCCCACGGGCTTCCTGCCCACCCGGCCAGGGAGGGACCTCACCGTCAGGCAGGTGCGGGTGGTTGAGGTGCAGCTCACTGCACACGAGGCCCGGGCGCTCAGCCGTGCCCGGAGGGCGCCGCATCTGCTCCAGCTCAAAGCCCAGTGAAGTGAGTGAGGCCAGCACCTCCTCCAGGCCACCCTCCAGGGCCTCTAACGCCCCTGGGCCTGGGAGAGAGCGCCGGCGCCGGTGCAGCCCATGAAGCTCAGCTGGGGAACCCTGAGCAGGGGTGGGGATGGGGGGGAGGAGAGCAGAGACGCAGGAGGAGAGACAGGAAGAGAGACAAGCCAAGATGAGAGAGACATGGG